>NC_091987.1:200395355-200702080 GCF_044704955.1 Pristiophorus japonicus
GGGGGAGGAGGAGAAGGAGGGGGGAGAAGGGGGGAGGGGGGAGAAGGGGGGGAGGGGGGAGAAGGGGGGGTGAAGAGGGGGGGGGGAGAAGGGGGAGAGGGGGAAAGGGGGAGAAGGGGGAGAAGGGGGGAGGGGTGGAGGGGGAGAAGGGGGGTGAGAGGGGGAGAAGGGAGAGAGAATGGAGGGAGGGAAGGAGAGAGGATGGAGGGAGGAAAGGAGAGAGGAGGGAGGGAGGGAGAGGGGAAGGGAGGGAGGGAAAGGGGAGGGAGGGAGGGAGGACGGAAGGAAGGGAGAGAGAAGGGAAGGAAGGAGAGAGGAGGGAGGGAAGGAGGGTAGGAAGGAAAGAGGAGGAAGGGAGGGAAGGAGAAAGGCGGGGGGGGGGAAAGGGAGAGAAGGAGGCTGAACGGCCGGGCCCAAGACCTCTGGCTGGATTTACAGGTAGGTGGCGTCGGGTCTCGGGGGGGGTCGCGGAGGTCCGGGGATGGGGGGGGGGGGGGGGAGAGTCGCGGAGGTCCGGGGGATGGAGGGGGGAGAGTCGCGGAGGTCCGGGGGGGGGGAGAGTCGCGGAGGTCGGGGGGGTTTGGGGAGAGAGTCGCAGAGGTCGGGTGGGTGGGGGGGGAAGAGTCGGGGAGGTCCGGGGGGTGCGGGGGAGGGGAGGGGAGAGCGGGGATCAGGTCGGGTCGGGTGGGAGGAGCCTTATGCACGCAGCCCCGGTGAGGCCATTCGGCCAGGGCTAGGGGCTGCGTGCTTCGGGCCCCTCCCACAGTTTTGGGCACCTGGAGCTACTGCACATGCGCGCCCACTGCAGTGCACATGTGCAGAGGTCCCGGCGCTGTTTTCAGCGCAGGGACCTGGCTCCGCCCCCTACAGCTCGCGCTGCTCCACGCCCAGCTCCAGAGGACCTGCAGGGAGCCGGAGAATAGGTAAGTTTTTTTTAGGCGCACTTTCTGCCGTAAAAAACGGGGGTCCAGGTCCGGGCTGCGCCGTTTTAGGCACGGCCCGGAACTTGGGCCCATAATTACTACACATTGTTGGGGTGGTAACTGAAGATTATCTGCAACAAGTAATAGTAATAGTATGTGAGCATCAATATACTCCTTTCTCACCATCATAAGATTACTGACTGCTCACTGCACAAATAACATTGTGACCCATATGAACTATTGAAATATTGGCATGTTGGATCATTCCATGAAGACTTTCCTAATGGCCATGAAGATAAGTAAATCATTCGATACAGATTTAGGACAGGCGACTCATTATCAAAATTCTTCACACTTCATATGAACTATAACTTGCTAAATTCCCCTATAGGCTCGGGAATGTAAACCGCAAAGTGAAAATTTGAGATCAAGGCCTCGACATATGTGGACTCACCTTTTTTTGCAGGTCTTCATACCTACCATCGAGGTAAGACATGCCTCCACGCGGCGGTCTTTTCCCCTGCTGGAGCAGAGGACCTCCCGGACCAAACTGGCGGGAGGACTCTTGTGGGTGTTGCACGCCAGCGCACGGTACCCAACGGTCTTCTCTCCCCGCCGGCGGGTGGACTCCACCAAACTCGTTCAGCGGGGAGAGCGCCCAGAAAACTTGGCAGCAGCGGATGGTAAGTCCACCAATTTCGGGCCCAAGTCTTCAATTAAGCCCTTCATCCTGAAACTGCCCATTGCTGTAGGTTTAACTTTGGTTCAACAACTCAGTGGTCACTACTTTAAATTGATTTATACTTCACCTGCTTAATAATCAACGGCGAATGGATGATGTTACTACAATATCAAGAGAAATCAATGGTAGTGTAACATTAGCAGATATCAGGACACTCTGATTAACCCTTTCCTTACACCTACCTAAATGTTCTGTCACCTACCCATCAGTCCAGTTTGCTTAATTTGGGTAATTTATTCATGCCCAACCATAAATTGTAATGACTTCTTCACATTTAAGCTGGAGATGACTGCTATTAGGTTGATGTTGTTTAATGCTGACCAAAAATTTGGAGGGTGGGGCGTTGGTGGCAGGAGATGTTGATAGGACATCCCCCATTCAAAAAGTCCTGAATAGGGCACAAATAAATGACCATACTGGGTCTCAAAATAAGACAGAAGCTTCAGAGAGAATTCCACATTACTTCTTGTGTTGCCCAGAAAGTCCCATCCAATGTGTTAGCAAGCAACTGCGAGCATGAATAACTCCTTACAAACCCTTCATTAACAGACTATGGGATATTGCTCAGCTTATGGTTTCAGGCCTCAACATTTTTCTTATGTTCTTATAAAGGGTTATGGGGAGCGGGCAGGGAAGTGGAACTGAGTCCATGATCAGATCAGCCATGAACTTATTAAATGGCGGAGTGGACTCGAGGGGCCAAATGGTCTGCTCCTGCTCCTCGTTCTTATGTTCTTATGTTCTCAAATTGGTTTGGCTGCCTTCAGTAATGTCCTGTGGGATGCCTTTCCCCACTGTGAGCTGGCAAAATTCCAGCCATGATGGGATCAATTTAAAGTTGCAGAATTGTCCTAGGTTTAGTTCTCAGAAACCTTCGCCTGTGCATCAGATGGCTCTGCAGGAAGAGCCCACCCAAATTACATGGAGGCAGCATCATTAGAACTCCATGTGTTAGCCATGCATGAAATAGCCTCACTGCCAAGACCGTAGTTAGCTGATCTCCTTAAGCTACATGCCATTCCGCACTTCCTTCCTATTGACAATTGATGTTTCCGCAATTTGCTTTACATGCACATTATTTTTGCTCTCAGTTTAGGCCTCTGTGGTTTCAAACAGAATATGGTTTCAATAAATTTCCTATTGTAATGTACCCAAAAAGTACAAAAAAACATAACTATCATTGAGAGTAGGATATGAGATACCTCAGCTGTGCTCTATAATTTTACACGGTCATAGAAATCTTTGGCTCCGTAAAGAATTGCTGCTTCTCCCTGAGTTAAAGCATGACTTAATTACATAACCAGTTACCGCTGGGACAATTGCATCTACGTCGCTATAGAAACTGGACAAAGTATTTCCAAACAGTGCGGTAACCACAATCATTATTCCTGTTTTCTTTTCATCCATTTGCTTTATCTTCTGTCTTTTGCTTGGATTGTTTGAGCTGTCATTCTCAGTTGCCAAGAGAAGTGAGGGATGAATGCGTGAGGAAGTGATTCTCTTTCGCTGAAAATCCAGCGATAAAGGGAAGCTGGGGAAATATCCAGTTAAAGATCTAACTCCCGCTTTCAGTTTCATTCTAGTGTCAAGTTAAAAGCCATGTAGGATTATATGTTAAAAGCTGCTCACAATGAAAGGGGAAATGTCAGCACAGAGGCAAATAGTTGCCAAGTCACATATGTTTTATACTTCTTATCTACTTTGCTTTAAAATTTCTATTGCGATTTTTGGATGATCTGTCCAGTTGAAATCAGAAAGAAATAAAAAGAAAAACTTGCATTTATATGGTGCGTTTCATGACCTCAGGATGTCCCAAAGTGCTTTACTGCCAATGACGTACTTTTGAAGTGTTGTAATGTAGGAAACGTGGCAGCCAATTTGCGCACAGCAAGGTCCCACAAAGAGCAATGAGATAAGTGGCCAGATAATCTGTTTTAGGTGTTGGCTGAGGGATAAATATTGGCCAGGACACTGCAACAGCTCTGCAGCTGCCAGGAAAACACTTATACAAGATGTAAAACATTTTGAGGGAAGGAAGGAGATGAAAATGATGTGCACAGGGCCTTTACATAGATTAAATGGGAAGGATGCTTATGCAGGAGGGAGGGGAGATTATTGTGTGTTCAAAGTAATCATCAATTGCATATTGCAAAAATATGAAAATGTTAGGGTGAGTTTCCTCTCCATCTACTGAGGTGCACTGCACATGTAAGGAGAAAGGTGTGTTACCATTCTCTGGTCCGGGCCATTTGTATGGTCCTGGTACACTCATGGAATATTGCCTATCCCTCAATCTTGCTTGTTCTGTGATCTTACCTGTGCTCTTTTCAACAGCTGGAATTCTGCTCACATTTGATTTCCTCGATTCCTGGGCCTACAAGTTAAATTGGGGGCCTGTTTGTGGGCCAGACTCAACGCAGCGTGACCAGCGTACAACTGTGCCAAGAGGCCCGAGGATCGATGGAATCATAGCTTCATAGAAATTTACGGCACAGAATGAGGCAGTTCAGCCCATCTTGTCTGTGCCGGCCGAAATGGAGCTATCCAAACTAATCCCACTTTCCAGCTCTTGGTCCGTAGCCTTATAGGTTATGGCACTTCAAGTGCATTTCCAAGCACCTTTTAAATGCAATGAGGGGTGCTGCCTCATCCACTCTTTCATCCAGACCCCCAGATTGCAGATTGGATAGGCTGGGTTTGTTCTCATTGGAACAGAGGAGGTTGAGAGGAGACCTCATCGAGGTGTACAAAATATTGAGGGGTCTGGACATAGTGGATAGTAAGGGTCTATTTCCATTGGTGGAGGCATACAAGGGGGCATAGTTTTAAGGTGGTTGGTGGAAGGTTTAGAGGGGATTTGAGGGGGAGCTTCTTTATGCAGAGGGTTGTGGGGATCTAGAACTCGCTGCCTGTTTGAGTAGTGGATGCAGAAATCCTCACCACTTTTAAGAGATGGTTGGATGGGCACTTAAAGTGCAGTAACCTGCAGGGTTATGGAACTAGAGCTGGTAATTGGAATTAGACTGGATGACCTATTGTTGGACGGTGCAGATATAATGGAAAGTACAGCAGTGAATGGAATACGGCCAGGGTGATCTCCTGGACTAGTGTCGCTCGCCTGGATGGGTCGGAGAGGAATTTTCCCACATTTGTTCTCCCTAAATTGGCCTGGGTTTTTATCTGGTTTTTGCCTCTCCCAGGAGATCACATGGCTCTGGTTGGGGTGGAGTGTAGAGGTTTTCAGTATAAGGGGTGTCGTAGTTGTGTGAGGTGGATTGGTTGGGCTGGGTGCTCTTTGCCTTTCCGTCATTGTTCATAGGTTTATATGTAACCTTTAGAGCTGCTGACCAAGGGCCGTGCGGCTCTTTGTCGGCTGGCGCAGACACAATGGGCTGAAATGGCCTCCTTCTGCGCTGTAAATTTCTATATTTCTATGTTTCTATCACCCTCTGGGTGAAAACATTTCTTCTCAACTCCCCTCTAGTCCTACCAATTACTTAAAATCTACACCCCCCCTGGTTGCTGACCTAAGGGAAATAGGTCCTTCCTATCCACTCTATCTAAGCTGCCTCATAATTTTCTACATCTTAATTAAATCTCTCCTCAGCCTCCTCTGTGTAGTGTATGTAGGCACCTTTAGTAATGACTCCATGAGGCAGGGTAACTCTTTTTGGAGTTTATCTGCAAAACAAAACACATTAAACCATGCCAGCTGACCTGGGTGACACACCAGACATTTACAAGGCCCTTTTTTTCCTTTTTTTGGTTTTTTTTTGTGTTTTTCATTTTTTTGGGTTTTTTTTTGGGGGCGCTAAAATCACATTTTTCCAGTGCCCCCTATAAAAGGGAAGGGGACACTAAAAGCACCGGCAATTAAAACAAATTAAACTTTAAAACGTAAAATCAAATTAAAATTTGGTTGCCGGGCGTGATGATGCACTCCAGTCCCTCCGGTGCCCACCTCTCGCGGAAGGCCGCGAGCGTACCGGTGGACACCGCGTGCTCCATCTCCAAGGACACCCTGGACCGGATGTAAGAGCGGAAGAGAGGCAGGCAGTCAGGTTGAACGACCCCCTCGACCGCCCGCTGCCTGGACCGGCTGATGGCACCCTTGGCCGTGCCCAGGAGCAGTCCTACGAGGAGGCCTTCGGACCTACCCGCTCCCCTCCGCACAGGGTGCCCAAAGATCAGGAGAGTGGGACTGAAGTGCAGCCAGAATTTCAGGAGCAGCCTCTTCAAATAATGGAACAGGGGCTGCAACCTCGTGCACTCGATAAAAACATGGAACACGGACTCCTCCAGACCGCAGAAATTGCAGGCGGCCTGGGAGTCCGTGAACCGGCTTAAAAATTTATTGCACGGCACTGCTCCGTGCACCACCCTCCAGGCCAAGTCCCCGATGAATAGTGGGAGGACCCCTGCGTAGAGTGCCCTCCATCGGGGACCCCCGCCTCCTCCGGACGGCAAGATGGTACGCCATGGCGTGTCCGGACGGCCGGCGAGGATGGCAAAGTTGAGTGTGTGCAGGAGCAGCCCGTACAGGAAACCCCTCCGCGCGGAACTGAAAGGCACGGAGGGGATTTCCCCGAGGCGGCTCAAGTTGTGAGGCGCCGGCCCCCGAGGGAGGTTCCGGGGTTTGGCGCCGATGAGGAATTCCGTCCGGACGGGGGTCAGTTCGGACGGGATCTCCCCACGTGCTTGAGCCTCCTCGATGCACCTAACGGAGTCAGGGCCCAGAGCTGTTTTTAGCGACTTGATGGCATCGGCCGCGTGGCGGACGTTGGCAGAATTTAGGCGCCGCGCCAGCGTGTCTGGCGCCATCCAGCCCGCTGCTCCGCCATCGAGCAGGTCCCTGACCCTGGTCACCTCACCAGCCACAGCCGTCTCTTCCGACCGCCACATAAAACCTCGGTCGTGGAGGTACGGATTCCCGAGCAGCGGCTCCTGCAGGACGGCCGCCACTCCAGCCGGCGGAGAGCTGCGCTTGGTGGAGACTTTGTTCCAGACCCTGATGAGTTCCCTGTAAAAGACAGGCAGCTCCCGGAGGGCGGTCCTGGCACCCCCCAAGTTCACAAACAGGAGCTGCGTGTCATAATTGAGGTCGCGCTGCTGGCGGAAGAAATACCTCGCCAGAGCACACCACCTAGGAGGGGGCTCAACGTAAAGGTATCTCTGCAGGGTCTGAAGATGGAAAGTCGCGAGCTGGGCGCTGACGCACACCAACGACTGACCGCCCTCTTCAAGCGGGAGACTCAAGACCGCAGCAGAGACCCAGTGCTTCCTGTTGTTCCAGAAGAAGTCCACCAGCTTCTTCTGTATCTTGGCGACAAACGCAGGGGGAGGGGTCAAAGTGACCAGCTGGTACCACAACATTGCGGCCACCAGCTGGTTTATGACTCGCGCTCGACCCCTGTAGGACAGCACTCGGAGCAGTCCTGTCCAGCGCCCTAGGCGAGCGGCGACCTTGGCCTCCAGCTCCTGCCAGTTCGCCGGCCAGGCTCTCTCGTCGGGGCTAAGGTAGACTCCCAGATAGAGGAGATGGGTCGTGCTCCAGGCAAAAGGCCTGAGCTCCCCCGGCAGGGAGTCCACCCGCCACTGACCCACCAGGAGTCCGGAACATTTCTCCCAGTTGATCCTGGCGGAGGACGCGGCCGAGTAAATCTCCTGGCACTCACGCATCCTCCGCAGGTCAGCGGGATCCTCTACCGCGAGGAGCACGTCATCGGCGTAAGCTGAGAGGACGACCTCCACGCCCGGCCCTTGCAGAGCCAGTCCCGTCAACCTCGTCCGCAAGAGGCGCAGGAAAGGCTCCACGCAAACGGCGTATAACTGGCCGGACATGGGGCATCCCTGGCGCACCCCTCTCCTAAAGCGAAGGGGCGCCGTCAAGGACCCGTTAACCTTAATCAGACACTCCGCGGCGGCGTACAAAAGTCGGATCCGGGCGACGAAATGCGTCCCGAACCCGAAAGCGCGCAGAGTTCCGAGCAGATAGTCGTGATCCACCCTGTCGAACGCCTTCTCTTGGTCGAGGGATAGGAAGGCGACCGACAGACCAGCCTCCTGGGAACAATGGATGAGGTCCCGGACCAGATGGATGTTACTCCATGAGGCAGGGTATGGTGCTTTAACTGTGCACACCTGCAGTCCTTTATTAGCAGCTCCTGAGTGCTGACAACAAGCTGTGTGTTCCTTTTTATACTGGGTTACCTGCCATGTGCAGGCAACCCCTGGGTTTCCAGCAACAGCACCCTCTAGTGTAAGGTGTGTACAGTACAAGGGTACATTCAATGTTGCATGACAGTGTTACAGACATCACGCAGTGAACAGGCATGCCTACACAACACTCTGTTCCAAGGAAAACAACCCCAGCCTACTCAATCTCTCTCATAGCTAACATTTTCCATGCAACACCCTTGTAAATCTCCTCAGAACTCTCTCTGGTGCAATCACATCTTCCCTGTAATGTGGTGACCCCCAGAACTGCACGCAGTACTCTAGCTGTGGTCCAACTTGTGTTTTATACAGTTCCTGCTCTTATATTTTATGCCTCGGTTAATAAAGGAAACTATCCCATATGCCTTCTTAACCATCTTATCTACCTGTCCTGCTACCTTCAGGGATCTATGGACATGCACTCCAAGGTCCCTCTGTTCCTCTACACCTCTCAGTGTCCCACCATTTATTGTGTAGCCCCGGCCTTGATAGCCCTCCCCATCACACTTCCCTGGATTGAATTCCATTTGTCACCTCTCTACCCACCTGACCAGTCCATTGATATCCTTCTGCAGCTTTCTTCCTCACTATCATCTGCAAACTTCATAATTATGCCTCCTACATTAAAGTCTAAATCATTGATATATACCACAAAAGCAAGGGATCTAGTATTGAGCCCTGCGAAACCACACTGGAACAACCTTTCCATCACAAAAATGCCTGTCGACCATTACCCTTTGCTTCCTTCCACTGAGCCAATTTTGGATCCAACTTGTCTCTCTCCTTTGGATCCTATGGGCTTTTACTTTTCTGATTAGTCTTCCATGTGGTACCTTGTCAAAAGTCTTGCTAAAATCCATGTAGACTACATCAAACCTGCTACCCTCATTGAATTTTTTGAGAAGGAAACAAAGAGGGTCAATCAACTTAGTCAGATGTGACTTTCCCTTAGCAGATCCATGTTGACTGTCCTTGATTAATCCATGACTTGCTAACGGATGATTAATACTGGAAATCGGTCCTCGAGCCTCCGACGCCCTTGCCGTGAGCTGCCGGCAATGGTCATGACATCGGTGGAGTCTGACCTGTATATTTAAAGTTAACCTCACCAATTTAAAATTCCAGGTGATCAAATTGGTGCGGGAAAGGAGCGGATAAATCCCCCGTTCCATTTTGAGTTGAAGCCAATTACTCTATTACAGTCCCAAAGATCAGATGTTCCCCAATCTGCTTTACACTGGAACACAAGGGAAACAGATGTCCCCTCTCGAGCACAGTTACTGCACCCAACTGAATTGACAGGAAAAAACATTAATTTTATTTGTTGTTGGTCATCTGGAGAACTTCAAGGGAGGGAAGCTCGGGATGAAATATGCAGACTGATTGCATGCACAGGCACATTTTGTTTCTCTGTACATGTCTATTCATTAAAGGCTCACAAGTTCAAAATGATTAGAATTGGACAAAATTCAGATATTTTTGAACAAACTCAAAATGAACTGATTGTAAATTATGGAATTCAATTTGTCCCAGACAAACTGCCAAATTAAATGAGGTTGAACAACTGCTGGTACGAATAGAGTCCCCACCACTTACACCACCCAGCCTTAGTGCAAGCAACCGCCTATATTGGGCAAATGGCATTAATTCCATTACCATAGGAGTTAATTATAAAGTCGCTGCTTATAACATCATAATTTCGCCATCTATTTTGGGTAGACTTGGTCATAGAGTCCTTCTCTAAACAGTTTTTGCTGCTTCAGTGACTGCATGTTTTCAATCCTCATCCATTTCTTATCTGGAAGCTGCCTGACAGTTTGTCCCAGGAAGTTGCATGGCTGCCTCCTCCCCTCCTGCTACGTGTTTTATCATCCACCGCTTATAGCGGGGAAACCGCATTAACACCAGCACACTCGTCACAAGTACAGGTACAACGTCTCAAATCCAGCTGTCTGAAAATCGGAAATGTCTGAAAACCGGCCATTTTTGAGAAAATCCCATCTGATATTCAGTAAAATAAAATCTGGAATCCAAAAACCGGCGGGCTGGACTAATTATTGGCTTTGCCGCTATGTTTTAAATGGCGGGCGATCAGTCCGAGCCTTGCCGAATGACCCTCGACCTGGCCCGACCCCACCTGACCAACCCCACCATTAGTACTTTGTCTGTCTCGCTAGCACACGTACGCTCTTGATTTTCTTGTCCGAAATCTGATAAAATCTGAAAATCAGCTCAGTCTTGGTCCCGAGGTTGCCAGATTTGAGACGAATCACCTGTACTTTGTTTTATATTAGTTTTATGAAAAATTGAATTTCTAATGATGGCCATTATATAGCTCATGCTCCCTTTGCACTATCCCAGTTGGGTACCATTCTCTTCAGCTCATTTAATCTCATCTGATAGTTGTACCTGTTTTCTTATTCCACAGTTGTAAACATTCCCTTTTTTTTTAGTAGATGTTTGTGCTGTTCCTATGGCAGATTAAAAATGAGGGGGGGGGTGGAATTCCCATGGGGATTCTCCCACTCATCGGTGGAAGAGCCGCAAAGACCCCGGGGAGAACGGTGTAAATGCACACCTGCCGAAGTTATAGCGGACAAGTGGACAAACTCCCCTGGATGTTCAGCCCTGAACTGTTCTAAGCTTTGGTAAAATCACTCCCCAAGCCATCATGTTTCATCTCTTTCAGAGAGGCACAAAAGAGATGAAGTGTGGTACCAAGTCCCGCAAAAGTGTTAATTAACTGTTAAGGCAATTGGTCCATTTGTTGTGGCTTTAATTGGTGCTTCAGACAACAATTCCAGCCTTCAGTTTGATATAAATACTGGATCATCCCAGGATTTCAAGGAAGTGAGAGAGAATCTCAGGACCAGAAATAAGTGATGGTGTCACGTCTCGGGTTTTTTTGATCACCTTATCCTTGGCGGAAAAGATTTTATGATGAAACAAAGTGAATTAGATTTAAAAGAGGGAAGCCGCAGGCTGCAAGCATTGAAAATGTGTACTGAAATCGGACGAGCTACTTTATGGAATGGTGCAACGAACCTCTACTTCAAAATTGATCAATAAGGGACAATTGTCACTTCCCAGGCCTATTGTTGAGGGTGGTCCCCATTCACATTGAGAACAGCCTCTTTTAAACCCACATCCTATAGGGAAGGAGCAGTAACTGGTTTTATTGACAGGCTTACTGGCAAATCACGAGCAAGTCAGTGTCTCAGCTCTTCCCACTGGTTGTAGGGACAAACGGCCACATGGCCGTTTTGAGTGCAAGTGCTGTGGGTTACAGTCCTTGGCCTGGAGCTGGGGGTATGAAATGCAGGGGGTCATTTTTAGCAGTTAGAAGTAATCTAAAAAGAAAAGGGAGAGCCAAAAAGAATTAAGTCAGTTCATGAAAGCCACAGAGCTTGTAGTTTATTGTTTTTTCTCATGGTTTGGAGGAAGGAAGTGAGATTGAGCTAATTAAGTGGAATTTGCATTTGTTGATGAAAACCAGCTTAATGGTTCGTAACTGGCCTTGTTTTATGGAACATTTTTTCAATCTGTCTTTGAAAATATTAGAAAAGTGCATGTGAGGACACGTGCAAACAAAGTAGAAATTCGCCTCGAGCAGTGGCACAAAACGGGCGGCATCAGATTGACCGCCCATTATACACAGCGCCTGAAATTTAATCCCATTGCTATCTATTGTAACACCTCTGAATTCTACTATCGTGTGGTTAGGTACTGGTCAGTAAGGGCAAAATACAAACGCAAGATACAAAGATGGAGAAATTCATTACAGCCCAGGAACGGGTGTTAAATTTAGAAAAATGTGAGATTTAGTGCCAGGCGCTAATGAATCACGCTGTCGGCAAAATTAAGTCTCATTGCGCAAAGAAAGGATTGGAGCACTAAATCAAGCGCTAATGGCCTAGCTCAGTGGCGTTAGACTCAAAGCGCTAAGCAATATCAGGTGCAATCTAATCGTAAGTCATCATTGGCACAGGCTCTTTCCAGTTCTTAAAGGGGAGGTTCATTGATGCTGCAGAACCTCATTCTAGCACTTTGATACGTTGTGAGAATAAAAAGGTCACTAATTTTTAGTAGCCACAACATTCCGAGACTAAACAACCTTTAAATGACTGAATTCAATTGTTGCACAATGTCAAACTGACAAGGAAGCAGCGAAACAGCACTAACCTGACAGCTGCGACTCATTACTCATGATCCCTTTAAATAGTATCCCTGGAGCCGGCATCCACCTGCTTGACACCTCCTCTCCCTGTCACTGTCGGGGTGAGGCACTAAGGCAGGGGGTGACAATTTTGCAGATCGCCGCCCAGTGAGCGCTGCACACTCACTGATGTCATCGTGTCAATGCCATCTGACAAAGAGCTATCCATCCTAACTCAACTTTCCAGCTCTTGGTCAGTAACCTTGTAGATTACAGCACTTCAAGTGCACATCCAAGTACTTTTTAAATGTGATGAAGGTTTCTGCCTCTACCACCCTTTCAGCCAGTGAGTTCCCGACCCCACCAACCTCTGCATGAAAAAAGTTCTCCTCAACTTCCCTCTCATCCTTCTACCAAATACTCTGTCACAAAACACAAATATAAATCCATAAATCCAACATAATAAAAAGGAATTTAACTATTCAGTCACCTTGAAGTAGTGGCCTTAGATATAGGCCTTTTTTCAGGATTGTTTTTCAGTTGTACATTGCTTTTTGAATTGACATCATTTTGAGGCTTCTATGAAGGTGTTTGTTAGCTTTCCATATTTTGTAGGTTGGCACAAATGCTTCCAGAGAGATTAATGATACTTCCTTGTGATGATATACTTATGCTATTAAACACTGAAATTTAATGCCTTTAAGAGCTATTTTAAAACCAAGCCAGCCAAGTTTATGCCTTGCTTTTCAATCTGCTCCATCATGTGATGATTATTCCTCTGGCAGTGAAATGCAGGTCGAACCTTCGCATAGCAAGATCATGATGACATTTTACATTTATATAGCGTTCTTCAGATGGGCAAATATGTCAGAGCACTTTAGAAGGGCTGCAGTGGACATTATTTAAAATCATGGGGTAGAATATTCTCTGGAGTTTAAAAGAATGAGAGGGTAGATGCGGAGAGCTGTTTCCCCTGGGCTGGAGAGTCTAGAACTAGGGAGCATAGTCTCAGGATCAGGGATTTATGACTGAGATGAATAGAAATGTCTTCACTCAGAGGTTGGTTATTCTTTGGAATTCTCTACCCCAAAGGGCTGAGTGTGCTCAGTTGTTGAGTGTACTCAAGCCAGAGATTGACAGATTCTTGGACTCTAAGAGAATCCAGGGATATGGGGATCAGGTGGGAAAGTGGAAATGAGGTAGAAGATCAGCCATGATCTTATTGAATGGTGGAGCAGGCCCGAGGGACCATTTGGCCTATTCCCGCTCTTATTTCTTATGTTCTTAAATTTGTCTTAGGTGGTAGCGCAAAACTGGTGCTATTGCATCGGCCGCCCCTTCTATACCATGCCCGATATTCAATCCCGTTGACTTCAATGGCACTGAATATCAGGCAGGGTGCAGGACAGGTGGGACACACAATACTGTTCATTTCGCACTGCCGCCCAGGTTGGAATTCTACTCCATGATTCCTTAAAGTTGCTGAAACAAATTATACTGCTACAAGCAACCCAAGGATAAGCATCTAGTCATTCTTCAGTTTTAAAACATGCCCGAGCCAG
The DNA here is from genome assembly GCF_044704955.1 of Pristiophorus japonicus. Classification (NCBI taxonomy): domain Eukaryota; kingdom Metazoa; phylum Chordata; class Chondrichthyes; family Pristiophoridae; genus Pristiophorus; species Pristiophorus japonicus. The sequence goes on from NC_091987.1 coordinate 200,408,955, forward strand.
GACGTACTTGTTACATGAGACTGCTTTAACTGAAGTGGCCAGTATATAATCATGGGTTGCAATTTTATTTTTTGACAGGCTTGATGAGCTGCTGATCTGCAAAAATAAACACTGAGCTCAATGCTGCAACATGGGCAGTACAAAGCTGTTGATATAGCAAACATGGCACCAACTCCCAGCACATTGCTTCTGAATTCAGTGCTTATAACCTCAGAGGTTAATGCACAGGTGTGTGGCATTAGTTTAACAAACACAAACCAGAGCTCCTGTCTGGCTGTTAATTATCTAAGCCACCTGCACGTCTGATAACCACGTGAATATTACAGTAGCTGCATTAGAAGAAGGGTCTCTGGACATTGTCCATGAATTTACCATGTGGTCCTGTGAAACCAATGCACGTTATCAATGGGAAACTGCAGTAAGGTGGGAGGAGCCTCGTTTGGACAATAAATACAGATATAGACCAGTTGGGCACAATAGCCTGTAAATTCCATGCAATTCTATTTTGAATATTAAGGACAGTTAGCCAATATCCTCTTATAATGCCTGTAGTCAAATAGAGCTGATTACAAGACTTGAATTGCATTTCACAGTGACACATGACAAACTTTCTGTCAGCATATGAAATATGGGTGCTCTACACGCAGGGTGATTGCTAGGATTTCAAAAAACTTTCACAACTTGCTTAATGAATTCAAAAAAATTAAGGTTCATCAATCTTGTCTGAAAAATTACTTTTCGATTCTTCCTTCAATCTCTTCTCTTGTTCTACTCCGAAATTACTTGAGATTAAGATAAATGGTGGCGTCAGGTACATTAATTAAATTCTTAGCTCACTAAACTGCAGCTGACACACTATGCAATTTCCAAAATATCTCCATGAGCCCTGTGCTTGTTGATACATGCACCTTTGTTACAGATAGGGCACTCATTCTGAAAATGACATCGTAACGGCACAATTTTGAGATTCCAACAATTTACGATCACAATAATAACAACTTGCATTTTTATCAACACCTTTCACCGAACAAAATGGTCCATGATGGTTTGCAGGCTAGGTCAGGGGACCCAGGCAAGAAATGGATGAGAAATCAGAAAGGTTGGTCAAAAACGGAAAGAAATGTGTTTTGAAAGTGAGGGAGTGCAGAGGCATAATGGTAGAAGGTATTGTCACCGATGGTGCAGAATGGGAAAGATGAGGAAACACATGGAAGAATAGAGTTGGAAGACTGGATGGCGAGTTCTGAGAAGATTGCATAGGTAGGAACGAGCAATAGAAGTACTTATTTTAACACTTAATGGTCTTTTTGTATTATTTTACACTGTTGGTTGAAAGGAATTTGTCTGGCTCCTCTCTTCCCACCTTCAAAAGCCTTCATTGTGCTGTCAGCTACCTTCTTCTTCTAGGATTCCTTTACCCACATTAGGCTAATTTATGAAGGCTTTATGTAAAAGTAGGCCTTTAACATCTTTGTAACTGACAGGCTCCATTGGATTTGTAATTTTTCATAGCGAATGAAGGACCTAGCAAATTTGGTGCAAGGTCCTACCTTCAAGCTGCAATGTTGTTGTAATTCATGTCCTACTTGTACAATAATAAATCATGTGTAGGCCAACAAAAAACAAGCAACGTGCTTGCTTATTTTGACTTCTAATCCAAGACATTGCCCAGGCATTAGTAACGTACTGGCAGATGAGCCAAAGAACACAAGGCCTTGAACTATACAAAACAGAATTTTTGATCCCAAAAGTTTAGACAAAAATACAGTCTAAGGAGATGCAATAAAGCATTTACTAAGGAGTAATGGACAACTGTGGAACTATTTTCTTTAGAAAAAGTTGTTTTCCCACCCTCCTGCACCAATATTGTAAGTTATTTTTGCTTTCATTATTCACTCCCAGGGCCACACGTAGTTCTCCAAGTGCCTGGGGAAACGCAGCAGATCTCAGGCTTCTGCTTACACTGCCCCCAATAGGCGGGGTGCCCGCCTACCTGCCCAATGATGTCGGCAGGAGGCCCAGTCAATTTTGGTGATTGGGTCTCATTTGCATGCAAAAGGCGAGCTTCCAGCGCAAATTCTGCTGCTTATAGGCATTGGTTGGGAGAGTGGGAAATCTGCCGGGGAAATCAGGGAGTGGCGACGATCAGTTCCTTTAATGTGGGGCTGGGAGGAGCACTCGCGGCCCCACTCCTACTCCTCCTGCCTCCACATTCAGGTAAATTACTTATCATCTTTGTTGGCAGGCGAACCCGTGGGCTGCTTTCCCTGCATGCAGCCATCAATGGTGTTGGCTTCCTCAGGGCAAGCTAATCTTGGAGAAGGGGCCTCAATGTAGGCATTAGGCCCCTTATTTGCATATACAACAGGACTGATGCCTGCTTCAGGCATGGGTAAAGGATGCCTCTTGTTTTCCATTACCCAATAGTGGTTCACTGCTGGCCCGGAAGTGTGGACGTGCTGCCTACCTGTCATTTTGGGGACATAATGGCCGCATTGTACCCGAAAAATGGGTGCTACACAGTCCAATTTCTAGGTCAATATGTTTTTTCTTTCATTTTAACTCTAAATCCAACATGTTAGTTACCACTTGTATCAAACATTATTTACTATGCAATAACTTAGAGTGTTTCATAAACAAAAATGGCCCGCATTCTTTACAGGAGAAGCATGGATAACAAGCAGGAAGGAGGAGGGGAGTTCGGGACATGGCCTGAGGCACTTTCAAAGAGCAGCGGCAAGGCAAAGAGGTTTAAGGAGAGAGTTCCCAAGTGCCATCTGAAGGCTCTCCCGCCTAGCTACAAACCAGACCAGCAGAGGGAAAGTGGAACTGGTACATGGAGGGCCGAAATCATGACTACAAGATAATGCAATGTGCTGAGCCTTAACTCTGAATGTTTCGATACTGTTTAGCTTCAACCTTTTAAAGAAACTGACCTTTTTTTTAAAAAAGAAAAAATTCTTAGGCCTCTTTGAGACATAAAACAGGGCCTTTCGCTTCACTGATATCAGACACACATGCAAAAAATTTGGTAAAACTTGAATGTTTTGCACGGCAGAAAATATTGTTGAATTTCAATCTGCTTCCTGCTGCTGTCGGGAGTCTCTGCATTTAATTAATGTCTATGGAAATGCTGAGGTTCTGATCCTATTTTTAAATTTAAGACCAAACATTCCAGAAAGGAATCTGAGTCTCATGCTGATATATTCCAGGCTCTCCTTGTTTGGAATTTGTTCTCAGACACACAGATAGATCGGCTTTTACGTACAATTACATCCCAGAAACTGTGCCCTGCAAATGGGGAATGTTTAGCGCCATTTAGTACTGCATAAAAGCTATCAATCAAAAATACAAAATGGCTATAAATTCTTAATAGCCAATGCTATTATAGGCATAGTTCACACAGCGTGTTGCTTATTAAAAAGAAGCGTGTAGAGCTTTATTTACATTCTATAAATCATAGAATCATACAGTGCAGAAGGAGGCCATTCGGCCCATCGTGCCTGAGCCAACTCTTTGAAAGAGCGATCCAATTAGTTCCACTCCCTTGCTCTTTCCCCACAGCTCTGTAAACTTTTCCTTTTTAAAGATTTATCTATGAATAAATCTACACCTTTGTTTCATTCTTTGCATGTTTCCTCCCCAGAATTCACCCGCTCCCTTGCAGCCAGAAGAGTGATTCTGGCCATGGTCTTCGCCACATGCCAATGCCACCACTGGATCAACAAGGAACCATGTGTGCGACAAGGCAAGATGGGTGCTGTTAGTATTCAGGCCAACCATTCCACCAATTCTTTACTAACTGAGAAACTTAGTGATTTTATAATGATGGTGAAACCAAACAAATAATACAAGGCTTACCTCTTGAACAGTGCTTGAACAATGAGATTTTGGGGGCGGTTATCTTTTTCCGGCAGAGTTCCAGGGAGGTGGCACTACCGCCTCCCCTCCATAGCCATCCCATCCTTGGCCCATTTTCCTTGGTTGAAACTCAATGCATACATATAGCTGGCTCCCTGTGGCAGGAATGCTACAAAGAGGCAATCCTCCAATGCAACCGAGGCAACTCTGATGCCCTACAGTGGATATATTGTCGTAGCATCAGAAGAGGTGGCAAGAGATCTCAAAGGGCCGGAAATGCACGAAAGCTCAGGAAGAAGGCTCCCTTGGCCGAGACTGGGACCAACAACAGATCAGTGTTTAGGACAAAATGGAGGGGGAGGAGGTTGCTATAAGGCTCTTTCCTTCCACTGGTGGAAACTCAAGGCCTTTTCCACCGCTTCAAGATATTAAGCGGAACTGATAGGGTAAATAGAGAGAAACTATTTCTGCGGGTTGGGGAGTCTAGAATTAGAGGGCATAGTCTAAAAATAGGAGCCAGGCCTTTCAGGAGCGAAGTTAGAAAACACTTCTACATGCAAAGGGTGATAGAAGTTTGGAACACTCTTCTGCAAATGGCAACTGATGCTAGATCAATTGTCAATTTTAAATCTGAGATTCATAGATTTTTGTTAACCAAAGATATTAAGGGATACTGGGCAAAGGATATGGAGTTAGGCACAGATCAGCCATGATCTCATTGAATGGCTGAACAGGCTCAAGGGACTAAATGGCTTCCTCCTGTTCCTATGTTCAGCCAAGGTGAATCCCAAAGATGCATAAACTAAGAAAGCCAGGTAGGACTGCTTCCATTATGCCACTTCTATGACTTGCACTATGGCTAATGAGCTTATACTAGCAAGACATTTGCCACTTGCCTGTATGAGTGCAGCTCCAACAACACTCAAGAAGCTCGACACCAGCCAGGACAAAGCAGCCGGCTTGATTGGCACCCCATTCACCACCTTCAACATTCACTCCATCCACCACCAGCATACCGTGGCTGCAGTGTGTACTATCTACAGCAACTCACTGAGGCTTCTTTCGCAACACTTTTCAAACCCGCGACCTCTACCACATAGAAGAACAAGGGCTAGGCGCATGGGAACACCACCACCTCTGTCATGTATGAAACCATCATGCAATGGTAATCTTCATGTAACTGTAACCTTCATGCAACTCCTGTAAACTGTACTTATACCCTAGAAATGCAGACCCTGACCACAGGGGGTGAACTTGTGGGAGACACTCCTCTCCTGGGTTTCCAGGTAAAAAGGGGAGGTCCCACCCAGGGTCAGCACTCCTTGGTCCTGGAAATAAAGGTTAAGGTCACGTAGTGACTGTGTCTGCAATACATGCCTCGTGTGAGTTTGTAGTACGGTGCAGGGACACCACATTTGGCGACGAGAAACAGGAATCATCGAACCACGAGGATGGCCATCGGTAGCACAGAGGAATGTTACTGTGTGGGTGAGGACTGGGACATCTTCGTGGAAAGACTCCAGCAGAGCTTTGTCACAAAGGACAAGCGGCTGACAAGCGGAGGGCGCATCTACTGACCAGCTGCGGACCACAGACGTATGCGCTGATGAAAGACCTGCGGACAAGTCCTTTGAAGAGCTCAGCCAGCTGATCAGTGAGCATCTCAAGCCGGCGAGTAGCGTAAACATGGCCCGGCACCGGTTCTACACACATCAGCGTCGGGAGGGACAATACATCTCGGACTTCGTTGTGGACCTGCGGCACTTGGCCAGTCTCTGTAAGTTCACAGACGCCTGCAGGGGGGAGATGTTAAGGGACTTTTTCATTGAGGGCATTAATCATGCCAGAATTTCCAGGAAGCTCATAGAGGCCAAGAACTTAACTTTAGAAGGGGCGGCGTTGATAGCTCAGACTTTCATGGCAGGGGAAGAGGAGACCAAGCTAATTTACGCACGCAGCCCTGGTCCCAACGTGGCGATGGACCAGGGAGTTAACATAGTGAACGCGGCTCAGGACCCCGCAGGCAGGCAAGGGCATTTCAAAACCACCCAGGCAGCAACAGACTCTCGGGTGGGCCCGCAACAGGGACAATGGAAAGGGGATCGGCAATTCACGCCATCACGAAGAACAATGCATCCCGCGATGGGACCATTAACACCCACCATCAGAGTGCTTAGAAACAACCAAATGGGCAATCAGAGAGGAATGCCTGGTAACAGTTCCTTTGTTAACAACAATCTCAGCTCATGCTGGAGATGCGGGGGTAGACATACTGTGAAAAGCTGCAGGTTCCAGCAAAATACCTGTAGGATTTGTAACATCAGTGGACACTTGGCCAGGATGTGCAAAAAGGCTGTGGCGAGGCTAATCTGCGAGACAGAGGAACCAGACGAGGGGTCTGCAATGCAGGATGATGCCTGGGGAAAAGCCATGGATGCTGAAGTTCAAAGGGTTCACGTGGCTGACGTCCACAGCTCATACACTAAAACGCCACCCATGATGATGAAAGTTTTATTGAATGACATCCCGGTGCACATGGAGCTGGATACGGGAGCTAGCCAGTCACTTATGAGCGCCCAACAATTTGAGAGACAATGGCCACACAGAGCTAGCAGGCCCAAACTGAAACGCATTGACACGCAGCTACGGATGTACACCAAAGAGATCATCCCAGTGCTAGTCAGTGAAAACTTGGTGGTAACACATAATGGATCACAGAACTGGCTGCCACTCTGGATCGTCCCAGGATATGGCCCTGCGCTCTTGGGGAGGAGTTGGCTAGCCGAGATGAATTGGAAATGGGGGAATGTGCACGCCATTTCATCTGTGGAGCGAAGTTCATGCTCACAGGTCCTACAAAAATTCGGGTCACTGTTTTAACCCTGTGTCAGAACGTTCAAGGGCACTAAAGTAGTGATACGCATCACTCCGGACGCCAGACCAGTGCACCACAAAGCCAGAGCGGTGCCGTATGTGATGCGTGAGAAAATTGAAAGTGAATTGGACAGGCTGCTCAGAGAGGGCATAATTTCGGCCATTGAATTCAGTAACTGGGCAAGTCCCATCGTTCCTGTCCTTAAAGCAGATGGCTCGGTCAGGATTTGTGGCGACTACAAACCCACCATCAACCGAGTGTTGCTGCAAGACCAATACCCGCTGGCAGGTGGCAAGCTGTTCACGAAGCTGGACCTCACTTCGGCCTACATGACTCAGGAACTGGCTGAAGAATCCAAACTTCTGACCACCATCACGACGCACAAGGGATTATTTATCTACAACAGGTGTCCATTTGGCATTCGTTCGGCGGCAGCTATCTTTCAGCGGAACATGGAAAGCTTGCTTAAATCCATTCCTGGAACAATCGTATTCCAAGACGACATCCTTATAACGGGTCGAGACATGGAGGAACACCTCCACAACCTAGAGGCGGTGCTACGCCGACTGGACCAGGTAGGCTTGCGACTGAAAAAGGCCAAGTGTGTGTTTTTGGCCCCAGAGGTCGAGTTTTTGGGCAGGAGGGTTGCCGCAGACGGGATCAGGCCCACTGAATCAAAAATGGAGGTGATCCGCCGGGCGCCCAGGCCCAGCAACACGTCGGAGTTACGATCGTTCCTGGGACTTTTGAACTATTTTTGGAACTTTCTACCGAACTTAAGCACATTGTTGGAGCCGTTACACATGCTCCTGCATAAAGGTTGTGAATGGCTTTGGGTGGACTGTCAATAACGGGCTTTCAATAAGGCGAGGAATCTGCTGTGTTCTAACAAACTGTTGACTTTGTATGACCCCTGTAAAAAACTGGTTTTAACATGCGATGCATCGTCCAACGGGGTTGGGTATGTGTGGCAGCAGGGTAATGACGACGGCCGACTCCAACCGGTGGCTTATGTCTCCAGGTCACTCTCCCAGGCAGAGCGTGGATATGGCATGGTCGAAAAGGAAGTGCTCGCTAGTGTTTACAGTGTGAAAAAGATGCACCAGTACCTTTTCGGTAGACGGTTCGAGCTAGAGACGGACCACAAGCCGTTAACATCCCTGTTGTCCGACAGCAAGGCTGTCAATGCCAATGCGTCAGCTCGCATACAGCGATGGGCTCTCACGCTGGCTGCGTATGACTACACCATATGGCACCGGCCAGGCACCGAAAATTGCGCTGACGCGCTCAGCAGGCTCCCACTGGCCACCGCCGAGGGGGCAGCGAAGCAAAGCGCTGAGATGGTCATGGCCGTTGAGGCTTTTGACACCGCAGGCTTCCCCATCACAGCCCACCAGATCAAACTCTGGACCAACAGAGGCCCCCTCCTATCCATGATAAAGAAATGTGTCCTGATTGGGGATTGGACCCGCACACAGGGCGTACCCCGAGGAGGTCAGACCGTTTCAGAGATGAATGGATGAGCTCTCCATCCAAGCCGACTGCCTGCTATGGGGCAGCCGGGTAGTCATGCCCCAGAAAGGCAGGGAAGCGTTCATCAGGGAACTCCACAGTGAGCACCCTGGCATCGTGTTAATGAAAGCCATTGCCCGGTCACATGTATGGTGGCCAGGGATTGACTCAGACCTGGAACACTGGGTTCGCAGGTGCACGACGTGTGTCCAGCTGGGCAATGCCCCCAGGGAGGCCCCACTCAGCCCGTGGCCCTGGCCCACCAGGCCATGGTCACGTATTCACGTAGACTATGCAGGCCCATTCATGAGGAAAATGTTCCTGATCATTGTCAATGCATACTCGAAATGGATCGAGTGCATCATATTAAACTTATGCACGACATCCATCACCGTGGAGAGTCTGCATACGGTTTTCATGACTCACGGCTTGCCGGATATCCTGGTCAGCGACAATGGCCCATGTTTCACCAGCCATGAATTCCAAGAGTTTATATCAGGCAATGGTATCAAACATGTCCGGACAGCGCCGTTCAAGCCGGCTTCCAATTGCCAGGCGGAACATGCAGTCCAAGTCATAAAACAGGGCATGCTACGCATCCAAGGACCCTCCCTTCAGTACCGCCTATCGCGCCTCCTGCTGGCCTACAGGTCCCGCCCGCACTCGCTCACGGAAGTCCCGCCAGCAGAACTCCTCATGAAACGCATGCTTAAAACGCGGCTGTCCCTCATTCACCCAGCCCTGGCAGACATTGCTGAGGGCAAGCGCCAGTCCCAAACCGAGTTCCATGATCGAAACTCAAGGGGGAGGTGTATAGAAATGTGTGACCCAGTACTTGTTCTTAACCATGCTTTGGGACCCAAGTGGCTTGAGGGCACAGCAATTGGCAAAGAAGGGAGTAGGGTCATAGTGGTCAGACTAAACAATGGGCAAATATGCCGCAAACACTTGGACCAAGTAAAGAAAAGGTTCAGCATAGATACGAAGGAACCTGAAGAGCATGAGATGTCATCCACAGCACTGCCAGTGGACGAGCAACGAGGACAATCCACAGCATGCACAGTTCCTGCGGCCAGCCCGGACAGGCCGGAATCATCTCAGGTGACAGAGACGCAGGCCGAGGCTCAGCCACCAGAGCCACAACTGCGGCGCTCCACGAGAGAGTGTCGGCCACCTGAAAGACTTAACCTTTGACATAGAAACATAGAAACATAGAAACATAGAAAATAGGTGCAGGAGTAGGCCATTCGGCCCTTCTAGCCTGCACCGCCATTCAATGAGTTCATGGCTGAACATGCAACTTCAGTACCCCCTTCCTGCTTTCTTGCCATACCCCTTGATCCCCCTAGTAGTAAGGACTTCATCTAACTCCCTTTTGAATATATTTAGTGAATTGGCCTCAACAACTTTCTGTGGTAGAGAATTCCACAGGTTCACCACTCTCTGGGTGAAGAAGTTGACACAAAAAGACATAAGGATGTCATGTGTGTAACCATCATGCAACGGTAATCTTCATGTAACTGTAACCTTCATGCAACTCCTGTACACTGTACTTATACCCTAGAAATGCACAACCTGACCACAGGGGGTGAACTTGTGGGAGACACTCCTCACCTGGGTTTCCAGGTATAAAAGGAGAGGTCCAACCCAGGGTCAACACTCCTTGGTCCTGGGAATAAAGGTTAAGGTCACGTAGTGACTGTGTCTGCAGTACATGCCTCGTGTGAGTTTGTAATACGGTGCAGGGACACCACAACCTCCACGTTCCCCTCTAAGTCACATCCCATTCTGACTTGGAAGTACATCACCGTTCCTTCATTGTCGCTGGGTCCAAATCCTGGAAGTCCCACCCTAACAGCACTGTGGGAGTACCTTCAGTACACGGACTGTAGCAAGAAGGCAGTTCACCACCATCTTCTCAAGGGCAATTAGGGATGGGCAATAAATGCCGGCCATTTCCAGTGACGCCCACATTCCATGAACAAATTTTTTTTTAAATCACAACCAGAATCTGGATGTAGGAGCAGAATAAGGTATAAATATAAAAGCTCGTATACAATTTCAAATATAAATAAAAGTTAAAGAAATAAGTAATAGCTGCCATGTAACAATGCATTTTGTATTGAAATTCTGCTGTTGAACACCAAATTGACCAGGGTATGCAAGAATGATTAGAATTCAATGGGAGCTTTAGGCAGATGATATACTATACTGGTATCTAGGGAGCTGGATTAAAAGGTCGTTAACCTTTTCATTTTATTATAGGTCCTGATACTTCGAATCCTTTCTACTGGAGCATGTACAAGTATGCAAGCACACAAGGTTAACGTTCTAGACATTGAGCAATGTCTGGATGCCGAAATAGCATTGGAGGCTCCAAAGTAGGTGAATGAACATTTGTGTATCTCAATAGTACTATTCTCATCAGGTCAGATAGATTTACATGTAGTGCATGGAAGGTTGTACAGAGAGTTTTATATTTTAATAATTTATATATACATCGGTTTTGTTAGTCGCAGTGACTTGTAGTGTTATATTTATGATCTATTATTACAAATTTCTGCATTGTTCTGCTGCATTTTGCAAAACACTGTCTAAGCATTTGTTGTGATACATGTTAAGGATAGCATAGAGGTCATCTTACTGGACCAGTCATCCAGAGGCCAGGACTAATGATCTGGAGACGTGAGTTCAAATGCCACCACGGCAGCTGGGGAATTTAAATTCAGTTAATTAAATAAATCTGGAATAAAAAGCTAATATCAGTAATGGTGACCATGAAACTACCGGATTGTCATAAAAACCCATCTGGATTACTACTGACCTTTCGAGAAGGAAATCTGCCATCCTTATCTGGTCTGGCCTATATGTGACTCCAGACCCACAGCACTGTGGTTGACTCTTAACTTCCCTCTGAAATGATGGCTCATCACCACCTGTTCGAGGGCAGTTAGGGATGGGCAATAAATGCTGGCCTTGCCAGCGACACACACATCCTGTGAATGAATACATTTTTTTGATCTAGTACTGTAGATTTCACAAGGATTTAGGAGAATAATTCCTTTCTTTGAAATTACTTGATAAGTCTATTGACATGGCAGAGGCAGGTATGGATTTTGCGCACTGTTAGCCGAAGATAATTTCAACAATCTATAAGATTTGACTGAAATCACTACTTATAGCAAAGATCGGGCTTCATCTAAATACATCAAATATCATTCATACCATTTTCATAGTTTGTAGGTTAGATGTGAACAACTTTAGATGTTGTTGCAAGAAGGATAATGTGGTCGAGGCAATTAATTTCAAATAAGGATGGTTAGAAATCGGGTTTCTTTGTGATCAATAGCTATTTTCTTATTTCCAACTTAGGTAACACACCAAACTCAGTAATGATGTTGTTCTGTTGAATTCCATAGCTGACAAAAAAAATTCTAGAGGAGAATCACAATGCATTCGGCCACTGTTAAAGACTGAATGATTCATTCTGATAGAAACATTTTCTGGATGAATTTCAGGTTACAAGCTAGAAAGTGCAATAGATATTGAGTCGGACTTGTTTTCAATTTTCTTCAAATTCAGCAGATGGAGGCCAACAAAGATATTGTGGCATTTTTGTGGTTACCACACAGTTATTTTCCTGGTGTAGGTACATCCATATGACATAAATACGCACACTAATATCCCCTAAACACTGGTGATGTAACGTAAGACACACTGAGGGATATGAACCTGAAATTGGGCCAAAGCTGGTGATGAAATTAACATCCCACAGTACATCAAATTAATTGAAACAAGATCAAATATTAACAAATTCTGGAAACAATGAGGTGGTTTATATTTCCAGTTGATACAGTATAAACATTCAAAGATTCTAAACCAATGTAGCAAGCTTCTAGGAACAGATGTATCTGATGATACTCAGCAACACAGTTGCCATGACCCATGATCAAGCCAATCGAAATGGGAGCTCCAGCAATTTTCTTCCTTTGAAACACAAATTCAATTAAGGTCAATTTTAACCTCATTGGCTGGGCAGGAAACACAGACGATTGGGTGGAATACAGGTTTTAAACCCCACCAAATATTATAAGATAAGGCAGGTGTAAAACCAGCTTTGTACCCCATCCTGTTAGTTTCCAGGTCGATGGGTTAGTTTAAAATTGACCCCAATAGCTCGAATAGCAATAATACAACATCTCCGTTTCCACCCTATCCTTTGTTTAACTTGTCCTATTACCATCTCCTTTTGCCTTGCACCATCATCCCTTTTGTCTCTTAATCTCTTCTGCCTTCCAACCTATCACAGACCTTCCTTTTTATTCTTTTCACCTTGACCCTTTCACTACCCCTACACTACCTGTTACACCGTTAACTTTTTCCAGTTCTGAGGAAGGGTCTTCGACCTGAAATGTTAACTCTGCTTCTCTCTCCACAGATGCTACCTGACCTGCTGAGTATTTCCAGCATTTTCTGTTTTAGGCTATAATAGCAGAATGGCACCTCCCAAGCCCGTGACCTCTACCACTTAGAAGGACAAGGGCAGCAAATGCATGGAAACATCATCATTTGTAGGTTCCTCTTCAAGTCACACATCATCCTGACTTAGAAATATGTTACAATTCCTTCATCGTCGCTGGGTCGAAGTCCTGGAACTCCCTCCCTAACAGCACTGGGGGAGTACCTTCACCACATGGGCTGCAGCAGTTCAAGAAGATGGCTCACCATCACTTTCTCAAGGACAATTAGGGATGGGCAATAAATGTTGGCCTTGCCAGTGACACCCACATCCCATGAATGAACAAAAAAAAGAAAACTCACCAATCATGATTTACTTGAAAAAATGTTTTCGCACTTCTCCAGCATCTAAATTGCCTCTTTATTTAAAATTACAAAATAATCCTTGTCTTTACTGTGAGGTGCACACAGCTTAGCGGAATTGAGTCCACAGCCTAACTTGATGCAATATTACTGATCAAACCTGATTTCCAGTTGCAGGTCTCTTCACCTAAACCAATCCTGAAATTAGGTCTCCTCAGCCACCCTAATTTTCTATGTCAGCCCTCATTACCTGGTCCAAGGCCTGATGACAGCCCTTTTCATTCAGCTGTGACTCAGTGGGTACACACTCGTCTCTGAGTCAGAAGGTTGTGGGTTCAAGTCCCACTCCAAGAACTTGAGCCCATATACCCAGGCTGACACTCCAGTGCAGTGCTGAACAAGTGCTCCATTGTCACAGAACATAAGAATTAGGAATAGGCCATTGTTATGTATGCAATAAAGGTGCAAACGAAGTACTGTTTAACTAAACAAGGTACAACCTTGCTTCTGCTTTATTTAGGCCCCAAAGTGCCTGACTCACAAAATGGCTGGCCTTTTATACCAGAGCAGCACCATGTGCGTGCTGCTCAGTGGCCTCCAACAATGATGCCATCTGGTGGCTACAAACAGAATGTACATACATGACAATACCCTCCTCTGAGATCTTATCACAGTCTTTCACAGGTTGAGACGGTCCAGTGCTTTACGCTCCCGGGTTGACCATCTCAGTTCGATTCTGGCCTTGGGTGAATGTGCGGAGTCTGTCGTCATCATCACCATCATCATCATCGGTGGTCCCTCGAACGAGGATGACTTGCTTCCATGAGCTCACAGGTGTTTCGATGAAGGACCCGATGTTCCAGTCCTGAACTCCAATTGAGGGGGTGGAAGATGCCTGTGCGTGAATTTTTTTTAATGTGGGGGGTGGCTGGATGACTGACTTGTTGGGGGTGGCAGTGGCCATGTCAAGAATTGCAGGTCCATTTTTATTGAACAAGTCCGTGATGGAAATTCCGGGTTCACTGGTAACCCTTGAGTCCACTGAAGGCTACTGGTAAGTTGGTTGGTCGTTGATGGTTTCTTCGTCCGACTACTCTAGCTCGTCTGTGTGCCTCAGCTTTGTTTGATCCATTGTTTTCTGCAAGTTTGCCCATTCTTGAGCTTAATAACAAATACTCTGTTGCCCTCCTTGGCCATGACCATACCAGTGATCCATTTGGGACCCTGACCATAATTCAACACATACAGGATCATTAACAGAAATCTCGCGTGACACAGTTGCGCGATTGTGGTACCCTTGTTGACTCTGTCTTCTGTATTCAACATGATTACTTAAATTCGGGTGTACAAGAGATAACTTGGTCTTAAGACCTCTTTTCATCATGAGTTCAGCAGGCGAGATCCCTGTGAGTGTGTGGGGTCTTGTCCTGTAACTCAGCAGTATGCAGGACAAGCGGGTCTGCAGTGACCCTTGGGTTACTCTCCTCATGCTTTGCTTGATAATTTGTACTGCACATTCTGCTTGTCCATTGGATGCAGGCTTGAACGGTGCTGACCTTACATGTTTTATGCCGTTAAGTTTTACAAACTCCTGAAACTCCTGACTGGTGAAGCACGACCCATTTTCGCTCACCATTAATCAGGCAGACCATGTTTCGCGAACATGACATTGAGATTCTCTATGGTTGCTGTGGACGTACTGGATGACATGATTATGCATTCTGTCCACTTCGAATAAGTATCCACCACCACTAAAAACATCTTGCCCAGGAAGGGACCTGCAAAATCTACATGGATCCTGGACCAAGGTTTGGACGAAGGCCATGACCACAGACTCGGCAGCGATTCCGCTGGTGCTTTGCTGAGCTGCATGCAGGTGCTGCACTGATGCATGTATGCTTCCAGCTCAGAATCAATTCCTGGCCACCATACGTGGGACCTGGCGATGGCCTTCATCATCACTATGTATGCTGTGTAACTCATGCACAAACTTCTCTCCTCTGGCATCTCGGATTGCATATTCAGATCCACGCCAGTCTGACTCTCATCCTCCACATTGGCTTGCTCATCTGCAGACACTTGC
This sequence comes from Pristiophorus japonicus, assembly GCF_044704955.1. Taxonomy (NCBI): domain Eukaryota; kingdom Metazoa; phylum Chordata; class Chondrichthyes; family Pristiophoridae; genus Pristiophorus; species Pristiophorus japonicus. The sequence continues at coordinate 200,424,107 of NC_091987.1, forward strand.
ACTAGAGATGCCCCACTCTCAGACAGCCTTTGCACCTATATTGCTTAAATCGGCACCCTTCCCCCACATCGCCAACATGGAGAATTCAGATACATTCCCGCTGGCGGTGTTTGGGCAGCCACGGGTTTCGCGAATGCAGCCGGAAAGGCCCTGCCATGTGCCGCTCTGCTGAACGCCGAATCAATCGCATTTACAGTACTTGCCGAGGTTCGGTTCTTCACCGATATTTGCTTTAAACTCCTGTCCATCGTCATACATGGTTGAGCGATCTGGATGGCCCTTTTTAAATTCAACTCCTCCACCGCCAGTAGTTTACGATAACAAAGAAGTCCCACAGCATGTCTGCCAACACCGTCCCAAACTTGCATGGTCCCGCTAGATGTCTCAGGTCGGCAACGAATTCCGCCGCGCTCTGGCCCTCCGATCGGACATGTGTATAAAACCTGTATCTCGAAATGATGATGCCATCATCTGGCTTGAGGTGCTCCCGTATTAATGTACACAACTCTGTTGGATCACTAGGCATGAGTAGATTCTTTATCAGACCGTAGAACTTTGAACCGCACACAGTGAGGAACATGGCCCGGTACTGATCTGCATCGTCGACCCCCTTCATTTTGTTGGCCACAAAGTACTGGTTCAAATGGTTCACAAAGTCTGCCCAATCTTCTCCCTCCACGAATTGCTCTAAAAATCTAATCATGCTCATTTTGCAAACAAAGGTTCTTGTATTCTTGTTGCCAAATGTTATGTATGCAATAAAGGTGCAAACGGAGTACTGTTTAACTAAGCAAGGTACAACCTTGCTTCTGCTTTATTTAGGCCCCAAAGTGCCTGACTCACAAAATGGCTGGCCTTTTACACCAGAGCAGCACCATGTGCGTGCTGCTCAGTGTTCTCCAACAATGACGCCATCCGGTGGCTACAAACAGAATGTACATACATAAAAGCCATTCAGCCTCTTGAGCCGGCTGCGCCATTCAATGAGAGCATGGCTGACCTTCTACCTCAACTCCACTTTCCTGCACTATCCCTATATCCCTTGATTCTCTTAATATCCAAAAATCTATCTATCTCTGTCTTGAATGTATGAGAGACTGAGCCTCCACAGCCCTCTGGGGTAGAGAATTCCAAAGATTCACCATCTCTGCGTGAAAAAGTTTCTCCTCGTCTGTCCTAAATGGCCGACCCCTTACTCTCAGTCTGAGACTGAGACCCCTGGTTCTAGACTCCCCAGCCAATAGAAACATCCTCAAGCCCTGTAAGAATTTTCAATGTTTCAGTATGCTCAAAACCCAATTATATATCATGTGCCTGAGAATATAGGCCTAGTCTATTCAATCTCATAAGAACATAAGAACATAAGAATTAGGAACAGGAGTAGGCCATCTAGCCCCTCGAGCCTGCTCCGCCATTCAATAAGATCATGGCTGATCTGGTCGTGGACTCAGCTCCACTTACCCGCCCTCTCCCCGTAACCCTTAATTCCCTTATTGCTGAAAAATCTATCTATCTTTGACTTGAAAACATTCAATGAGCCAGCCTCAACTGCTTCCTTGGGCAGAGAATTCCACAGATTCACAACCCTCTGGGAGAAGAAATTCTTTCTCAACTCGGTTTTAAATTGACTCCTCCGTATTTTGAGGCTGTGCCCCCTAGTTCTAGTCTCCCCCACCAATGGAAACAACCTCTCTGCCTCTATCTTGTCTATCCCTTTTATGATTTTAAATGTTTCTATAAGATCACCCCTCATCCTTCTGAACTCCAAGGAGTAAAGACCCAGTCTACTCAATCTATCATCATAAGGTAACTCCCTCATTTCTCGAAGCAGCCTAGTGAATCGTCTCTGTACCCCTTCCAAAGCTAGTATATCCTTCCTTAAGTAAGGTGACCAAAACTGCACGCAGTACTCCAGGTGCGGCCTTACCAATACCTTATACAGTTGCAGCAACACCTCCCTGCTTTTGTACTCCATCCCTTTCGCAATGAAGGCCAACATTCCATTTGCCTTCCTGATTACCTGCTGCACCTACAAACTAACCTTTTGGGATTCATGCACAAGGACTCAAGCACGTGGGGAGATCCCGTCCGAACTGACCCCCGTCCGGACGGAATTCGTCATCGGCGCCAAACCCCGGAACCTCCCTCGGGAGCCGGCGCCTCACAACTTGAGCCGCCTCGAGGAAATCCCCTCCGTGCCTTTCAGTTCCGCGCGGAGGGGTTTCCTGTACGGGCTGCTCCTGCACACTCTCAACTTTGCCATCCTCGCCTGCCGTCCGGACACGCCATGGCATACCATCTTGCCGTCCGGAGGAGGCGGTGGTCCCCGATGGAGGGCACTCTACGCGGGAGTCCTCCCAGTATTTATCGGGAACTTGGCCTGGAGGGTGGTGCACGGAGCAGTCCCGTGCAATAAGTTTTTAAGCCGGTTCACGGGCTCCCAGGCCGCCTGCAATTTCTGCGGTCTGGAAGAGTCCGTGTTCCATGTTTTTATGGAATGCACGAGGTTGCAGCCCCTGTTTTATTATTTAAAGGGGCTGCTCCTGAAATTTTGGATGCACTTCAGTCCCACACTCCTGATCTTTGGACACCCTGTGCGGAGAGGAGCGGGTAGGTCCGAGGGCCTCCTCATAGGACTGCTCCTGGGCACGGCCAAGGATGCCATCAGCCGGTCCAGGCAGCGGGCGGTCGAGGGGGTCGTTCAACCTGACTGCCTGCCTCTCTTCCGCGCGTACATCCGCGCCAGGGTGTCCTTGGAGATGGAGCACGCGGTGTCCACCGGTACGCTCGCGGCCTTCCGCGAGAGGTGGGCACCGGAGGGACTGGAGTGCATCATCACGCCCGGCAACGAAATTTTAATTTGATTTTATGTTTTAAAGTTTAATTTGTTTTTAATTGCCGGTGTTTTTTAGTGTCCCCCTCCCCTTTTATAGGGGGCACTTAGAAAAAAAAATAATATGATTTTAGTGCCCAAAAAAAAACTTTAAATAAAAAGACAAAAAAAAAATACAAAAAAAAATGGGCGTTGTAAATGTTTGGTGCGTCCCCCAGATCGGGAGGCCACGATTTAATGTTTTTGTTTTCCCCAAAAAAAGAGTTTCAAGCACAAGGACCCCCAGGTCCCTCTGCACCACAGCATGTTGTTATTTCTCCCCATTCAAATAATATTCCCTTTTACTGTTTTTTTTCCCAAGGTGGATGACCTCACACTTTCCGACATTATATTCCATCTGCCAAACCTTAGCCCATTCGCTTAACCTATCCAAATCTCCTTGCAGCCTCTCTGAGTCCTCTACACAACCCGCTTTCCCACTAATCTTAGTGTCATCTGCAAATTTTGTTGCACTACACTCTGTCCCCTCCTCTAGGTCATCTATGTATATTGTAAACAGTTGTGGTCCCAGCACTGATCCCTGTGGCACACCACTAACCACTGATTTCCAACCGGAAAAGGGCACATTTATCCCGACTCTCTGCTTTCTGTTCGCCAGCCAATTCTCTATCCATGCTAATACATTTCCTCTGACTCCTCGTACCTTTATCTTCTGCAGTAACCTTTTGTGTGGCACCTTATCGAATGCCTTTTGGAAATCTAAATACACCACATCCATCGGTACACCTCTATCCACCATGCTCGTTATATCCTCAAAGAATTCCAGTAAGTTAGTTAAACATGATTTCCCTTTCATGAATCCATGCTGCGTCTGCTTGATTGCACTATTCCTATCCAGATGTCCCACTATTTCTTCCTTAATGATAGTTTCAAGCATTTTCCCCACTACAGATGTTAAACTAACCGGCCGATAGTTACCTGCCTTTTGCCTGCCCCCTTTTTTAAACAGAGGCGTTACATTAGCTGCTCTCCAATCCGCTGGTACCTCCCCAGAGTCCAGAGAATTTTGGTAGATTATAACAAATTCATCTGCTATAACTTCCGCCATCTCTTTTAATACCCTGGGATGCATTTCGTCAGGACCAGGGGACTTGTCTACCTTCAGTCCCATTAGTCTGTCCAGCACTACCTCCCTAGTGATAGTGATCATCTCAAGGTCCTCCCATCCCACATTCCTATGACCAGCAATTTTTGGCATGGTTTTTGTGTCTTCCACTGTGAAGACGGAAGCAAAATAATTGTTTAAGGTCTCAGCTATTTCCACATTTCCCATTATTAAATCCCCCTTCTCATCTTCTAAGGGACCAACATTTACTTTAGTCACTCTTTTCCGTTTTATATATCTGTAAAAGGTTTTACTATCTGTTTTTATGTTTTGCGCAAGTTTACCTTCGTAATCTACCTTCCCTTTCTTTATTGCTTTTTTAGTCATTCTTTGCTGTTGCTTAAAATCTTCCCAATCGTCTAGTTTCCTACTAACCTTGGCCACCTTATACGCATTGGTCTTTGATTTGATACTTTCCTTTATTTCCTTGGTTATCCACGGCTGGTTATCTCTTCTCTTGCCGCCCTTCTTTTTCACTGGAATATATTTTTGTTGCGCATTATGAAAGAGCTCCTTAAAAGTCCTCCACTGTTCCTCAATTGTGCCACCGTTTAGTCTGTGTTTCCAGTCCACTTTAGCCAACTCTGCCCTCATCCCACTGTAGTCCCCTTTGTTTAAGCATAGTACGCTCGTTTCTGACACAACTTCCTCATCCTCAATCTGTATTACAAATTCAACCATATTGTGATCACTCATTCCGAGAGGATCTTTTACGAGGAGATCGTTTATTTTTCCTGTCTCGTTACACAGGACCAGATCCAAAATGGCTTGCTCCCTTGTAGGCTCTGTTACATACTGTTCGAAGAAACAATCCCGTATGCATTCTATGAATTCCTCCTCCAGGCTACCCCTGCGATTTGATTTCACCAATCGGTATGTAGGTTAAAATCCCCCATAACTACTGCCGTTCCTTTTTCACATGCCTCCATTATTCCCTTGATTATTGCCCGCCCCACCATGAAGTTATTATTTGGGGGCCTATAAACTACGCCGACCAGTGACTTTTTCCCCTTACTATCTCTAATCTCCACTCACAATGATTCAACATTTTGTTCATTGGAGCCAATATCATCCCTCACAACTGCCCTGATATCATCCCTTATTAACAGAGCTACCCCACCTCCCTTCCCTTCCTGCCTATCTTTCCGAATCGTCAGATACCCCTGTATGTTTAATTCCCAGTCCTGGCCACCTTGCAACCATGTCTCTGTAATGGCCACCAAATCATACCCATTTGTAATGATTTGTGCTGTCAACTCATTTACTTTATTTCTAATGCTGCGTGCATTTAGGTAGAGTGTTTTCATCCTAGTTTTTAAACCATGATTTTTAGTTTTTACCCCTCCTGCAGCCCTTTTATATTCAGTGGCCCTTTTTGTTTCTTGCCTTTGGTTTCTCTGCCCTCCGCTTTTACTCATCTCTTTTCTGTCTTTTGTTTTTGTCTCCTTTTTGTTTCCCTCTGTCTCCCTGTATTGGTTCCCATCCCCCTGCCATATTAGTTTAACTCCTCACCAACAGTACTAGCAAACACTCCCCCTAGGACATTGGTTCCGTTCCTGCCCAAGCGCAGACCATCCGGTTTGTAGGACAAAACCCCCATCCCAGGAATCAGTCTGGTGAACCTTCGTTGCTCTCCCTCAATGGCAAGTATAACCTTCCTTACATAAGGAGACCAAAACTGTACACAATACTCCAGGTGCGGTCTCACCAGGGCCCTATATACTTGCAGTAAGATGTCTTTACTCTTGTACTCAAATCCTCTGGTAATAAAGGCCAACATTTCATTTGCTTTCTTAATTGCTTGCTGTACCTGCATGTTAACTTTCAGTGATTTGTGTACAAGGACACCCAGGTCCCTCTGAACACCAACACTTCCCAATCTCTTTCCATTTAAAAAATACTCTTCTATTTTTCCGACCAAAGTATATAACTTCACAATTCTCCACATTATATTCTATTTGTCATGTTCTTGCCCATTCACTTCGCCTGTCGATATCCCCTGGAAGTCTCTTTGCATCCTCCTCACAACTTACATCCCACCTAGCTTTGTATCATCAGCAAACTTGGATATATTACATTTGGTCCCCTCATCTAAATCATTGATATAGATTGTGAATAGCTGGGGCCCAAGCACCGATCCTTGCGGTAGCCCACTAGTTACAGCCTGCCAACCCAAAAATTACCTGTTTATTCCTACACTCTGTTTTCTGATTGTTAACCAACCCTCAATCCATGCTAGTATATTACCCCCAATCTCATGAGCCCTAATGTTGTTCAATAACCTCTTGTGTGGCACCTTACCAAATGCCTTCTGATAATCCAAATACACCACATCCATTGATCCTCCTCATCTATTCTGCTGGTTACATCCTCAAAAAACTCTTACAGATTTGTCAAACATGATTTCCCTTTCATAAATCGTGTTGACTCTGCCTAATCCCATTATTATTTTCTAAGTGCCCTGTTACCACGTTCTTAATAATAGATTCTAGCATTTTTCCTACTACTGAAGTCAGGCTAACTGGTCTAATTGTTTCCCATCTTCTCTCTCCCTCCTTTCTTAAATAGCAGGGTTACATTAGTTACCTTCCAATCTGCGGGAACCGTTCTAGAATCTATTTTGGAAGATGACAACCAATGCATCCACTATCTTTATAGCCACCTCTTTCAAAACCCTAGGACGTAGGCCATCAGGTCCAGGGGATTTATTGGCTTTCAGTCCCATTAATTTCTCCAGTACTATTTCTTACTAATACTAATTTCTTTCAGTGTCTCATTCCCGCTAGACCCTTGGTATTTCACTATTTCCGTGAAGACAGACACAAAGTATTTGTTTAATTTCTCTGCCATTTCCTTATTCCACATTATAATTTCTGCTGTCACAGCCTGCACGGGACCCACATTTACTTTTGCTAATCTTTACATACCTACAGAAACTTTTACAGTCTGTTTTTATGTCTCTCATTAGTTTACTCTCATTCTATTTTCCCTTTCTTTATCAATTGCTGAATTCTAAAATCCTCCCAATCCTCAGGCTTACTGCTCTTTTTGGCAACATTATAAGCCTCTTCCTTTGCTATTATACTATCTTTAACTTCTCTTGTTAGCCACGGTTGAACCACTTTTCCTTTGTGTTTTTTGTGCCTTAAAGGAATGTATATTTGTTGTAAATTTTGGACGAATATTTAGAATTATTTGGTGAATTACCACCCCAATCATGTTGAAATTGCCCTCTTTTCTTTGGAAAAATCACTGGGGCGGTGTTTGGGGCTACAGAGGGGCAATGTCATGCTGATGGTTAGTAATGTCCCTCCCCTTCACTTAAAGGGGAGGTATGCTGCGAGGCCTACTTGGCACCCACTGGGCCACCAGGGAGGGCTTCGGCCAGGCCAGCGGGCCGGCACCCAAGAGGGGGTGCCAGGCTGTCTGTTGGCGGCCTGGCCGAACCCGTTGCCGAAATTGTCGGGCCGAATGGAGAGCCGGCCAACAATTAAAATGAAATGGCGACTGCCGTGGTGCGCCCTCCCCTTTAAGGGAGGATGCACCACCCAGCCACTGGCAGCTTCATGCCACGCGAGGCTGTCGGGGGTACCGACAAGTGGTCGTTCGATTATTTGAGGGCAATGTTACCTCCAGGCGGGGACCAGGCAGTTCGTGCCCTAATGACGTCACTACCACCGTTCGCACAAGAGCGGGGCGAATACCTTCTCCGCCTCAAACACTCAGGAGAGCAATGTCCCGATGGTCCGAGAGTCTGCCCCAACTGGGCGGAAACTCATTTCCGCTCCGTTACTGCAAAAGGGGCAATTGCGGCCCCCCTGTCTCTGACCCGCTCTTGTTGCCAGAATATTTATATGGCTGGTCCAGTTAAGTTTCTGGTCAATGGTGACTCCCAGGGTGTTGATGATGGGGAATTCAGTGATGGGAATGCCATTGAACAACAAGCGCAGGTGGTTAGACCCTCGCTTGTTGGAGATGGGCATCGCCTGGCATTTTTGTAGCGCAAATGTAACTTCTGAAGTGTTTCATTTATTTTCTTGTGTTGTTTGCCTACCCAAACAGCTCTGACATAAGATCAGGTGTTCTGCAAATTTCACAAGGATTTGAGGGAAGCAATTCCTCAAGTGAGGAATTGACATGGCAGGAGAACATGAGAGCTTTGTTAATTGTTGGTTCCAGGTTCTTTTCCATTGTGTAAGAATAAAAGTGTATATTAATGATATAATTGATATGGAACATATGTAATGAAGCTGAATTGTGTATGTATGTACAAATGTCAAAAGTGCAGATTACAGACAAGCTGCAGTTTGAACTCAAGAGACAACATGGATACCTCCAAGTTCAAGTCTTCGCTGAGTGTGCAGAGCTTAAGGAACAAAAGGAGCATGAGTCTGCAACTATTTTTGTAGACACAGTAATCAAGTGCCCCCTGATTAAAGGGGGGGGCACACTCCAAAAACTTTGCAAGTGCCCCCTTGGTTTTTTTTTGAGGGCAGCAGCATGACTCTGCAACCCATCGAAACTACGAGGTGTTCATTGGAAAACGATTAACCTAATCAAGGAACGGCACCAATTACTCCAAAGGAAAGCCAATAAAGAACTGCCCTGAAACTAAGACCCAGTCCTGGGGCTTTCTGAGAAGAGATATAAAAAGGCAAGCCTGTTCACTCGCTTTTCACTCTTTTCGGATGACCATGCGGCAAAGCAGGAAACCTCTCTCTCCACAAGACTCGACCAAGAAGCAAGGAAGAAGGTCGCGAGCTTTGCTTGACTCAGGGGGAAGTATATGTCTCTGTAAATCTGTAACTCATTACCTTACCTGTTGTAATTAAGTAGAGTCCGTTGGATACTAATAGATTGCTGTTGTGTGTGTGTGTGTGTGTTTAATAAACTTATTCCAAATTGTTTTAAAAGAATTGATCTTGCCAGAGATTTAGAAATCTTATAATTGCCACTAAGTTCGTTGAGTTCCAATGAAACATTTGTTTTAATTCTCAACTTTTGGGTGTCACTAGCAAGGCTAGCATTCTTTGCCCAGCCCTTATTACCCTGGGAATGTGGTGATACAACTGAATGGCTTGCAGGGTCACTTCAGAGGACTGTTAAATGACAACCTTGTTTGTGCAGGACTGAAGTCACATATAGCCCATGTTTCCTTCCCTAAAGAACATTAATGAACCAGTCTGGTTTATATGACAATCCAACAGCTTTGTGGTTACTTTTTACAGATATGTTTGGAAGGAAAGGAAAAGACCATTCAGGCCCTTAAGCCTATTCCGCCAATCAAATATATCATGGTTGATCTGTATCCATCTACCCACCTTGGTTACGTATCCCTTAGTATCCTTGCCTAACAAAAATCTATCAAACTCAGTTTGGACATTTTCAATTGACCTAGCCTCAGCAGTGTTTGGAGAAGAGTATTCCAGATTTTCACTGTGTGAAGAAGTGCTTCCAGACATCACCCCTGATTAGGAGTCTTTGTGCACTATTCACCAATATGAAACTACTCTTGGTGTTAATTTTTAATTACTTTTCAGTGTAGGAGTGTGGACATTGGGCATATTATATATAATTGAGTGTTGAGCACATTGAAACATTCAACATTCTTACAGGGTTTGACAGGGTAGATGCAGGGAGGATGCTTCCTCTGGCTAGGGAGTCGAGAACCAGAGGTCACAGTCTCCGAATAAGGGGTCGGCCATTTAGGACTGAAATGAGGAGAAAATTCTTCACTCAGAGGGTGGTGAATCTTTGGAATTCTCTACCCCAGAGGGTTGTGGAGGCTCAGTCGTTGAGTATGTTCACGACAGAGTTTGATAATTTTTTGGATATTAAGGGAATCACAGGATATGGGGGACAGTGCAGGAAGGTGGAGTTGAGGTAGAAGATCAGCCATGATCTTATTGAATGGTGGAGCAGGCTCGAAGGGCCGAATGGTCTACTCCTGCTCCTATTTCTAATCTGCCGTGTTAAGTTAACCTATTCGCAACTACTGGCCAAAATTAGGAATAACAACAACCCAGGATAGGTTACTGAAGTACTCCATATGCGCCAATTTTGGTTCTAGGGCATCTTAGGTCTTTCCCATTGTTGAGGCAAAAATTCTTCAGTAGCATTGTTAAACCTATATCGTCGGGCGGAATGGACACTGAGGTTAAGAAATTCAAGTGGAAAATAGTAAGGAATGGAATTTCTATCCTAATCACAGGCCCTGATTTTAACTCACTCTGCCTGGTTTTAACTCACCCTGGATGATTTTAACTCACCCTCACCCACTGTCATCCCCCTGCCTTTTCCGTCAGATCCTGATAATTGTGAGAAATTGCATTTTGGTAGGAAGAATAGGGAGGTCACTTATTACTTGGAGGGTGCGAGTCTGGATGGGATAGAGGAGCAAAGGGATCTTGGAGTACAAATAGACAAATCACTAAAGTTGCGACACAGGTTAACAAGGCCGTAAAAAAGCAAACCAAACATTAGGGTTTATTTCTAGAGGCTTAGAATTGAAAAATAGTGAAGTTATGCTAAATTTGTATCAAAAATTGATTAGACCACACTTGGAGTACTGCACACAATCCTGGTCGCCATATTATAAAAAGGATTTAGAGGCACTGGAAAGGGTGCAGAGAAGATTTACAAGGATGATAACAGATATGCGAGGGTATATGCATCAGGAAAGAATGAACAGGCTGGATCTCTCTTGAAAAATGAAGGCTGAGGGGTGACCTAATAGAGGTCTTTAAAATTATGAAAGGTTTTGCTATAGATACAGAGAGATTGTTTCTACTTGTGTGAAAGAGCATAACTCGAGGTCATCAATATAAGATGGTCACCAAGTAATCAAATAGGGAATTCAGAAGAAGCTTCTTTACTCAGGGAGTGGTGAGAACGCTTCCACAGGGAGTGGTTGAAGCGAATAGTATCGATGTATTTAAGAGGAGGCTAGACAAGTGTATGCGGGAGAAGGGAATAGAGGGTTATGCTGAAAGAGTTAAAAGTTGTCTTGAACATACTCAAGGTTCAAGTAGAGCATAAACGCCTGCATGGACTGGTTGAGCCTAATAGCCTTTTTACCTTGCCGTATATCCTATACCGTTTTAACCTGATTTTTTGAGTAGGCGTGCGGCTCACCCACAGAGTCCTTCTCTCAATATCAAGATTGAGTCTCGATGGCATCATCGGGACCCACCTGCAATTTTAGTTGGAGACTTGAGCTGGGGAGCAGTGGCGGCTTCCTCGCCAGGCCACCGCTGCTGGGAGGTAGATTGTGGGCCTGAAGGGGTCCAGCCAAGTAAGTTTTAAAATTTTTTTTCAGTTTCCTTGTAGACCAGGAGGAGCAAGGAAACCTTGGGCCTCCCTAGCTCCGGGCTCTATGCCATCCCCCGATTGTCCTCCGCCCCCCTTCACCATTTACCAGTCTGTCGGGGACCGTAACCCACAAGTCACCAGCAATGGCCTTCCACCACCCAAGTTGGCGCTCCCCCACCCCCAACTGTCAGGTCATGGATCTGGCCAGGTTTGGACGGAAGGCCAAGAACATTTATGGAAATGAGGCCTGGCCATTAAAATCGTCTGGGCCTCGATGTCTCTGTTGCTTCTGGGTGCAATGCCCACTTCGGGACTCAGCCGCACCCCCTCCCCCACCCCCGTTAAAATTGGGGTCAATGTCTCAGTTTAGCATTTGTTGTTAGTAGTACTATATTAGCTTTTGTACAATATGGTGATGGACCTCATGATTCCTGTTCCTGTTCCTGATGGAATGAGTAATCCAGACAAAAAGTGATCTTAGAATATTTCATAATTTAGAAAAGGGGTGAGTAGAGTTTGTTTTTCATCATTTAGAAATTTTGTGGACTGACAAAATGGATATGATGTAATTTTGTGGTTATCCCACATTGTCATGTCATTACCACCCCAGCCTTACAGTAAGATCTTCCATGAACAATGATATATAATAATAATTACTCAGTTACATAAACCTCAAGCCAAGTCACAGCTGGGGATCATATGTATTTCCTTTTGCCCCAAATTGACAAATTCAAATTTAAATATCTTCTTGAAATTGGATAATCTGATTTCCATTTTAATGGATATGGTGAAGTTATTAAAAATTTGGGACTTCATTTATGACAAGGATACTAAGGAGCTGAATTGGCTGTAAAGTGCTTTGAGACGTCCCGACGTTGTGAAAGACACGATATAAATGCAAGTCTTTCTTTCTTTAGTTGAGTCTTACACGAAAGTCCCAAGTTTGATATCCAGTCTGTGCTAACTTAGCTAGTATAGGCTAGCATGGCAGTATTGCCCCTGGTGTATGTTTGTGAACTTTGCGTAAGCACAGGATAAGACATGGCCGTGATATGCCAAGGACTTGAATAGCCTGTTGACACTCACTGTCTCGACTCACAATAGCCACTTGGGAGAGGCATCTGTGGAACTGGACCCCTGTCAACTGGAGAGAAGGGGATGGGAAAAAAATAGCAGAAGTGGTAGAAAAAAAAATCAAAATAGATTTGCTGTGAAATTAAGAACCGTCTGAGATGTCTTTTTAATAATTCATACCCAAATTGTTATTGTCTATTATCATCTGTTTAGGACAAGATGTTCCATTTGAGATCTCAATTGCGTTTCATTCTTCATAAGACTCATTTGCTCCAATTCAGCAGTCTATTGACATTAGGAGAATGTAAGTATTTTGCCCAATATTAGCCTTTTCCACAGTCCATGGTTCACTGAAGAAAATAAATATATGTGAAGTTCAAAGTTGGTGTGTGTTTGTCTGCATTAACACACATTCCTTGACGATGATGGCTTCATCAATTCAATAATTTGTTTGTCATTTTATGCATATAAAAATAGATATATATACACAAAGAAGGAGTTACAAGAAAGGACGCATAGTATTGAATGCTGCGAGTATATAGGTACCTTTGACCTATGGTTAATCAGCACCAAGTGATTGGTCGTAGTTGGGAATGGCAACAAACCGAGATTAGAGATGCTCCATGTTCGACAGCTTCAAGTACAGACAAGCAGGTACATTCTTGTTTAATGACCTAGCATCCGTTCATTAATAGCTGGAATATGTACTCTCCAGTTACTTAACCTTGGCGAAGTAGAATGCTGTGGTCAAGACATTCAAAGTGGAGTAAAGCAAATGGAGCGATTAGTTTCCGAACCCTGTTCCAGAATATCCTCCACTAGTAGTCACAGCAATGTGGTTGTTGTGAGAATTATCACTGAGAAACAGGATTTTCTAGAATATGCTGACAGCCCAGTGATTACTGTTAATGACGAGAATGAGTAATATGGACGGAAAATAGTTCCAGATGCAAATCATGAACTAGGCTCAGAAACGAGTACCTTTGTTCAGCTTAATTTTTTTTTGTCAAACACCCCTATAGTTTTTGACCATGGACATATTATTGTTACACCAGCTTTTGTGGTAAACTCGCTCCAAAAACATCAACTAGTCTAAGACACAAAACAGAGCCACAGGTCCTGATGAAATTAATATCCCACTATATATACCAAATTAATTTGAAATAACACAATGTATTTAACCAAAGGCTTTTTCCTGCATTGTTCCCACTGCATTTTCATCTCACAAAACAGCTTGCTTACAGGTGTCACAAATTCCCTTCGTCTATGCCAGCTGGCAAAACACATCATTGCCAGCAGCCTAAGATCTACAGGATAGTGCCCCTCAAGTGCAGACTCCAAAACCAACAATCCAGCTGTTTGTTCGCGATTATGATGTATTTTGTCTAAATACATGAATCATTCACCCAATCGGATTGCAATGGTGGGGAGCAGATGGAAACCTTGAGCCATTGTGCAGTGGGGAGGTAAGGGCAACAATTCAAATTCTTTGGGCTTCCGCTAAAAGTACGTTGAAGTAGGTACATCAACCAAGAAAGAAAGCAAATTAACCGTGTAACAATTATATTTGTTTTCTTACAGTGTTCAAAGTGTTTCTTCACTATTTCAGCTCAGAGTTTAAACTTCTGCAGTAAAGTTTCCTAACTTGCTGCCCATAGCAACGCCAGTATCACAGCTATACATACTAAACTTATCCACAGTCTTGGCAATTTTGCTAACACTGCTTTAAGCCACACTGAATAAAATAGGCTATTATTTTAAAATACAACTCTGGTGCTTTAAATTTCTAAAAGTCAAGTAAATCTTGGGCCTACAAAGTCCACAGCTCAGCCAAGAATATAGTATAGTGCCTGTCCTCTGCACTGCTCAATTTTTCTTGACAGAATATTCCTGTAATCTGGTAAAAATCACTAATACCCTACTCTGCATGTCATTTATCACTATAGTAACTCACACAAATGGCCCATTTCCGTTCCCTGAGTATTGTACCCTTCACTGAAACCATTCTTACAAAACCTCTTTTCAACTCTATATTCCCGCATTTGTGTAGTATGAAGCCTACACATACCGTAGGCCACATAAACCTAGAGTCAGTTCTTTTTGTTGCTCTTCAAATTGGCATTCTTTCGTATGACATTTGTATACATCAGCTGTGACTCAGTGGGCAGCACACTCGGCTCTGACTCAGACGGTTGTGGGTTCAAGGCCTGCTCCAGAGAATTGAGCACATAAAATCTAGGCTGACACTCCAGTGCAGTACTGGGGGAGTGCTGAATTGTTGGAGTTGCCATCTTTTGGATGAGACATTTTGGCCCCAAGTTTCCACATGATTTGCTCCTGATTTTTAGGAGCAACTGGTGTAGAACAGAGTATCTTAGAAATCGGAATTCTCGTCATTTAGTTTGCTCCAGTTCTAGTCAGTTAGAACAGTTTCACTTTGGAACAGAATTTTTTTGGCGTGTCTGACCACTTACGCCAGATTTCAAAGTTTCGTGAGTGAAAACTTACTCCAAACTAACTTAGAATGGAGTAAGTGAAGATTTTTGTACTCTCGAAAAAACCTTGTCTGCACTTTAGAAAATCAGGCGTAGGTTACAAATCAGGCATAGGGAATGGTGGGGGCGGGCGGGGTTTAAAGAGAAGTTTACAAACATTAAACACTTCAGTTTTACAAATAAAGAGCCATCATCAATAATAAATGATAAATACATCAATAAATCAATCAAAAAAAATTAATAAGAAATAATTTTTTTTTTTAAATCAATAAATAAAACATTTTCTACTTACCGACTGCAGCACCGGGAGCCCTCCAACAGCGTGCTGGGATGCCCTCCCCCCAATGTGTCTCTGTCAGTGTCTCTATCTCTCTGTCTGTGTGTGTCTCTCATTCTCTGTCTGTCAGTGTCTGTGTTTCTGACAGCGAGGGGAGAGGGAGGAGGGCGGGTAGAGGGAGAGAGGGGGAGAGCAGTGGGAGGGAAGGGGGAGGGATGGGGGAGAAGGGGAGAGGAGGGGGAGGGGGGAGAAGAGGGGAGAAGGGGGGAGAAGGTGATAAAGGGGAGAAGGGGGAGAAAGGAGATGGGGAAGGAGATTGGGGGGAAGGAGATTGGGGGGGGGAGGAGATTGGGGGGGAGGAGATTGGGGGGGGAAGGAGATTGGGAGGGGGGGAAGGAGATTGGGGGGGGGAAGGAGATGGGGGGGGGGAGGAGATTGGGGGGGGAAGGAGAAGGGGGAGGTAGGCTGAACAGGCCGGGCCCGAGACTTCGGGCAGGGCCCGTCCCGTGCACCAGATTTACAGGTAGGTGGCGTTGGGTCGGGTGGGGGGGAGCGCGGGTTGGGGGGGTGGTGGGAGGGAGGTCGGTTCGGTTCAGGTCGGGGGGAGGAAGGGAGAGGGAGGTCAGGTCGGGGGGAGGGAGGTCAGGTCGGGGGGAGGGAGGTCAGGTCGGATCCAGTCCGGGGGCTGGGGGAGCAGGAGTCGGGTCGGGGTCGGTGTCATGTCCGGTCCGGAGGCGGGGGCGGGGGGGGAAGCGGGAGTCAGGTCGGTGTCGGGTCCGGGGCCGGGGGTGGGGGGGGAAGCGGGAGTCAGGTCGGTGTCGGGTCCGGTCCGGAGGCGGGAAGCGGGAGTCGAGTCGGGTCGGGAGGAAGCAGGAGCTGGCCGTGGGAGGAGCCTTATTCACGCAGCCCCAGTGAGGACATTCGGCCAGGGCTAGGGGCTGCATGCTACATCCCCTCCCACACAGTTTTGGCCGCCTGGAGCTACTGCACTTGCGTGCCCACTGTAGCGCGCATGTGCAGAGGTCCCGGCACTGTTTTCAGCGCAGGGACCTGGCTCCGCCCCCTACAGCTCCTGCTGCGCTGCGCCGAGGGCCAGAGGACCTGCAGGGAGGTGGGGAATCTGGAGGTTTTTTTTAGGCGCACTTTGTGGCGCGAAAAACGGGCGTCCAGGTCGGGACTGCGCCGTTCTAGGCGCGGCTCAAAACTTGGGCCCTTTACGTCTGCACACTCAGGTGGACGTAAAAGATCCTATTGCGCTATTTCGAAGAAGAGCAGGGGAGTTATCCCTGGTGTCTTGGCCAATATTTATCCCTCAATCAACATGACAAAAACAGATTATCTGGTCATTATCACATTGCTGTTTGTGGGAGCTTGCTGCGCGCAAATTGGCTGCCGCATTTCAACAGTGACTACACGCCAAAAGTACCTCATTGGCTGTAAAGCGCTTTGAGACATCTGGTGGTCGAGAAAGGTGTCATATAAATGCAAGTCTTATAAGTCTTTATCATGGCTTGGTCATTCCGAAAGCACCTTTTCTTTCCGCATTGAATGTTGGGATAAAAATACTGGATTGGAGATGCTGGTGTGTTTGAAGCAACACAGAAGCTGTATGAAATCATGATTTGCCTGGCAGATGCAGAACTGTATTTTACCAATTCTGCGCCAGGACTTGGAAAGCAGTGTTGTTTACATTGAAAAGTTAGACGGTTGTGAGCTCAAACAACACTTTCATGTCAGTATAAACAGGCAGTGTAAATATGACACGCAACCTTCAAAAAATGGTAAGAAAGTAACATATATCTGATACCACCTGAACCCCAAGATCAAGTCATAGCCTCGAAACTCATTCCCATTATATTCTACACGTCATTTATTAATTTTGTTAAAATTCTGGCATAGATAAAATGCAGACTCTCAGGCAGGCTTACATCACATTCTTAGACTTCCTCTTCACATTAACTCTTTATTCACTGTGTTCGGATGAACTGCATAGCAAGTGTTTTGCAGGGACCAAAAGCAGTTTGTTTTTAATATAGTCAGAAGCAATGTAATCAAGAAAGTAAATTATTTTCGACACTGAAATACAACTCTTTTGCACACAGCTTATGACACGTTGGACAGGTCAAATTGTTCACTTGCCTGACATGAGACTCCCAAAGCAAGCGCTCTACTCGGAACTCCTTCACGGCAAACGAGCCAAAGGTGGCAGAGGAAATGTTACAAGGACACGCTCAAAGCCTTCCTGACAACATGCAACATCCCCACTGACACCTGGGAGTCCCTGGCCAAAGAACGCCCTAAGTGGAGGAAGTGCATCCGGGAGGGCGCTGAGCACCTCGAGTCTCACGTCGAGAGCATGCAGAAAACAAGCGCAGGCAACGGAAGGAGCGTGCGGCAAACAGTCCCACCCACCCCTTCCCTCAACGACTATCTGCCCACCTGTGACAGAGTCTATGGTTCTCGTATTGGACTGTTCAGCCACCTAAGGATAAATTTTAAGAGTGGAAGTAAGTCTTCCTCGATTCCGAGGGACTGCCTATGATGATGATGATGGTGACACAAGGTACCAAAGCTTCCAACTCCCCTATGGGTGACACTTGAGGGGAAACCAGTGGGAATGGAAATTGGGCAATTTCTAGAATGGGTAGCCAATCCGCAATGCTAGTTTTATGCCCAGGTGGTACCTTGAAATCTATTCCTTGCACTTCAAGTCACTCATACACATTTTCAACACTCACTCATTCTGTCCAATCTGTAACTTAAATGACCAAATCTTGGTACACTTCAGGGAAGATTTTCACAACTCTCATGAGATTCGGCTATTTAAGCCTATTTAAGCCTACTGTTGGCAATATAAGTGCACAAATGCATTTATATTTCATTCTTATTGATGCTATTTTAACACAGGTGACGATCCATTTATTGTAAACCAATATCACCTCCATTAAAGTAGTGAATGGAGGAACGTCATACAAATGTATCTCGCAATCACTGGCAAATGTTAGACAGTTATTTCTCGGCTGGAATGTTCTACGCATGTGCTAGATCTCCCTTTCACCTACAGTTCAGAAGAATAAGCAGAGGCACGACCAGGAACAGGTCACAGAAGCTCTTCCACTCGCAGTTTGAGTGTTGTTTAGTAATTTGAACGAGTCTGTTGCTGGCAGTTAGTTCTGCCATTACAGGAAGGTTGGTGCACTTTTAATACTTCCCCAGATCGGCTTGGTCATCTCCTCAGGAAATAATAATCAGGTATGGCCTGACCAATGGTATACTTTTTCTAAACTCTGTAGTTTGACTTACTTAAAGTTTCAGTTCCCACTAGTTTTCCCAGAATGCTAACTCCCAAGGTTCTCGCTCAACACTGAGCTTCTGCTGTCTGTCGACTCCTGGCTCCCAACAAAATCTTCCATATTTCCCAGCTATCTCCACTCTCTCTCAACTCCTGGTTTCTACTGTTCCCTCTCAACTCCTGGGGCTCAATTTGCCTCAGTGATTTGCACCGTTTTTTTGGAGCAGGCCGCTTTTATCGGCCTAAGTTAAAAAAGCACAGTTTCCCCAATCAATTTGCACTGGTGTAACTCAGTTAGTCGCAATTTTTTTAGGGAAGTGTTTTTTCAGCCAAAGAGGGCGTAACCTGCCACCCGTGCCGATTCTGGCCATTTAGGGAAGTTTAGCCAGCTGAGAGTTACGCCAGTTCTTCTTAGGCCAGTGTATGTGGCCTCTGCAGAAAAATCTTCTGGAGAGTTAAAGAAATCGGCGCTGGTAAGGAAATCGGCGCAGGTACGTGCAGCAGATGGCCGGACATCAGCAGCAGGAAAGGTAAGAGAGAGATGGGGAGAGAGAGGCGTTGGGGGGGGAGGGGTGAGGAGAAGAGAGAAGGGGATGTGGGGGGAAGCCTTTCGGGTGTGGTTAGGTGCAGGGAGCAGGAGGGAGGAGGCCATTCGGCTTGGGATAGGGAAAAGGGAGCAGACTGGGAGGCCACTCGGCATGGGATAGGGACAGGACCGGCAAGGCACTCGGGGCGGGGGAGCTGTAGCTGGACCGGCACCAGCAAGGGGCTCAGGGCAGGCTAGGAAAGCAGACCGGCAAGCCCTTTGGCCAGGGCTAGGGGCGGGGGAGCGGGACCAGCAACGGCAAGCCACTTGAGGCTCGGGCCGGCGGGGGTATAAGACCGGGAGGTCCTTTGGCCAGGGATAGGGGCGGGGATCGGCACCAGCATCGGAGCGGGGGTGGGGGGGGGGGGGGGGTCTTTAATAAGTGGAGATAATATATTTTAATGTGTTTTTAAGTTGATACAATGTGTTTTAATGTGTTGCGAGCTGGCTGTATGTATCACTTTCCAGCCTCAGCTCGCATTGTGTCCCTGGTTACCGTAGCAACACGATCTTTTTGGCACAGTTCAAGGCTCCACCCACAAACCGAAAGGACAGGTTAGGCTGCGCCAAAATGGAGAAATCCAACAGGGAAATTTAGAAAAAATTTTTTTGGCGTACTTGTGGAAAATTGAGTCCCTGGTTCCACTGCTCCAGCTCAACTCTTGGATCCCTTTGCTCCCTCTCAACTCCTGGTTCCCACAGCTGTCCCTCTCTCTTTCTGTCTCTCTTGGTCTCACTATCGCTCTTGCTCAATGCTAGCTCACCTTCCAAATGACTAAAATAGTCTCAATATGCAGCAGCCCGTGTAATGACTTAAAAACTTTACCAGACAAGGAATTTTATTTTGATACAAAGCATCCATTGCTTCTGGTGTACAGCCATGCTTGACAGGAGTATGGATTAAAAAGTAGGGCGTTGAAGCCAGTTTCCCGATAAAATCATAGGAGAGTTGGAGTGGAGCAAAGTCGGCATGTTGCCTTTCTCTCCAGGTTGTCCAATTACGGATCCTATTGAGCGAGACACTGCTCCAGGAGCACAACCTCACTGAATTTGCCCTTATATATGAATAAATAATTGAATTAGAGCTAGGCTGTTCAAGAGTGATGTCAGGAAGCAGTTCTTCATGCAAAGGTTGATGGAAATTTGGAACACTCCCCTCCAAAATGCTGTTGAGGCTGCGTCAATTGAAAATTTCAAAATTGAGATTGATAGATTTTTGTTAGAGAAGATCATTTAGGGTTCCGAAACCAAGATGGGTAGATGGAGTTCAGATACAGACCAGCCATGAGCCAATTGAACAAGCTCGTGAGGCTGAACAGCATTCTCTGATTTCTATGTAACTGCACAACAAAGGAATAATTGCAGGTTTTAGAATGTTAACCAGTGCCAGGAGTCAACAACACTGCATTGATACAAAAATAATCTAGAGAGACCATGAGTCATACATTTTTTTTAAAGTGCAGAATATCTTTTTACTTAATTAGTATCTATCAGGCAAATATACTCCTAAAATCAGCTAATTCCATTCATCACCATTATCTTTAATCTTCAGAAATGTCAGCAAACACAATGGAATCCTCTCTGACAATAGCAGGCCAATTATGTAAAGTCTAGTCAAGCAAATGTCACGGATTACCTTCAAATAGACTATCACAATCTAATATTTTGGAAAATGTTATATTTAAAAATGAAACCATATCGAAATCACTTCAAAAATTCTGAAGGGGGGAGTTAAGAAATCAGCACAGGTAGGTATTAATGACTTGACTAAAGAATGTGAATAGGATCAAACAGCTGTATAGGACATATGACAAACTTTGCAAAGTTAATTTACTGTACAACAGAAGCATTCATGGAAGTTTAAACTACAAAAATAAAAGAAGTAAAGAGACAAAACATATTTACATAATTTTTTCAAAATATCCAAATTAAAAATAGAAGTACCTCCTGCTCATAATTCTTATGTTCTTATGTAGGAAAGTATTTTCATCAACAGGGTTAGGAAAAGTTTTGAGTAAGCTCATTAAAATTACTGGCTACACAGTTATCACTTCCCCCAGCCCCGCCCCCACCGGACCAAAACTCTCTCCCGGTCAGATCAAAAACTCTCCTCACTAAACAATGCACCACCATCAATAATAAATAAAAAATAAAACTTAAGTCCCACCTTCCTAACTCAGACCGGGAAATCAGCGGGCCGGCTGGTGCGGGACGTGCAGCAGCCAGGCGCACATCGTGAGGCCACTCGGCCTGGGACGGGGCAGAACATCGGGTCCCACGCTGCAGAGGAGCTACTGCGCATGCGCGAAACCTCCAGTGCGCATGCGCGAAACCTCCAGTGCGCATGCGTTGAGCTGCCAGCACTTTTTTAAATGCAGGGCCCTAGCTCCGCCCCTTAATTGAATTGCCACGCCGCACCAAGCCATGGGAGAGGCCACAGAGTGGCCAGAATCTGCGGACAACTTTTTGCCGCCATTTTTATCCTCGGAAGTCGGCGCATCTCACGTGAGTGCGCCGGAAAAACCAGGTGGGCTAAATTTGGGCCCATGGTCACGATGACCGATACTAGCTTTTTAATTCCAGATTTCTTTAATTTGCTGAATTTAAATTCCCCAGCTACCATTCTGGTATTCAAACTACACGTTCACGGATTATGAGTCCTGTAACATAACCATTATGCCACCATTCCCAATAATCAAGCAAGGTTGAAACACTCTGCCTTTGAGCAGACAGTGTCAATGTCAAGTATTTCCAGCTCAGATGCAATATGAATCAGATACATTGTAAAGCTCCTGCTGCACTGCCCCAGCAATGTGCTTTCAATTCTGAACTTAGAAGGGGCGCCACTTGCAGCATCCTTTCCGTTCCTATTCTCATCATCTCTAGGGCCTCTCTAAGTGCGATTGCTGAGTTAGTACTATTTTCTCTTGGATTGTAGGTAGCTTAGTTTTGTGGATCCACAACCACCATGAACTTTATTCAGAGTGGCCAAGCTCATTTAATGGTGGGGCCATACAGCTAGAAGAACGGAGAGATCTTCGCAGCAACAACCTAAACTGAACTCAAAACTCGATCCCAAAGTTTAAAGGATAATGAGCTGGCCAATATTTATCCCTAAATCAACATAACAAAAACAGATTATCTGGTCATTATCACATTGCGGGAGCTTGCTTGCACGCAAATTAGCTGCCGCGTTTCCCACATTACAACAGTGGTTACACTCCAAAAGTACTCCATTGGCTGCAAAGCGCTTTGAGACGTCCGGTGGGCGTGAAAGGTGCTATATAAAACCAAGTCTTTCTTCTTTCTTTCTTTTCTAAGCCATCAACAACAATAACATATTTATATAGCGTAAAACGTCTCAAGGCGCTCATTGAACAAAATTTGATACCAAGCCGCATCAGGAGATATTAGAACAGGGCTTGGTCACAGAGGTAGGTTTTAAGGAGCGTCTTAAAGGAGGGATCAGAGGTAGAGAGGCGGAGAGGTTTAGGGAGAGAATTCCAGCGCTTAGGGCCTTGGCAGCTGAAGGCATGGCCACCAATGGTGGAGCGATTAAAATCAGGGATCAACCTTTAATGTTGGGTCTTTAATTGGGAACCATATAGGCAAGCAAAGAGCAACTGTTTATTTTGATCTGATTGCATTGGATCCATTCAACCAGGTTAACGGGAAACATATATAGTAGCAGCTGCCATTGTGTTTTTTCATCTTATTCATTTAAAAAATGCCATGCAGCTTAAGTTACTTAAAAAATACATGTGCATTGTATTTACGACTGCTAATAAAGAAGGGCTGCATTAAAAGCAAACTCAGGAGACTTGTTATTCCACAATGCAGGTGCAGGGAAGCCCAAGCCAGGGTAAATAGAACATGTTAATCATTTTGTTGCAACCAATTGAGTATTGAATATCCTTTACAGCTTTGAGAATCCTGTCATTCTACCAAATAACATATGTAAAGTTCCAATGCTGGACAACATGAAGTAGAAAGGAACACCTGGTGGAAACAAAAGAACATTTTTTAACCGAACAGAGTAAAAAAACAGTAAAAATTGTTATTTTTCTGTTTTGGGTACGTACTCAGATTGTGCTTTTGTCCCTCGGGCTCAACTAATAAGAGATGAGGTTTCTCAATGGCAATCGCTGCCCAGTGAGATTCTGTCCTCAGCTGTGCGAACTGGGACACAATTGTGGACAGAAGAAGTGCATCCACCGAGGAAAGGATAAGCAGAGGTCACGTCAACTTGCATTGTTTTTGTGAACCTTCGAGTTGCCAACGAAAAAAAAGCAGCAAAAGCACGCGTCAGCGAGGGACCAGATCGCACTGCTGCAGCTCAGGGACTAAAATAACTTGCTGCAATACGGCAGCAGCGTAAAATAACCGAACTCGCAAAAAATCGAACAAAGTGAACGAAGGTGAGACAAACTGAAAATTTTGAGAGAGGAGCTTCGAATAATATCCTCTACACTGGGGAGACCAAGTGCAGATTGGGTGACCGCTTTGCGGAACACCTCCGTTCAGTTCATAAGTGTGATCCCGAGCTTCCGGTCGCCTGTCACTTTAATTCTCTGCTCCACCCCTACTCTGACCTCTCCGTCCTCAGCCTCTACACTGTTCCAACAAAACTTAACGCAAGCTCGAGGAACAGCACCTCATCTTTCGATTGCACACTTTACAGCCTTCTGCACTCAACATCGAGTTCAACAGTTTCAGACTATGCCCATATTTTTTCAGGCAGCAGCTGTTTATGATTCTGCCATCCCCTTTTGCATTATTTAATCACCCCTGCCTTTCACCCTATCACAGACCATCCTTTTTGTTCTTTCCTCCCCTCCCCTCTTTCCTTGTCTTTGCACCTGGTTAAAATCTGTTACATCTCTAGCTTTTCCACGAAGGGTCACAGACCTGAAACCTTAACTCTGTTTCTCCCTCCATGGATACTGTCTGGCCTGCTGGGTGTTTCCAGCATTTTCTGTTTTTGTTTTGAATAATATTACTTTACTTGTTTGCTATAAAGCACGCAATACTACGTGCAGATAAAGATTAGGGACTAGAAATTGGGAGTGATGGGGCAGCGCATGTTGCGTAGCAGCAGGACCACGGCAAATTGGTCGGTCTGCCTCATTAAGGTAACACCGGCGAGCTGTAGACACCATTCGTGGCCCCAGGGGCAGGTCGCCGATCATAGGGGAACAGCAAATTCATTCGGCTTGAACGGCAGCCAAGGGCCTTGGGATAGTCCAGCTGGGAAGCCAATCAGGACGGGAGTGTGCGGAGGACAGCAACGACCCATGGAGCCAGGAGAAGCATTCCTGCTCCTTACAGCTCCACAGTAACACAAGTAATAAACCTTTAACTTATCTTTTGGGTACGACAATGTATTTGCTTCATGGATTCTTTGCTTAAGAATTCATAGCAACACATTGCTGTTAAGAACTAGTTGGTTTATTAGCGAAGGTTTAACAATCACATTACACATTACTAGTTCATCCACCAGGCTCACACCTGCCTCATCGTGGACCCCCTGAACCCAACTGGCTGGGGTTTTATTGAGTTTTGTGAACATCACGTGGCTGGATAAGCCACTCACAACTCAACAGCTTTACCAGCCTGCGAGCTTACTCACAGGTGCTTAAGTTACAGTTACAAGCCTCCAGTGGTCCCCTTAAGAACCACTGGCTTGGCTGCTGAGCACCTGAAGAAACTGACTGCAGCATGCACGGCGCATGCCCTGAACGCCTATTGAAGTAGCCCTAACCAATATGGTGGGCGGTGCACTTCCTGCACGGAATGAGCGCGTGCCTCCACCCACCATATTGTAGCCGTTAGGCACACATATTACGCCTGGGTGCAGCATGATCTAATTTCTAGGCCACAATTTCTAAATGTGAGTAACTTTGGTGTCATATTTGACCCTGAAATGAGCTTTCAAACACATATCCGCAGCATAACTAACACTGCCTATTTCCACCCCCGTAACATCGCCTGTCTCCACTTCTGCCTCAGCTCATCCACTGCTGAAGCCCTCATCCAGGCCTTTGTTACCTCTAGACTTGACTATTCCAACGCACTCCTGTCTGGCTTCCCACATTCTACCCTATGTAAACTTGAGGTGATCCAAAACTCGGCTGCCCATGTCCTAACTCGCACCAAATCCCACTCACCCATCACCCCTGTACTCGCTGACCTATATTGGCTTCCGGTTAAGCAACGCCTCGATTTCAAAATCCTCATCCTTATTTTCAAATCGCTCCATGGCCTCACCCCTCCCTTTCTTTGTAATCTCCTCTCGCCCCACAACCTCCCAAGATGTCTGCGCTCCTCTAATTCTGCCCTCCTGAGCATCTCTGATTGTAATCATTGGTGGCCATGCCTTCTGTTACCTAGGCTCCAAGCTCTGGAACTCCCTGCCTAAACCCCTCCGCCTTCTATACCTCTCTTTCCTCCTTCAAAATGCTCCTTAAAACATACCACTTTGACCAACCTTTTGGTCACCCACGCTAATTTCTACTTATGCGACTCGGTGTCAAATGTTTTGTCTCATAATACTCCTGTGAAGCACCTTGGGACGTTTAACTGCGTTAATGGCGCTATATAAATACAAGTTATTGGTGTTCCAGTCCAGGACAGCCACAGTGAGTCAAATGGCCTCCTTCTGTATCAAAATATATTTGATTTCTACAATAATGATTCAAGATGTCTTGATTATGAACTCTGCTGGAAACAGACCATCTCTGTAATTAAAATGCTAACTATGCATTGTGCAATATCATATCCATGTTTTTTTCAAAAGCATTAATTTTTTTTAAATCATTCTCTGGTGGTAGGGTGGTTACAGAGCAGCAATAATCAATCACACTGTGATTATCTACTTTAGTTTTATTAAAATACATTCCAAGACAGTATCTTTGCAGAGGAGCTGATATCCAAGAGGGTGTTGTGCAGACAGAGTTATTTAATAGATGTCTGCATCATTGACAAAAGGAATATTGTCTTTGCAACACACACAACAAGGGTAGCATTGCACAATTTCCCTGGGCATTAAACATGGATCTGTCAATCATATCACAGGTATGTGCGGTGATATTGTAAACATGTATTTCCTTTTGGAAGGATTTGGCTGAAATTGCTCATAGAGATATACTGTACTTTTACATGTCCTAACAGAATGTTAAAAATGTACAATCACTGGAGCCAAGTTATTGTAGAAGAACTAGATGTTCCTTAACGACTGCAAAATAAGAAAGGACATCAGATGGAGCAATAATGAGCAAGACAGCATGCCTGTATGAAAGTTTTAGTTTTGCTCACGCTTATTAATATGTCCCTACTTATCTGTAAAATAACTCCACAAGGCCTAGTGCTGTGCTTGAACTACTGTGACAATCTCTTTATTGTAACTCCAGAGTGAGGCAGCAACGTGGGGACAAGCCTTTTATACAGCTCCTCCCTGGGCCTCCCACAGTTGCGCCCTCTAGCGGTACCAGCATAGTATATTTAGAGTATACATATATGACACTTATTTTAGTGGATACAAAATTGAAGCAGACACTGGGATGTCAAATCCTCTGATATAGGCCAATTTGGGGTTAAAAATTACCATTGGATAACTATAATGAAATAATGAAGCCGAGAATGTAGCCCTGGGGATGATATTGGAACTTCTACTTGCCAGGCACTGCCCATGACAGTTGGCCTCACCAGATAACAGGTAGTCAGCTAAGGTACATTTCAGCGTGGTGCTCCTGATGCACAGTACACGGCATGTTGAAAGTGCGCAATGCTTAGGGGGTGGAATTTCCCAAACAGAAGCTGATAAAGGGCTGCTGCTCATTTTTAAAGCTGCTCTGCAATCGGATGGATGCTGAAATGGTTGAAACAAGCTGAGGAGGCCCGGCAGCTCCAATTAGTGAAGCTGCTTTTGGGTTCCTGTTGCAGAAGGCCCTGCAAAGGGTGGTCCTTTTTGTGGCAGAAAATTGTCCTCTAATCACAAGTGAGTGCTGTCAGAGCTCTGTGGATGGAAGTGATGGAGAGTGCCTCATAATGCCTCAGCTGTCCATAGCACCTTGGGAGCAGGCTAGAGAGAAATTTGCTGCCCTTAAAGAAGGTAACTGAAGTAAGTGCTGCTTCCTTTCAAAGTGCGGCCTTGTATTGCATCTCAGCTAACTTCACTGTAAGCTTTTTCCTGCATCGCAAAGGGACAATGCACAGCACCCTGCCAACTGCTCATCCACTTCTTCATCTAGAACATTCTGCATTGTCAGTAAAACAAGCTATTTGTTCTGTGGCCTAGCAAATATGACAAATAGACCACACAACTATATGCTCTATGTTGACAATCACATACGACGATAGCCTATCACATACAGTGTGCCATCGAGTGCATGCAAGAGGGAGGTCACCTGAGCTGCGATCCTTGACTCCTTATGAAAAGAAGGCTCCAGAGATTGTGGCCAATAAAGGACTTGAATTACAGGGGTGAACCTTTGATGAAGCAGGTTTTGATTATCAAGTGGAGAGCACGAGCCAGCTGCTCAATAGTGTCGAAGGGAAGCTCGGTCCATTTTGAGGACCAGGCCTCATTTTTGTACCTCTGGCATGCCACAGGTGGAAAACAGGCACCCCAAGGCATCCTCCAGGCTTCAGGTCATCACAATATCAGATAGCCTGGAGGTTGGCTCAACCCGGCCCGGAAAAAGGCCCGGCCCAGGTGGTACTGTCCTCAAGAGTGGGGACTTTTGTACATCCCGGAGGAGTGTTACTTCTCATTGTTGATCTAACCAATGGACTGTATCTTTAAGAAACTGCTTCTATACTGCTGCTTTGTCCTGAAGCAATTAAACAGCAATATTACAAGACTCTTTCTCACTTGGGCCAATCAAATGCAACATGGACTGCCGGTAATGGAGACAGCACAAGGACCCTTTAACCATCAGGAGAGATCAGGGCTTTTCAGGCACTGGAGACAGATTATATAGTGGGGCTGTCTTCATTTCCATTCTTTCTGAAGATGCACTGAGCCGTGTGCACAATACATGTGCAGGGCATTGATGCTGCAAGCACTTCTGGGGCACATTGTCATGTACACTACCAATCGGCTTAGAGTAGGCCTCAGGCCTCAGTGCTCAATTAGATGAGATACCAGCACAAAGCACAGCAGAGATGCAGGTGCTGAGGAGCACACTATCGGCCGCATTGAGAAAATAATGCATAAAGTATCAATTAATGCTTCAAAATTAATAGCAGAAAGATGCGGTACACAGAGTGGAATGTCAGTAGCAACACAGAATGTGAATATAGCAAGACTTTTACAACAATGACAGCTAATCACAAATTGTGCATAAATTTTGAAACATTCGATCTAACTGTCAAGTGACCTTTGTACATTTTAGAGGATTTCAATGATCTGTCTGTTGAGCACATAATAAAAAAACAACCTCTTAGATAGTTAGACAGGTCGCACTGAAGCGACAAGAATTTGTGCAAGACAAAGTCTATTGCCATCTTCTTTTAGTATAAGTCTGTAAAAGCATCAGGAAAAGGATCTTAAAGAAATGCACGTCAACCGTGTGTATAAGGCTACAACCCTGTGGCACAGGAAAGGAATTACTTTTAAAATATCAAATAATGGGAGGAGCAAATAAACTTGAGCTAACCTAAAAAGAAAAGAAAGACTTGCATTCACATAGCGCCTTTCACAACCTGAGGATGTCCCAAAGCACTTGACAGCCAATGAAGTACTTTAGAAGTATAGTCACCATTGTAACTCAAGAAACGGTGCAGCCAATTTGCTCACAGCAAGGTCCCACAAACAGCAATAAAATAAATGACGAGATCATCTGTTTTAGATGTTGGTGGAGGGACAAATGTTGGCCAGGACGTCGGGAGAACTCTGCTGCTTTTCTTCAAATAGTGCCATGGGATCTTTGATGTCCACCTGAGACATTACATGGGTCTCATCTGAAAGATGGCACCTTTGACAGTGCAGCACTCACTCAGTGCTGTACTGCAGTGCCAGCCCAGATTATGTACTTAGGTCTCAGGAGTGGGGCTTGAACACACAACCTTCTGACTCAGAAGCAGGTGTGCTACCAACTGAGCCAAGACTGATACTGTAACATGAGCGGTAGTCATTTTATTTAACATAAAGCTATTTTACAAATAATGTTTGGAACTAAATCATAAAAACCTTTTAATTTTCAATTCACTCCATATGAATCTGTGATTAATGCTCTCTGCCTCTAGTTTCTAATCTTCTGTCAGAAACAATTTCAGCTCCTCCAACAATGTTCTTTGTATAAAGAAATCTTCACGTCAATTTAAAATTAGTTATTGGCCTCTTATTTTTCTGTCTGGTCTCTCCGTACTTGTCTAAGTTTCCATGTTTAAGTTTTTTTCTAAATGTGCTTTCTTTTTGTTTCCTCCAAACTTCTGGTCTTAGATTCCATTAACCTGGTTTCCATTAGTTACTGAACTTTCAACCTTTCTTTAACAAATGCCTGTTATTCTACACAACAATGATAGAATTCGGTTTGCTTTCCCTCCTATTTTTTTCCATACTGGGTCAGTGAAGCTCAGCCCACCTTGCATCAGTTCCACTCGTCTTTCTTATTCCACTTTTCTGTTGACAGTTGAAAGATTTCCTCATCGCTTTTCATGGTTTGTATTTATTTTTAGGAATGACGTGCCAGTTTGCCACACTTTTCCGTCTTCCTGCTTTCCGCCAGCCCATCACATTGGAGCTTTTTTCATTTTTTTTTTATTATGATTTATTCTTTCTTGGTTTTATTTTCTCATTCTCAACGTTTCTTTCTTGGCTCAGACTAGCTTCCGACCTCTAACGCTCTGTCAAGGGAGTCAAGGATTATAAGGAGAGGGCAGGGAAATGGAGTTGAGGCCAAGATCAGATCAGCCATGATCTTATTGAGTGGCGGAGCAGGCTCGAGGGGCCAAGTGGCCTACTCCTGCTCCTATTACTTATCTTCTTATAAGAATATAAGAACATAAGAAATAGGAGCAGGAGTAGGCCACCTGGCCCCTCGAGCTTGCTCCACCATTTAATACGATCATGGCTGATCTGATCATGGACTCAGCTCCACTTCCCTGCCCGCTCCCCATAACCCTTTATTCCTTTAATCGCTCAAAAATCTGTCTATCTCCACCTAAAATATATTCAATGACCCAGCCTCCACAGCTCTCTGGGGCAGAGAATTTCATAGATTTACAATCCTCTGAGAGAAGAAATTCCTCCTCATCTCAGCTTTAAATGGGCAGCCCCTTATTCTGAGACTATGTCCCCTAGTTTTAGTTTCCCCTATGAGTGGAAATATCCTCTCTGCATCCACCTTGTCGAGCCCCCTGATTATCTTATATCTCTCAATAAGATCACCTCTCATTCTTCTGACCTCCAATGATTGAGGCCCAATCTGCTCAACCTATCTTCATATGTCAATCCCCTCATCTCTGGAATCAACCTAGTGAATCTTCTCTGAATGCCTCCAATGCAAGTATATCCTTGCTTAAATATGAAGACCAAAACTGTACATAGTCCTCCAGGTATGGCCTTACCGATACCCTGTACAGTTGTAGCAGGAATTCTTTGCTTTTATATTTTATCCCCCTTGCAATAAAGGCCAACATTCCATTTGCCTTCCTGATTACTTGCTGTACCTGCATACTAACTTTTCGTGTTTCGTGCGCAAGGATCCCCAGGTCCCTCTGTACTGCAGAACTTTGCAATTTTTCTCCATTTAAATAATAATTTGCTTTTCTATTTTTCTGCCAAAATGGATAACCTCACATTTTCCCACTTTATACTCCATTTGCCAAATTTTTGCCGACTCACCTAACCTGTCTATATCCCTTTGCATATTTTTTGTGTCCTCCTCACAATTTGCTTTCCCACCCATTTTTGTATCATCAGCAAACTTGACAACATTACACTCAGTCCCTTCATCTAAGTCATTAATATAGATTGTAAATAGTTGAGGCCCCAGCACCGATCCCTGTGGCACCCCACAAGTTACTGTTTGCCAACTAGAAAATTACCCATTTATCCTGACTCTCTGTTTTCTGTTAGTAAGCCAATCCTTTATCCATGAACTTTAATCTTGTGTAGTAGCCTTTTATGTGGTACCTTATCGAATGCCTTCTGGAAATCCAAATACACCACATCCACTAGCCCCCCCTTATCCTCTCTGCTCGTTACATCCTCAAAGAACTCCAGCAAATTTGTCAAATATGATTTCCCTTTCATAATTCCATGCTGACTCTGCTTAATTGAATTATGCTTTTCCAAATGTTCCACTACTGCTTCCTTAATAATGGACTCCAGCATTTTCCCAACAACAGATGTGAGGCAAACTGGTCTATAGTTTCCTGCTTTTTGTCTGCCTGCTATTTTAAATAGAGGCTTTACATTTGCAGTTTTTCAATCTGCTGGGACCTCCCCAGAATCCAGGGAATTTTGGTAGATCATAACCAATGCATCCATTATCTCCACAGCCACTTCTTTTAAGACCCTAGGATGTAAGCCATTAGGTCCAGGGGACTTGGCTGCCTTTATTCCCATTATTTTACTGATTACTACTTCTTTAGTGATAGTGATTGTATTAAGTTCCTCCCTCCCTATGGCCTCTTGATTATCCACTATTGGGAAGTTTTTAGTCTCTTCTACCGTGAAGACAGTTACTAAATATTTGTTCAACATCTCTGCCATTTCCCTGTTCCCCATTATTAATTCCCTCGTCTCATCCTCTAGGAGACCAACATTTACTTTAGCCACTCTTTTCCCTTTTATGTTCTTATGTTACGGCCAAGCTTATGTCCTTTTTTGGGCACTTGCACAAGCTTACATGATGCCTAATTTTGCACTCACCCCTGGAAAACGGTTACGCCCGCGATATTCAGCAACAAAACCGCGGACTTCTTCAGGCAGAGCCCCCATGAGGTTGTCCAGTCAGTGCACGAATGCGACACCGCTGGAGTTTTGCCGCGATCAGGGCCGTTTGGTAGGTAAATAGTTTTAGTAATTGTCTGGCTCCATTAAACCTGCTGCGTGCTGCTCAGAGGTTTTCACAGACTTTTGTACAACTTTCAGGTCTGACCCTTTCGTGGAGGCCTGTAGGCCTCATTGTGGGCTGCAGAGACCTGCTTGGCAGGGTTCACCCTGAGGATGGGAGGAGTGTTCGTAAACCTGGCCTAAAGCAGGGCGGCACGCAGGAGAAGGTGTTGCCATCAGCAGCGTGCAGAGAGGCAGCGGGCAAGGGAGGCAGCAGCCATGGTTGCACAAAGAGAGACAGGCATGTAGATGTGAGCAGACCTGCAGCTAGAGAGGGTGACCAGGAGGGAGATGGCATCAGGAGGAGGGTGAGGGATGCTGGCCCTCCTTCCAAATACTGGGAGATGAGCCTTTCCAGCAAGAGCCTCCAGAGGAGCCCGAGTCTGAGGAGGACAAGGGAGATGACTAGCAGGCAAGGGGGAAGGAGGCCATACCCTCAAAGGGTCTACAGACCACAGTTCTCCTTCCTCCAATTCAGTGGATGAGCAATGCCTGCGAAGGCTACAATTTCGGAAAGAAGTGCTCAGGGAGCTCTGCACTGTCCTGCGAGAAGATCTGCAGCCTCAAACAAGACTCAGGACTGCCCTCATCATGGAGACCAAGGTCACTATGGACTTGAATTTTTACGCCATGAGATCTTTCCAGTCTGCCACTGCAGACATTGGCAACTTCTCACAATTCTTGGCACATCGGTGCATCTGGCAGGTCACAGATGCACTGTACAGGAGAAGGGTCCACTACATCTCCTTCCCAATGACAAGGGACAAACAGGTGGAGCGGCAGGCCGGATTTGCCTGAATAGCAGGTGCAGGGTGCCATTGACTGCACACATGTTGGGCCGAGGGCACCACATCATCACCCCGAGGTCTTTGTCAACCGCAAGGTTCCGGCGCCTGGACCGCACTGGTAGCACTTTGCAGTACTCTCCTCAATGGGTCTCCATAATCGTCATGGTCTGCTGTATGCTGCACAACTTGGCCATCATGAGGGGCATTCGCTGGAGCAGTACGACGAGGAAGGAGGAAGGAGGAGGAAGGAGGAAGGAGGAAGGAGGAGGAAGGAGGATCCCCATCGTCCCAGAGCTAGGAGGCGTCGTCCCCATCACAACCCTGGAAGGGAGGTGCAGCTGCGTCTCATAGCTGCTCGCTTCAGATAATCCTATCGACACATGACCCTCAGGTCACACTTTCAATGGCCATCACATTTAATGCAGAATTGTCCACTTCCAAATGAAACACCTGGCCAGATTTTTGTGCCAATAATAAAGATTTATCAAATTATCCAAATCACTGCAAAAACAGAACATAAAGAACAACACGATAATACTGTAATCATTTTTTACCCCTGTGCATCTCACTATAACACCTATTAAGCTTGACTACCCTAACACTACATCTAAGTGTCATCCCTGTCATTGCATCATGGGTCCGGGAAGGCTGCTGTGGTTGTTGTCTGGGACCTACAGCTGTCCTACTAGGATGCCCTGGAACACCTCTGGGCCTGGAAGGGCCGGGTGCAGACTGGCCAGCACCCTCCTGGGAGAGTGCGTCCTCACATATATGGAGGTGCCCGACACCTCCCCTGCAATCTCCCTCCATGCATTATGTACTGGCGATCTGCCAGGTCTCCCCACATCAGGAAATGGTATTCTTCTTCTGTCCTCCACATTGTCCATCAGTGTCTCCAGCTCCATATCAGTGAACCTGTTGGCTCTCCTTGCACCTCTTACACCAGCCATCCTTCCAACCTCCTTCTCCCTTCAGGGCCTTGTTGCAAACGCTGGTCTTTAAAAATGCCAGGGAGCAGCTAGCTCATTAGAAACCCTTACCTGCATGCTGAATCTCTCAGTGGCGATAACGCTCAAATTAAGACAGCCACACCGCTGAAAAATCCACTTTTGCAGGGTTCATTAGCCCTGGAACCCATTTGTTCACTTTTGGAGCTGAATATGGGGTGGCCCAGCCACGAAATAATTTCGGTGCTAATGGCCACAAAAAGGTGGGGGGAGCACCAGCTTTCCAGCGGTAATTGAATTTTGGGCCCGAAATGTTCAAAATTATAAAAGGATTTGCTATGTGTAGGTACAGAGAAGCTATTTCCTCTGGTAAAGGGAATTAAGAACAAAGTTTCAAGTTAGAGCCTAGCCATTTACGCATGAAATCAGGCAGCATTTTGTCACACAATGGGAGCGGAAATCTGGCAATCACTCTCCCAAAATGCTGATTCAATTGAAATTTTCAAGACTGAGATCGACAGATTTTTGTGAGGTAAAGGTTATTAGGGGATATGGATCAAAGGCGGATAAATGGAATTAAGGTACAGATCAGCCACAATCTAATAGAATGACAGAACAGGTTTGAAGGGCTGAGGGGCCTACTTCAGTCCCTATATTACATTTCCTGAGTCAACCATTGGGAAGGGACCTCACCAGAGGCCACAAATTCCGATGCAAGTTGCGAGGGACCACAACCAAACATTAGCGAAGGGACAAATTCTATTTTTAATAGAAACTTGTTAAAACAGTGGTGAAGAGATTTACTTTGCACTAACTGATTTGTAGTTTGTACATTTGATTATTTTGTAAACCATATTGTCAGCAACGAGAGGAACCTTTACCCCTTACCACCAACTCAACACTTGCCTGGAATGTCATGTTAATTTTAATACTTCTTCCAAAAAAAAATGTTTCTGTCTTTTATTTTCACTCAGGATTGGGGATTGGCAGGGTAGATGAGAGGGTGTTTCCCCTGGCTGGAGAGTTGAGAACTAGGGGGCATAGTCTCAGGTAAGGAGTCGGCCATTTAAGACTGCAATAAGGAGGAATTTTTTCACTTAGAGAGTTGTGAATCTTTGGAATTCTCAACCCCAAATGGCTGTGGACGTTGAATGTATTCAAGGCTGGGTGTAAGAGCGAAAAACCTTAATTAGGGGTAAAGTAATTCGGTGTAATCAAAATAAAGTAAGAAAGGCAGAGTAAGGTTTAAAATGCGTTCATGGTAGAATAGCTGAATTAGGCAGAAACACTAAGGTCAGAGAAATTCTCTTAGGAAATAAGAACACCCACAAGATTTATGTAGACAGCTCAGAGAAATAAGAGGAGGCCACGATGTTCCAGCCACAGGAGATAACAGGGACAATGTCTCTTTTAAGCAGAGAGTAGCCATATGTCTGCCAAGGACATTATTTTCAGAATTAGCCTAGAAAGACATTCTCAGAAATGTAACACATAACCTGTAGGGGACTATTCCCTAGCAACAGTCGTCAGAACTGAATGTACCAATGGAATAATTAGAAATTACAGCAACCAATAAAATTAATGTAACTGTGGCACCCAATGATATTGCCTGTAACCTGTATTAACCAATGTATTAGTAGCAGGTGGGCGAGGACTGGTGGAAAATAACCAATGGAACACTTCCCCGTGTAGTTCCACCATTTTGACTGTATTTGAACTGTATAAGTAATTCGGAGAGCACCCAGTAACGGTACTGATGTGGCCAGATCCTCCTTGATTAATCAGGTTTTAATAAACAACTCTTTTCTCTATAAAAGACCTTTCATGTGACTGTTATATTTTTAATACTCCACAACTGTGATAGATAGATTTTTGGACTCAAGGGGAATCAAGGGATATGGAGGTCGAGCGGGAAATGGAGCTGAGGTTGAAGATCAATCATGGTCTTATTGAATGGTGGAGTAAGCTCGAGGGGCCGTATGGCCTACTCCTGTTCCTAATTCTTATGCATGTGCAAGAACAGGCTGTTGTGCCTGAGGTGCATTGGCTATGGATGGGTAACAGGAGTTGTTTGGGGACAACAGTGGCTATTTTTGTCCCACCTGACAGCAGGGGCACAGATGATGTGAGATGATCCGATTCATCTGGCGGTCAGTACAACGCAGTTCCCTGATTGCTGCTGTTGCGCTGTGTATTCTGGCTCTGCTCTCTTGACAGGGAGAGCAAGAAAAACATATGTATTAAATATGATGAAGCCAAAGCAAATCAACCAGAGTTTAATCGGATCATCTCTGTACGTATCCACTTACATATTATATTAAAATTGACACCGAGACTAGTATCATGTGGAATCCACTTCTATAAAGGAGACATCTCACATTTGTACATGTGGTGTTCACTGTTTATACAGATGCTGACCTACTTCTGGAGTTCTAGCCAAATGAACACTAGCCATTATCCAGAGGGCCCTGTGTCCTCTGATGGAAGGTTCCATACAAAACGTTAATCTATCATTTTCTTTCAGATAATCTGCTGTGTTTCATCAGTATTTAAAAAAAAATTAATTTCTAACATTTATCTTTTTTCTTCTTACTATCAGTGGTTCCTCCATCATCAGCACTGTTCAACCTGGTCTTCAGTATCTGCACCTGTGCTATGTTAGGAACACATTTGAATGACTTGTAGGAGCTTACACAGAGGTATGTATGAATCGTACAGTATCAAAGCAATCAATAGGATTAGGTTTTGCTGAGTGTGTCATAACTTTCAGTGAAATGTGGAGTTATTCTGAATATCTGAAAAATAGCTGGATTTAAGACACGTGTGTTGGCATCATGCTGTGCAATGATAGAATTGGATGTGTTATTTTGAAAGGATTAACATCTTTGCTAAAATAGCAGACACAGACATTTCATGCAGATATGTTAACATGCTCACTGCTGTTTGCACAAATCAGATTTAACCCAATAAACAATAACTTGACTCTATTAATGAATCATACAAGATGGAACTAAAAATTATGATGTAAATTCTCAATCAAGCTAGAGATGAGATTATTGGCCTAATTCTGGCATCCTCTCCAGTGATTACACAAATAGGATTGGCTTGTGTATTCCTCAGTATTTCAGTACATTTAAGAGGAGATTGTAGATCTGAACTACCACAATGTCTGTCACTTTTGTAGAGCATCATGCTTCAGTTACTGTACAAACCACACAACAGGAATGTACACCAAGTATTCTATTTC
Source organism: Pristiophorus japonicus (assembly GCF_044704955.1). Taxonomy (NCBI): domain Eukaryota; kingdom Metazoa; phylum Chordata; class Chondrichthyes; family Pristiophoridae; genus Pristiophorus; species Pristiophorus japonicus. The sequence goes on from NC_091987.1 coordinate 200,461,185, forward strand.
TAAAACTGGCATCACACAGTTTTCATCGACAGCACCTCCCAAACCCGCAATCTCTCCTGCCTAGAAGGACAAGGGCAGCAGGCACATGGGAACACCACCACCTTCAGGTTCCCCTCCAAGTCACACACCATGCTGACTTGGAAATATATTGCTGTTCTTTCATTGTTGCTGGGTCAAAATCCTGGAACTCCCTCCCTAACAGCACTGTGGGGAGCACCTTCACCACACGGATTGCAATGGTTCAAGAAGGCAGCTCATCACCACCTTCTCAAGGACAATCAGGGATGGCCAATAAATGCTGGCCTTGCCCACATCCCATGAATGAATAAAAAAACACAATGTTACTTTTAACACTGTATAGCCCTCATAGCACTTTTGTTAATCTTAGGAAATAACTAGATCAGAATGGTCCTCAATTTGCGTTTGGAGGCTTCCCGGAGGAAATGCCTCCGATCCACAAATAAAATGCCCGCCTACCTGATGGTCCAGGAGGTACGGAGACTCCCGGTCCTGAGCATCGCTGGTACCGGCGGGGAGAGGCCCAGGTATCACAAGCGCCCCTGGGATCAGGTGGGCCATCCCAACTAATGAAAGAAGGGAATCCCCATTCATGCAATGGGAATTCTGTATGTACAGAAACCCAATCAGTATGAATTGGAATACCCCCAAAATACATCGAGACAGCAAATGCATTTTAAAAAGCGTAGCCTATTTAAAATAAATTAAAATGTCATTTAATTAAATATTAAAACAAAATTACATTTTTTGAAAAATAGATTTACATGCTTTAACAGGGCAAAAAATAAACTTACCTACTGCACAGTGTTTTTTAATGTATAAACGATAGAAAATGTTTTATTTTTATGTTTTTTTTTAAATTGTTACACTGGTAAAAGCATGCCTTCACGGGCATTCTCTGGGCAGAAGTTGGGCAAATAGCCCAACTCTCTGCCCGCGGAGGCCCTTTTCCCAGGGATGCATGCGATCTGTCACAAGGATTCTTAACAGATCGCAAGTTCCCGGTTTTAGCACATGCACTTCTTGCGAAAACCCGGAACTTGCATGGCCCTTATGGGCGCCTGCACATCTCATATGTGCCCGTAGGGGCCGCAAATTATGGCCCAATAATTTGCTAATTTTTGACAAACAAAGTTCTCATCATCACATTAATTTCTGCATCATTTCCTAAAAGATCTGAGTGTCTGTTCTAAAACATGCAAATGAATGTGTAATATAATGTCAGTATTTTGGTTTCCCCACCCTAATTATCTCCCTCCCTGTAATGAAGTAACTAACTTTTATTGCCATATGCTTTCACAGGCACCCACCACCCTCTGGTAGCTCACCCAAGCAGCCATTGTCACATGACTAGAATATGGGACCTGATGGCTTGCATCCTAGGGTCTTAAAAGAAGTAGCTGCAGAGATAGTGGATGCATTGGTTGCAATCTAATAAAATTCTCCGGAATCTGGGGAGGTCCCAGCGGATTGGAAAACCGCAAATGTAACAACCCTATTTAAAAAAGGAGGCAGACAGAAAGCAGGAAACTATAGACCAGTTAGCCTAACATCTGTCATCCGGGAAATGCTGGAGTCCATTATTAAGGAAGCAGTAGCAGAACATTTGGAAAAGCATAATTTAGTCAAGCAGAGTCAGTATGGTTTTTTGAAAGGGAAATCATATTTGACAAATTTTCTGGAGTTCTATGAGGATGTAATGAGCAGGGTGGATAAGGGGGAACCAGTGAATGTGGTGTATTTGGATTTCCAGAAGGCATTCAATAAGGTGCCACATAAAAGCTTACTGCACAAGATGAAAGTTCACGGGGTTGGGGGTAATATATTAGCATGGATAGAGGATTGGCTTATTAACATAAAACAGAGAGTCGGGATAATTGGGTAATTTTCCAGTTGGCAAACTGTAACTAGTGGGGTGCCACAGGGATCAGTGCTGGGGCCTCAACTATTTACAATCTATATTAATGATTTGGATAAAGGGACCGAGTGTAATGTAGCCAAGTTTGCTGAAGATACAAAGTTGTGAGAAGGGCACAAAAAATCTGCAAAGGGATATAGACATGTTAAATGAGTGGGCAAAAATTTGGCAGATGGAGTATAATGTGGGAAAGTGTGAGGTTATCCACTTTGGCAGAAAAAATAGAAAAGCAAATTATTATTTAAATAGAGAAAAATTGCAAAGTGCTGCAGTACAGAGGGGCATGCAGTGGGGGTCCTTGTGCATGAAACACAAAAAATTAGTATGCAGGTACAACAAGTAATCAGGAAGGCAAATGGATGTTGGCCTTTATTGCAAGGGGATAGAGTATAAAAGCAGATAAGTCCAGCTACAACTGTACAGGGTATTGGTGAAGCCACACCTAGAGTACTGTATAGAGTTTTGGTCTCTTCTTTAAGGAGGGATATACTTGCATTGGACGTAGTTCAGAGAAGGTTTACTTGGTTGATTTCTGAGATGAACGAGTTGACTTAGATTGAGCAGGTTGGGCCTGTACTCATTAGAGTTGAGAAGAATAAGAGGTAATCTTATTGAGACATATAAGATAATGAGGGGGCTCGACAAGGTAGATACAAAGAGGATGTTTCCACTCATGGGGGAATCTAGAACTAGGGGGCATAGTTTTAGAATAAGGGGTTGCCCATTTAAAACTGAGATGAGGAGGAATTTCTTCTCTGAGGGTTGTTAATCTGTGGAATTCTCTGCCTTAGAAAGCTGTGGAGGCTGGGTCATTGAATATATTTAAGGCGGAGATAGACAGATTTTTGAATGATAAGGGAGTAACGGGTTATGGGGAGTGGGCAGGGAAGTGGAGCTGAGCCCAAGATCAGATCAGCCATGATCTTATTGAATGGCGGAGCAGGCTCAAGGAGCCAAATGGCCCACTCCTGCTCCTATTTCTTATGGTCTTATGTTCTTATGTTGAGGGGGGAATCAGTGTGAAGCATATGCCTGCCCTTGTTCAACAAATTGCTCCCCTTTCTCTCTCACCCACGTACATATTTTCCAGCAGTGACTGCTGGGAAGTGACCAGGAGTGCAAATCCTAATTAATTATTTCCCCCTTCATTTACCAGGGACCTTGAGGCTAATTCTACAAACAGAAGAATTAGGAGCAGGAGTAGGCCATATGACCCCTCTAGCCTACTCCGCCATTCAATAAGATCATGGCTGATCTTCAACCTCAACTCCATTTTCCCATGCTATCTTTATGTCCCTTGATTCCCCTAGTGTCCAAAGATCTATTGATCTCGGCCTTCAATATACTCAGTCCTAATGTGCTGTCAATACCTTGTTCACTAATCTTGCATAGATCAAGGGTGAAATATGGCTAATCCAAGCAGATCCTCTCACCTTTTATCGACACAAAAGCAAAACAAAAAATAAGGAAATCAAAAAAATTGCAAGATGAGGGAGGAAATCCAGCCCATCTTAGCTCATTCATCTGGGAGAAAACTGCTTCCAGTCCCTCCCATCACACCTCTTAACTGGATTGTGAATGAATCTAAGCTTTTCACCTCCACTACCAAATATGGCAGGCCATTTCACATGTTGATCGTGGACCATGTACAGTAGACACCTCAAGTCGCTGGAGAAATACCACCAACGATGTCTCCGCAAGATCCTTCAAATCCCCTGGGAGGACAGGCGCACCAACATTAGCGTCCTCGTCCAGGCCAACAACCCCACCATTGAAGCATTGACCACACTTGATCAGCTCTGCTGGGCAGGCCACATAGTTTGCATGCCTGACACAAGACTCCCAAAGCAAGTGTTCTACTTGAAACTCGTCCACAGAAAATGAGCCAAAGGTGGACAGCGGAAACGTTACAAGGACACCCTCAAAGCCTCCCTGATAAAGTGCGACATCCCCACTGACACCTGGGAGTCCCTGGCCAAAGACCACCCTAAGTGGAGGAAGTGCATCCAGGAGGGCGCTGAGCTCCTTGAGTCTCATCACCGAGAGCATGCAGAAACCAAGCGCAGGCAGCGGAAGGAATGTGCGGCAAACCAGATTCCAAGCCAGCACTATCTGTCCCACCTGTGACAGAGACTGTGGTTCTCGTATTGGACTGTACAGCCATCTAAGAACTCATGCTAAGAGTGGAAGCAAATCGTCCTCGATTCCAAGGGATTGCCTATGATGATGATGATCACTCATTACTTGAAGTAGTTCTTCTAAACATCAGTCCTAAATTACTCTGTTACAGATTTTAGCCGGATTCTTTTTTTTTAAATGAGATGGACCGAATCCAAACACACACTGGATCGATCACAAAACCACATAACAAAGACAAAACATGGAGATCTTCCCACATCATTAATCATATACTGTCTCCTTAAATTGTTTTGTGTTGTAACAGAGATGGTGACTCACAGTGTGCAGGCTCCTTGTGTGGAAAAAACTGCCTCATTAGCAGAAAAGAAATGTTTCACTCAAGATATTTGAATGCACATCCTGCTGGGACTGCAGAAAAAGCTTGGGGTTGAGCAAATGACATGAAAAAGTATTTGTAGTATCTAGTTTTGTAGTAATGGCTTTTTCTTGAATTGAGCATCCAACTGTGGAAAATCTGGGCTGCTCGGCAAATAAGGAATGGGACTCGAATTCTGCTTAACCTTAATCGCATTTCACGGAAGAAATCAGTTAAGTGAAAATCATTTCGTGCACGCATTGCTGGGATAATATAATCTGGGAATTGTTTTAATTGCAATTAGTGGAGAAGAACCCTCACCTTTTGAACTCACCCGGAGGCCATTCACTTCAACAGAAGTGTTCTTTCTGGTCCTGTCTGTCGGAGGGGTAACCTTTTCTGAAATGAAAGAGTCAATGGCAAAAAATAAAAACTTATTTTTTAGAACTTGTAATATTTTAAAGTATAATAAAACCGAGGTTAAAAACACAACGCAATAGCCTAGACTTTCCAATCTGAACCCGGTTTACAGTGGAATGGTTTGAACCAGCTGTTACACTGACCAGAAGCAAAGCACGCATGTTGGCACTCAATTTTCCATGGTCAGCTCGTTATCATAATTACGCACAGCCTCAGGTGGAGGTTGAGACAGATGCAGGGAGCACACCGAGATAGGGAGCAGAAAATCGCATGCAAGTGAAACTTAAGGCAATGCAGACGATTAAAGGGGAAGTTCAGAATAGGGAGACAAAAAAAAAACTTTACAGCATCAGGAAAAGCTGAAAAAAATATTGAACAAATTCGTAGCCAAGGTTGAAAGGGAAAAGAGGACATAGTAACAGCCAGAATAGAAGAGAAAGGAAGTCCAGGTTGCAGACCAGTGATGGACAGCCCAGCACGCAATCCTGTTTGATGGTTACTGAAGTGGTGCGGTGCTGGATGTGGTCATTGTGAGGAGGGTTGGTTGATTTGCCATTCTGTCCTTTTGTGTGCCAACCTACACATTACACGGTTGCTGCAGATGTCTTAACAGCAGGTGGCACAGCTCTGCATCTGCTTCTCTGGTGATCTGAACCCTGTGATGACATCCCCATGGTCGATGCAACAGCATCTTCATACATAAGAACATAAGAACATAAGAACATAAGAAATAGGAGCAGGAGGATGCCTTACGGTCCCGCGAGCCTGCTCCGCCATTTAATATGATCATGGCTGATCCGATCATGGACTCACGTCCACTTCCCTGCCCGCTCCCCATAACCCCTTATTCCCTTATCAGTTAAGAAACTTTCTATCTCTGTCTTAAATTTATTCAGTGACCCAGCTTCTGAGGCAGCAAATTCCACAGATTTACAACCCTCAGAGAAGAAATTCCTTCTCATCTCAGTTTTAAATGGGCGGCCCCTTATTCTAAGATTATACCCTCTAGTTCTAGTCTCCCCTATCACTGGAAACATCCTCTCTGCATCCACCTTGTCAAACCCCCCTCATAATCTTATACGTTTCGATAAGATCACCTCTCATTTTTCTGAATTCCAATGAGTAGAGGCCCAACCTTCTCAACTTTTCCTCATAAATCAACCCCCTCATCTCCGGAATCAAACTAGTAACCACAAAAATAAATGGTTGATGGTTCATCAGGCTATGCTGGCCATTGATCTCACTGCGTGACTTCTTGCATGCAGTACCACTGTAAGCATGATGTACTGATATTGGGGTCATTCCAACAAAGAATCTACTGGGTCACACCTTCACGTGACTTTTTTTGTGCAATCCCATCTGCTATCACCACATGCTTTGCAAGTAGAAGCCTCTGGCTTCTGTGATCCTCTGCCTGTAAAAACCAGTGTATTAACAGACGGGAAGAGAACATCTCTGGTACATCTTTACCTGCCTGTAAACCCTCCATTGATCATCATCTTCCTCCAAAAGTATCAACTATATGGGGATTCCTATCTGGAACCCTGTTGGTGGTACTGATCCATTATCAGCCGTGGCTCAGTGGTAGTAGTCCCGCTTCTGCATCAGAAGGTGGTGAGTTCAAGTCCAACTCCAAAAACTTGAGTTTATAATCTGGGCTGTCACTCCAGTGCAGTACTGAGGGAGTGTTGCACTGTCAGAGGAACCTTTTTTCAAATGAGATGTGTAATCGAGGCCCCGTCTGCCCTCTCAAGTAAACGCAAAACATCCCATGATACTATTCGAAGAGGAGCAGGGGAGGTATCTCCGGTGTCCTGATCTTAATATTTATCCATCACCTAATATTACTAAAACAGATTATCTAGTTCATTATTGCATTGCTGTTTGTAGGATCTTGCTGTGCACAAATTGGCTGCTTCATTTCCTACAAACAAGTATTTCATTGGCTGTAAAGTGCTTTGAGATGTCCTGAGGTCATGAAAGGCGCTATATAAATGCATGTCTTTTTTTTCTTTATAGTGATACTGCTGGTGACAATAAAAAGTGAAGAAAAATAGTCAATAAATGGCTTAAGTACTCTTACCTTAACATTACTTAGTCCTTTCAATGAGCATCCATATATTATCCATTACCTAGCAACCTTAGATGTTTATTTTGCACAGGTGTAATTATAAGTGGGTGTTTTGTGCACACAAAAGTCAAGAACTGGCATGCAGGGACATCCCCATTTGAATAAGGATCCTCCGATGTATTGGTTGTATGCCATAAGGTGGACGGAGCTCTAGGTTTATGGATCCCTGCCCAGTTTGCCAATTGGATCTTGCCAATTCACATCTGTATGTAGGCCAAGCATGATCAGAAAATCTGGGCTAAGGCAGGAGTGCTGGATGCAGCCAGCAGCCCAAAATGAATGTATTCCATTCCTCTGTACTAACATGCCTCACTTTCACCCAAAAATATATTGAAAAAGAAAAGAAAGACTTGCATTTATATAGCGTCTTTCACGACCACCGGATGTCCCAAAGCAGTTTACAGCTAATGAAGTACTTTTTGAAGGGTAGTCACTGTTGTAATGTCACTGGGTAACGCGGCAGCCACTTTGCACACAGCAAGTTCCCACAAACAGCAATGTGATAATGACCAGATAATCTGTTTTAGTGATGTTGATTGAGGGCTAACTATTGGCCAGGACACCAGAGATAGCTCCCCTGCTCTTCTTCAAAATAGTGCCATGGGATCTTGCACGTGCGCCTGAGAGAGCAGACATGGCCTCAGATTAACGTCTCAGCTGAAATACGGTACCTCCGACAGTGCAGCACTCACTTAGTACTGCATTGAAGTGGCAGCCTAGATTTTTGTGCTCAAGTCTCTGGAGTGGGACTTGAACCCAAAACCTTCTGACTCAGAGGCGAGAGTGCTGCCCACTGAGCCACAGCTGACATCGTGGAAGGAAAGGAATAGAAGTGCCAGAAAAATATACAAAATCACAGAATGTTCCTTAATTCGTGATCAATTGTGCCATCGTTTCTTGTTTATTTTGATGCAATTAAATTCTGCTGCCAATTCTCTAAGGTTTGAAACTGTCATATTCCATTGTTATCACAAATCCACTTATATCTTTCTTCCCATCACCTCCAGACTTTTAAAGCTCAAACTTGGCATCGCCTAACCACTATTTCTTGCTTTGTCCTGTCTTCTCTTCTGTTATTTTCGCCCTTGCTGGTGTCCTGTATTACAGGCCTCGCCCATTCATCTATTGGTGATTCAAAAATGAAAAATCAATTTCAGAGCTAAATTTGTTCTCAGCACAAATTATATCCTTAACCCCTTCACAACTGCAGTTGATTCTGTTTTGAATCTGAAATAAATTTGAATCATGAAGGAGAGACATGTGTGAAAACATTACATGGAGACGGACTTTGTGTTGAACCAGAGAAATGGAACTGGAGAACATGGTTCTAAACCGAGGAAACGTTGAATTTGCATGCATCTAAAGGAACAATTACTCAGAATAGTCTGCCGCCAAGCACGGTGAATGCAGATCTCACTGAAGCATTCAAAGAGAGAAATGGGCACACCTCTGACCCCAATGCCAAGATTGGAACAGTGACTGTGTTCTTTACCTCGTCCCAAGTGACTTGGCCAACCAGTTGGATTGAATGGGCGTTTTTTCCTTCTACCCTTTTACACGTATGAGCTGAAGAGGTCCAAGTGTGACATCATGACCTTTATAGCATCATCTATTCTAATGATATCATCAAAACCTAGCTGCATATTTAAAGGAGGACCCCAGCGGTTTCGGGGGGCGTTCTTGCAGAAGAACAGGTTAAAATCGAACACCGCGGAAACTTTTCTCCTGCTACGTCGATTTTTGCCTCCATGAAGTGCGGTTGAATATTTTACTCCATTAAAGGCACTAAATAATTGCAGGCTGTCGTTGTGGGAGATTTACTTTTGTATTTTAGTTGAGTTGAGAGGTAATTATGAGTGAAAAAATGTTGGCATTTGAGGACGACTAACATAGGAAGAGACATGTACTATCTGCTGCAAAACAAACCCCAGCAGACTTGCAAGGACAAGTACAGAGACATTAGATCAGCTGCCAGAAGGCCATTGTTCTGTGATTTATTTCAGCTCTAAGCCTCCAGCATTGTTGAACGCCTCGTCACTGATTGGATGCTCCACAAAGTTTGGCTCACAGCGCACCCGTATTTAGGATGAAAAAAATCGCCAGGTAAAAAGCTGCGTTGCAGCCCTTGGAGCAGCGGTAAGTATGAAGACCTGAAAAAAAGTAAGTTAAAGTTTTTATTTTTTAATTCTTTTGCAGCGATTTGCTAGTTAACTGTCTTGTGAATGTTTTGTGATTTTTTTAATTTTTTGCTTTTTGCAATTTTTTTTTGTGTTTTCCTCACTCCCAAGGCCTCTCTCGCAACGGTATCGGCCTCAGAGTAAATTTGCAGAAAATTCACGGTTTGCGCCACTTTTACCGCTGCGCAATTTGAAGCCCGAATTTTAGGCCTCGTAGCTGTAGTGGAGTGAAAGTGGTATTTTTAACCGCTTTCACTAAAAAATTAATTTCTAGGAATTGAAAAGTAGAGAAGTTATGCTAAACTTGTATTTAACCTTGGAAATCAAATAGGGAATTTAGATTTCATTATTCAGTCTAGATTTTCTAGACTGAACAATGGAGGGCTGAATTCACTATTAAACGAATGAGAAGCCCAACCAAAGAAACTCATCCTGAGAAGCCCTGTAACATGTAGGAATGCTTTCAGTAAATATAACTGTGATATTGCCAATGCTATTGCTTGCAAATGACCAAGACTTCTCTACCTATTAATAAACATGTATACTGGTTAACAAATTGGTATTACATAGGATTATATAGATTATACAGAACAGAAACAGGCCATTTAGCCCAACCAGTCTGTGCCGGCGTTTATGCTCCACTCGAGCTTCTTCCCATCTTTCCTCATCTAAATCTATCAGCCTAATCCTCTATTCCCTTTTCCCTCATATGCTTATCTAGCCTCCCCTTAAATGCATCTAAACTATTCGCTTCCATCACTCCCTGTAGTAGCAAGTTCCATATTCTCACAACTCTCTGGGTAAAGAATTTTCTTCTAAATTCCCTATTTGATTTCTTGATGACTATCTTATATTGAAAGCCTCTAGTTATACTCTTCCCCACAAGTGGTAACATTCTCTCTGTATACAAAACCTTTCATAATTTTAAAAACCACTATAAGAGAAAAGAGACCCAGCCTGTTCATTCTTTCCTGATATGTATACTCTTTCATTTCTGGTATCATCCTTGTAAATCTTCTCTGCACCCTCTCCAGTGCCTCTATATCCTTTTTATAATATGGCGGCCAGAACTGTAAGCGTGGTCTAACCACAGGTTAAATACAGGTTTAGCATAACTTCTCTACTTTTCAATTCCTAGAAATTCATTTTTTTTTGGTGAAAGCGGTCAAAAATACCACTTTCACTCCACTACAGCTACGAGGCCTAAAATTTGGGCTTCAATTTGCACAGCGGTAAAAGTGGCGCAAACCGTGAATTTTCTGCAAATTTACTCTGAGGCCGATATCGCTGCGAGAGAGGCCTTGGGAGCGGGGAAAACACAAAAAAAAATTTGCAAAAAGCAAAAAATTAAAAAATCACAAAACATTCACAAGACAGTTAACTAGCAAATCGCTGCAAAAGAATTAAAAAATAAAAACTTTAACTTACTTTTTTTCAGGTCTTCATACTTACCGCTGCTCCAAGGGCTGCAACGCAGCATTTTACCTGCCGATTTTTTTCATCCTAAATACGGGTGCGCTGTGAGCCAAACTTTTGGCAAAAGCGATATTTCAAGCCTTGCACACGGCGGTCTGCTCCCCAGTGGTACTTAAAAAGTGCCACCGCAAGACTTCTCAGAATTTCCCGCCGCACCGTTTTTCCCCCAAAATGGCGAAATATTGCCAAAAAAACAGGCGCAAGTTTGGCGAATTTTTAGCCCATAACCTCTAGAAATAAACCCTAGTGCTTGGTTTGCTTTTTCATGGCCTTGCTAACCTGTGTTGCAACTTTAGTGATTTGTGTATTTGTACTCCGAGATCACTTTGTTCCTCTATCCCACCTAGGCTCTCGCCCTCCAAGTAATAAGTGACCTCCCTATTCTTCCTAGCAAAATGTAATACCTCACATTTATCTGTGTTGAACTTGATTTGCCAATTATATACCCATTCTGCATGTTTATTATCGTCCTCCTGTAATTGGTTGTAGTCCTCCTCAGGTCTGGCCTATGTGTGACTCTGGACCCATAGCAATGTAGTTGATTCCTAACAGTCCTGTGAAATGGCCTGGCAAGGCACTCTGTTGTAACAAACCGCTACAGAAAACAATAATAAGAATAAAACCAGACGGACCACCCAGCATCGACCTCGGCACCGACTTCGGACACGACAACTGCACACTCAGCCCAGTCGACCCTGCAAAGTACCACATAGACAAGGCGGCATCTCACCATCATCTGCTCAAGGGCAATTAGGGATGGGTAATAAATGCCGGCCTTGCCAGCGACGCCCACATCCTAGGTACAAATTTAAAAAAGAATTACGCATCCTTATCGGGTTACATAATGCAATTTATATTTTTTAGCAGCTAGAGAAACAAGTGCGTCCATAGGATGCATTCCTGGGAATTACTTGCAAGGGCATATGGCTATCCGCTGCTCAATACTGGCATTTAAAATATCTGTGTTTCACTCCAAAATATGGAAATCATTAGATAAGATCATTTAATTGTTAGTTATTAAGCTAGCGAGAAAGTTTAGCTCCACGACTAATTAGTAGCCAAAACATTTGATTACGAATGATTTCCACATTTTGGAGTGAAATTCATACTTGCAAATAGAATAATAAAACAATATGATCTTTGTTATGGTAACAGCCGTGTTGTTCAACTTGAATTCTTCCTTAAAGCGTTTTCCATATGGTGGTTAAACACCTCTCAGGAGAGGATAAAACTGCCTCGCACGACTATTGGGAGAATTAACCTGCCATACAGGCTTACAATGCAGTCCTCACTCAAATTAAATCAAACATAGCTTTACAAATGTTGAAATATGGGGATTAGGTAGTACAGTGTGTTTTCAGTATTGGTATTTTGGCTTGGCTACGCTTGAGACTGATGGGATAGAAGTCTCCTTTCTCTTAGTTGTACGGGTCGTAGAGGAACTGGGTTAGTAATCGCAGTCTTGATCTCAACCTCCACAGACCCAAAGCTGTAGCAGAAAACTGCCTTTAATTCAGTGCAAATTAGCACAACTTGTCAGCACCACTCAGTAAGGTCACATAGTGCGCTGGTAAGTGAAATGATAATATCACGCTGTTGCAATGGTAGATACTCTCCTGGGGGATGTGGTTAAGAAATATTTTTAGAGCAGAGAAGGGGAGATTTAACCTGTGTCAAACCCATGTTAATCTGGACCATTCCTTAGCACTTACAATCCTAAAGATGAGCACAAATATTCATCCAAAAATATATTTTTGAAAGAGAAAATTGACAGCATAATAATTGGCTGTGACGTTTTTATTCACTGTGAAGGACCCCGCATAACTCATTTATGTCATCACCCCAAAAAGTCACACAGATAAGTAACCATGAGGGAGTCCATCCCTCTAGCTCGTCCTTCCATAGAAACCTATAGGCCTATAAATCCTGGTCGAGGTCTTCCCGCGGGCAAATGACTGAAAAAGGGAAAAAGAATGCGCACTTACCTGTTCCTGCTGCGCCCACTCGAGATCCTGGTCCTGAGGCCTTCACTCCCTGCGCGTCGCAGCGCGTGCACGGCAGGACGTCCGTAAGCTGGAGCTGGAGTCACAAGGCTCTGGGCAGCCAATCAAGGTACAGTATTTTCTCATTCATAATAATGGGCTCCAGCTTGACAGATGGAAAAAACCGTACGGGCCCGGGAGGTCAGGATTTCTGCCCCATTATCTTTCATTCACAGCATCCAACTGTCTTTTGAATAACTCCACAATTCTACCTGCAAAATCATTCCAGATATATTGTAGATATTCATGTTTCCTGAATCCTGCTGTCATACATTAACAACTTGTATTTATATAGCGCCTTTAATGTAGTGAAACATCCCAAGGTGCTTCACAAGAGTATTATGAGACAAAAAATTTGACACCAATCCACATAAGGAGAAATTAGGGCAGGTGACCAAAAGCTGGATCAAAGAGGTAGGTTTTAAGGAACGTCTTGAAGGAGGAAAATGATGTAGAGAGGCAGGGAGGTTTAGGCAGGGAATTCCAGAGCTTCATCATCATAGGCAGTCCCTTGGAATTGAGGCAGACTTGCTTCCACTCTTAGAATGAGTCCGTAAATGGCTGAACAGTTCAATACACGAGCCATAGTCCCTGCCACAGGTGGGACAGACAGTCGTTGAGGGTAAGGGAGGGTGGGACAGGTTTGCCGCACGTTCTTTCCGCTGACTGCACTTGTTTTCTGCATGCTCTCGGCGATGAGGCTCGAGGTGCTCAGCACCCTCCCGGATGCACTTCCTCCACTTAGGGTGGTCTTTGACCAGGGACTTCCAGGTGTCAGTGGAGTTGTTGCACTTTATCAGGGTGTCCTTGTAACATCTCCTCTGTCCACCTTTGGCTCGTTTGCCATGAAGGAGCTCCGAGTAGAGCGCTTGCTTTGGGAGTCTCATGTCTGGCATGCGGACAATGCGGCCTGCCCAGCGGAGCTGATCGAGTGTGGTCAGTGCTTCAATGCTGTGGATGTTGGCCTGGTCGAGGATGCTAGTGTTGGTGCATCTGTCCTCCCAGGGGATTTGTAGGATCTTGCCCGAGCGTAGGGCCTAGGCAACAGAAGGCACGATTAGCTTGAAATAGTGCTCAGGATTCATCTTTTTTATTCCACTTAGTACCTTACATACCCCTATAAGATGTTTTCTCATTCACGATGGACTCTAGGGATCAGGCTCCTGGCCCTTCTCTGCACCATTCCCAGGGTTTGTACATTTTCCCCTTGTGCTTTGATGACCAGAACAGAATACAACATTCACGGTGCAGCATTACCAGAGAACTGTACTGCTGCAGGGTGATGGCCTGATGAGCGTAACTCAGGAGTTATCCAGCTGTTCCGGCTGAGGGAGGACAAATACAACTATCTACTGACTCTCTTCATGGGATACCTAAAGAAATGCAAGTGACTCCAGGACACAGCAGTGGAATCTGGGCAAACAGAAAGTTGCTCACTGCATGAATTTTAATGTACTTTTCTGTTCAATCCTGTTATTTAGAATTACTAATTAAATCATGAATCCAATCCAAAGCTAAAGCCTCTCAGCAAATTCATTACGCATTTATTAGCTTTCAACTGTATAAACTTTTAATCATCTATATGGAGTCTGTTGAAACCCGGTGGTTCGCAGAGAAATAAAATCTTCTATCCATTTTGTGAAATTATAGAAGCATTTAAAAAGAATGACATAAAATCTCCTCAAAATGAGTTACGCCCCTGTTGCCTGTTAAAAACATTGGCCCAGAATGTTCGGTCAGCGGTGAAGTGACGGTGCATTGAATCTGGCTCCAAATCAAGCGTATCTCCAGCATCCAGCAACAGTGATGTCATCAAGCTGGCTAAGCAGCCAATCACATTGAAGAATTCTCAGAGACAGCAAACCAGGAAGTAAAATGCACGGATTATAATTACTTTTTATAAATTTTACCGGAAGCAAAATAAAGATTAGGCCATACACATACGATTAAGGTAGAAGCTGAAATATCACATTTTTTTTAAGTTTGTTTATTATATTAAAAACAATGTAATTCTCATCATATTAATGGTAAAATTTGACATTCCACAAACATAACATTTGTTTTTTTCAGGGTCAGAACAGTTGTTCCGCAGTCACTACTCCCAGTTACACCTCTTTCAACAAAGCTTAACTTTTACGGGGGTTTTTAACAACAATATTCCATGTAATAGTGGTAATTTTCAGCAGGAATTACATTTCAATGTGATTTGAATGGATTGCCGGCTCCGGGGAGTTCCACAGCACACCCTGTGGAGAAGCGCAGAATCACTGACAGCAACTTCTGGATTTTGGCATTTATCTGTGCATGTGCTAAATTCTGAAGTTGCTGTCACTTTCAGAGAAGTAATGACAGTGAACACTGACAGTTTCGCCATTATTACCACCACAAAATCCGGGCCATTAATGTCTGCCGGAGCCCTGCTTAAAGAGTTACACATGGGTTTCCTGCATCTGCTTATTTGCATTCCCATCGGTGCAATGATTGGCCTAAAACCAGTTTAAAATGAGTGTAAACAGCTAAACTATCTGGAAGCTCTTGTGCAGCCTTTCAGCATCAGATAAGAGAGAAGAGTGCTTGGCTCTTTCACTTCATTCTCAAATAACTTCATTGCAAGTCTTAGCAATATTTTTATAATACTCGTACAGAATTAAAACTTCTCAGACATTGCGTGCACCCAGAGGGTAGTAGGGCCAAGCCCTATCGAGCGAAAAACAACATAACTTCACTGCTCCAAGCCCTGCGAGGAGATTAAAGACAGGAGGCACAGATTTTTGGGTGTGAGTGCCAAAACACCCACCTGGGATGTATCTCCTGCTGCCAGCAGGGAGGTGGCACTGCCACTGAGTGCCAAATCGCTCACCCCCAGGATTGCGGAGCAGTGCCGCAAAAAATTTCAGCGACTACACCGGAGCTGGCAGGGTAACACACTGGGCTCTATCTCTTTTTAGTCCTTGATCGACCTGGGCACCAGCGCACTTTTCACCCTCTTAAAGCAACACCAGCACAACTAACCCTTTGCAAGGCACTCTGTTTAAAGGTGGCTTCAACTCAGCATCTTGCACTATGGCTACCCAGCTCTCCTAACAGCAATCACTTACAACCCAAACACTCCTTGCTCCCCTTTAATAGGTGGTTACCCCCGCATCTTTTATTTCAGTTCTCCCAATTAGCACGCTCTTCTCAACTGCTAGCCTTTCCCTCATTACTCATCGCCTTGCAGGAGAAATAGGCACACTGGAGGGGGCATACCCTGTCTTTAAACCTCTCATCCCTTCCTAGGAGAAGGCATTGAGAGTCGTGGGACTCAAAACTTCTGGGTTCTCCTCTGAAAAGAAGGATGTTAGAGGGGCGTCGAGCATTGTAGCCAAGTACAGACCTGGAGATCAGTCTCTGAGGATTTGCAGCAACTGACAGTTGGGAGACTCGAACTTACAGGGGGTGTTAGTTGGGAGCTGACAAAACAAGGCAGATGCCATCGATTGCACCCTGGATCTTGGGCCATCTGAATGACCCATCTGGATGATGCTTTGTTGCGATGTGGTAAGAAATTTGCCAGCTCTCCAGGGCGTCACTGAATGGTCAGGTCCATAGCACCCTGAAAATAGCTCGCGGCTCAGGGCCGGCTTTTCTAATGGGAAATTTCCCACCTGCACGAAACTTTGAATGGACCCCGCAGCCCAATAAATGTACTGCACACCTATAAAAAAATTAGGGGGAGTATTAGCGAGGAGGTTCACCTCCATTGAGTTTATGATTTCACTCCACATAAAACACAGAACATTCCTTCAATGTGTTTACTACTTGTTACGAAATAACAAGAGTAAACACCTGGAATTTCCCAAGGGATTTTCCCAATCTACTGCTGTAAATTCTACGGAAGATCAACGGAATTCCAGGGAACTGGCGGGGGTGGCAAAAAATCGCCCGTGACATCATTCCTCCAGGACTTTCATCAACCTTCTGCTGACGTTATGTCGAGGGATTGGGAGAGGCCCCGCAGAAATTCTGCTCCAAAAATGTAAATACAACTTTAATCAAAATGTTTTAAATATTTAATTCTGCTGGCTCTTTCATAGCTTGTTCCTTTTCTTTTCCATGTGTCTCTGACCTACTTTATCAATTTCACTTCTTTCCATTTATTCTTAATCTTTTCTAACTTTAAAAAGAACTTGACAATATTTTCATTTTTTTGCTTCTTCCTTTTAGCTAATGTATGTTCTGGTTGTTGGGAACAAGTTTCAAAAAATTGTCTTTCATTGGCTGAGAACTGGCCATCTTTTTTCCAACCAATCAAAAGTCCTGAATGTTAAAATTGACATGGCCATGTAATAGAAGTGAAATTACAATTCTCTGACAAAACAAAAATGGAATGAGAATACTAGAATGAGAATACCCAATGAGAATCCATAGATCACTGCAACACCTGAATCAGTAATTGTCCACACAGCTCTGCAAGAAGTAAAAATAGATATCGTAAAGATGTTATCTCATGTGCTCGCCAAAGCTTCGTCAACAGCACCTCCAAAATCCGCGGCCTCTACGACCTAGAAGGACAAGGGCAGTAGGCGCATGGAAGCACCATCATCTGTAAGTTCGCCTCCAAGTTACACACCATCCTGACTTGGAAATATGTCGGCCGTTTCTTCATCGTCGCTGGGCTAAAACCCTGGAATTCCCTCCGTAACAGCATTGTGGGAGTGTCTTCACCGCACAGACTACAGCAGTTCAAGAAGGTGCCTCACCACCACCTTCTCAAGGGCAATAAATGCTGGCCTTGCGAGCGACACTCACATCCCGTGAACGAATAAAAAAAAAACGAGTTCAAATACCTTCAGGTTACTGGATTAGATAAGAACTTGAACAGTAGTTTGGAGATCCAACATGACTTGGCCATTTGGGCAGTTCTATGTAAACTAGGAGGTCCACCATAATTCACAGAGGATACCTCAGCCACTGTTTGCAAGTGTCACTAATTCAATGCCCCCACCACAAATCCAGAACGTTCAACTGCTTCACTGAGTTTCCCAGAAATGTCAGTGGTAGCATATGGTCCAATAAAGTCTGGATACATAATGATATTGCATTATATTATGCAATATGGCTGGGCAAAGTGGCATATCAAATTACTTATCGAGTTAATGGGCTGGATTTCTGGCTCTTTGCGGCTTCGCCCATTTCCAGCGCAAATCGCAGCGGATTCAAAAATTGAGCGCCCGGTTAGCTTTCGCGTCAGAGCTTGCAACTTTTGCCAAATGAAAGTTCACGAGGACCATTAGTACTAACTCCAGTGTTGCACCACCAACTTTGTGCGCCGGGGCCGAAAGTTGCGCCGTTAAAAAATCTGCACATGAGCAAATGTTTTTTTTTCCATTCGCACTTCTGGTCTGCTCTCCAGTTGCAAATGCTAATGCAGGGTGCGGCCATGCGCATGCGCTGTACACCCAGCGCTGAATCAGCAATTTTACATTTGGATTTTGATGATGGAGGACAACAATTCAAGACAGCGTGCCAGGCGATTCAGCCAAGAAGCTAATGAAGCTCTAGTGGGGGCTGTGGAGAGAAGATGGCAGGAGTTGCATGTTAGGGATGGATCCAGGCCACTGCCATCCATATTTAAGAGGATCTGGAGGTGAATCGCTGAGCAGGTCTCTGCCTCGGACACTGGTCAGGACTGACACAGTGCCGAAAGAAATGTAATGATCTGACAAGGGTGATCAGAGTGAGTACAATTTTAATTCATGCATTCCTTCATTATTTCAATTATAAATCTATTTGTTCTCATACTGTTGGTGCCTCTCAGCACTCTGTGGGTTGCCTCCTAAAATGCATGACACATAGGTAGGCTTAGTTCGGCACCCTATTTACCATGAATGATCTTTACACATTATTAAGATTGCTTTCTGAGATCTCATAAGATGGCTCCCCACTTCGATGTCCTCCTGATGAACCATGTGCAACTTCCAAGGACATTAAACAGAGGACTCTATTACATTCAGATAGTATGGTATAAGTGCTTTGGCGGCTATCTGTGCCCTCTTGAGTGGTTATGGACCCTCTTCTAACCATTCCCATTTTCACCATTGCAGGTAAAGAAGTCGCATAATTACCACGAGCAGGTCCGGACAGGCGGCGATCCTCCTCAGACCCTGCCACTCACCGACATCGAGGACAGAGTGGCAGGCCGCATCTGCGTCACTGGTCGGGCAGCTGCCACTGGGAGGCACTGACCCCTCTTTGGAGACTGAGGGCAAGTCCTGCACACTCTCTGGGATAGGTTGGAGCAATGTCATGCAGTGCCTCTGGACTAGGGTTAGGGCAATGTCCTGCAGTGCCTCTAGACTAGGTTGGGACAATGTCCTGCACTCTCCCTGGGACAGGTTGGGGCAATGTCCTGCAGTGTCTCTGGATTAGACATAATGGAGTAGCGGCGGTCCTTCAAATGCAACCTTCCTTATGTCACCCTGTCCCCTCCCTTGCTGCTAACCACTCGTCTGTTGCTTTCTACTTCCAGATGACCAGACACAGGCACCACATCCCTCAAGGGACCCCTCCACATCAGGCCATCATCTGGAGGAGGAGGAAGAGGAGTATACGGATGAGCTGACTCCGCTCAGCGTCCGTCATAGCTTCATTCCACCCCTGATCCACCACCAGCACTCAGCTCCTCTGAGGACGACGTGACGTCCTCGGGGTTCGAGAAATCCGAGGCTCCTGGTATCAGTGGCATGCAGCAATGCAGTACTGGTGTTGAATCCCGCAGGCCATCTCTCCGGAGGGTGAGTCGGCAAAGTCAGTGTGCTGACAGACAGGCAGACCTGGAACTGGACATGATGGGAATGTCTAGGGAGAGCGTCTAGGTCAGTTGTCAGCTTCTTGATGTCTTGGATCCCGGCGACCATTGATAGAGATAGGGTCGCAAATTGTCAGTGCGAGCCGTGATATCTGCGAGCCGTGATACCCGCGAGCTGTGATACCCGCGAGGCCATCAATGCCCACGCGAGGCTGGTGGCCTCCAACAGTGACAGTGGAGTCCCGGAGAGAGTGCTGTTGAGCAAAAACTTGCAGAATATGGTGCACCATCGGCACAAGCTGTGCTTGAGCTTGGGCAGGTGTTGCAGTCCATGCCTGCCATCATACTCTCTGTGTTCCCCACTGTCACGCCCAAACCACCTGTGACTGGCGACGCCTATGAAGAGGCTAGCCAGTCAGAAGTCGGGACATCCATGCCACGAGCTGGTCCAGTGCGTCGCAGGACGCCGTCTCTGCCCCCACAGCAAGGCTCCAGCAGCTTTGTTGCACACCATATTGGTGCCACTTGTGTTAGGATCAGCAAGCAAGGGAGAGTGGCAAGGGGAAGGGGGTCAAAAGAGAGTAGGAAGAAATTGTGGGGCAGGATGGCCGCATCGTATGTCTTTTTATGTATGTTAAAGTTTCACGTTAAAGTTTCACACTGGATTATGTTGTTGAATGATCACACTGCTGGACGCAGCTTATTTTATTTAAGTCTCACAACAAAGGTTAAAGTTTACAATGTTAAAATGTTAATAAAGGTTACAAAGTTTACAGTGTAACAAAGTTTAATTTTTTTTTGTTCACCTTAACCATTCTTGTGTAGTGTCGCATTTGCAGAATAAGAAGGGGAATAGACAACGCTCAAACCTGCGTTCAATTATGAGCTGCCAACATACGGCTTTTGCAGTGGCCAAAGCTCCACAAGGCCTCCCCCATGGTTGTGGTGGCATGGGTTCCTCGCCAGGCTCCTCTTCCCCATCTTCCTACTCCTCCTTCCCCCCCCTCTCTCCTGAGGTGGTTCTGCAATCCCCATTGGCAATTCCTGTCCCCTCATGGTGGCTAAGTTGTGTAGCATTCAGCACACCACAATGAACTCAGAGACCTGCTGAGGGGAGTATTGTAGGCAGCCTCCAGAGTGGTCCAAGCATCGGAAACACTGCTTGAGCACTCTAATTGTCTGTTCGACGATGTTGCATTGGCTGCATGGCTCTCATTATAGTGATGCTCAGCTTCTGTCTGAGGGTTCCGGAGGGGGGGGTCATGAGCCAGGTGGCGAGGCTGTAACCCCGAGCATCCAGCTCTGGCCTTGTGGTTGAGGCTGGAACATGCGTGAGACACTGCTCTCACGCAAGATAAAAATATCACGGATACTCCCTGCATATTGGGCATTGACTGCCATGATGCGCTGAGTATGGTCGCAGATGATCTGTACGTTCATGGAGTGGAATCCCTATCGGTTTCGGAAAACCTCTGGATTCTCTAAAGGTGCTGCTCGCAGGGCGATGTGCGACAGTCAATGGCACCCCGAACCTTGGGGAAGCCAGCAAATCATCCAAAACTTGCAGCCCTCTCATTTTGGGTCTCCCTGGTCATTGGGAAGTTTATGAAGTCCATCCTGCGTGCGTACAGTGCATTAGTCACCTGGCAAATGCAGCAATGTGTAGCATGCTGCGAGATGGAGCATATGTTCCCCGCTGATGCCCAAAAGGAACCGGAGGCATAGAAGGCAAGTGCCACAGTCACCTTCACCTCGACAGGCAGTGCAGTCCTGTTGCCGCTGGTAGGCTGTAGGTCTGCCTGTAGGAGCTGGCATATCTCTGTGACCACCACTTTTCAGAAGCACAGCCTTCCAATGCACTGTGCGTCAGAGAGCTGGAGGTATGAGCGATGCTCCCTGTAAACTTGTGGGGGGTAAGGCTTCCTCCCCATATATCTGTGACTTCCTCGATTATGTTGCAAATGATCAAAAATACGCCTTCTTCCAGCACGAAGCCATATGAATATAGCAGTCAGGATTACTGGCTACCGAAATAGCATATCTTTTAAAATGTCCTTAAATGTCCTTGAAAGTAAACTAAACTCACATAAAGCTTCACAATCAAACGTATGCAGTAACGCAGCTTTCTTCTCCCAATCCTTTTAATCACTCAACTCCGATTTTCTCCTCTGTTTTCAACATGATGCCATTAGTGCCCGGTGCGCTCTGGGTCCGACTGCTTTTTCTTGTCGGGTTCTCGGGCAGACATTAAATCGGGCGATATGCCCGAAAGTTCCGCCCGGGGCGCTAATGCAGCGATGCACGATGATTTAAGTCATCACAACGGTCAAAACAGCGGCAGGCCGCTAAGTTTTAGCGCCGTCGCAAACCCATTGGCGAAGGTTCCGCCAGGGCGCAAAATCTTGTGCGTCTCGTTTTGCGTCCCCCAAAATAATTTTTGTGTCCTGCCGAGGCGCTAAATGCGGTGAAAATTAGCCAAAAATCCAGCCCATTAATCTATTCACAACACTATAAACAACCTTGGTCACCCATGAAACAGTGCACTAAACATGCACCGCTCATACATCCAATGAACCATGACCTACTTCGAGATGAACCTGGTTACTCAGTTTATCACTATCACTTTAGAACTGTCTCGTCTAAGCCTCGATAGTGATGCATTGCACTCTGCTAGCTTATGTTTTTTGCAGTGAACTGATAAAGCAAAGTTTACAACTGTTTCTAGCCTCATTAACAGTATTTGATAAGTAGCAGCATGTTACCTTTCACTTGGTAAGAATCTTAGCAGGAAGTCTTCTCAGCAATTTTCACACAAAATTAACAAATCAACTCTTCCTAGTCATGAACTTTCAGCTAAATTTATGTTTTTATTGATTCAAATTAATGCAATGAGAGCTTTTCTCAGGGTCAGGGAGAAAATAGCTCAAATTTCATACGTTACGCAGATTAAAGCGAAGTATAGATTCATCAAGCATTAAGCTAAATTTATATTTTTTTATAATGACTCCATTATGTGAAAATTAATCTAAAATTTAAGTCAAGATAAATATATTTCTTCTAAATTATTGTCCAAATTGGAGGACAAAGGAAAATCACTGTAGACAGTAACACGTGTCGTCAGAAAATGTAATAACATCCAGACAAGTTGAGATTTTTGAGTGAATTTCTTTCTTATTTTGGGTCGTTAATAATGACAGTGTTGAGAAAAGCAGGCTTTTATACAACTCTGTGATGTTCACTCTCTGCGTTGCTACTGTCAAGATGGCACATGTTAGCACCTGATCAGTTAATTCAAAACAAACAGGGGGGTTGGTGAAGATCAAAGGGTGTTGACACCCTAAGGAGCGAATGCCGCAGAGTAAACATCGAACCTCGGGCACATTGTTCTATCAATTGTTCGGGATGGACGATTATCAGTTGTTTGAAGTCTCTTTAATATGAGATTAAATCACTGCCTTTGAAGTCTGCTTTGGTATTTTCTCTAATCTATTATTCTTGCGCACCGTGAGGAAAAGTTCATTCACAGAGCTCGAGTCCCAGTCTCCGTCAGCACGCATTTTAAAGCTGGCTTCGGCCATCATTCCGACACATGATTCAGTGTGCTCTTATTGAAACAGCTGTGTGTCTAGTTTAAAATCTGCAATGATATGAAGAATCCAAGTAGTTCTGTTTCGATAACATCACACCATATGGCAATAGCAAGGGTGATGAAAGTGGTCGGCCTGTGTGGGTTTTTGTGATTTAAAGTTCTTCTTTCGAGAATCAAGCAGCGTTACTTCCCTAATCAACTACAACTTGCAGTTATACAGCACCTTTAATAAAGAACATAATAGGAGCAGGAGTAGGCCATTTGGCCTTTCGAGCCTGCTACGCCATTTAATGAGATCATGGCTGATCTTCTGCCTCAGCTCCACCTTCCTGCACAATCCCTTGATTCCCTTAATATCCAAAAAGCTATCGATCTCAGTCTTGAATATAATCAAAATCTCAGCATCCACAGCTCTCTGTGGTAGAGAATTCTAAAGATTCAATCCCTTTGAGCCAGAAATTTCTCCTCATCACAGTCCTAAATGGTCGACCCCTTATTCTGAGATTGTGACCCCTGGTTCTAGACTCCCCGGCCAAGGGAAGCATTCTCCCAGCCAAGCCCTTTAAGGATTTTATATGATTCAATGAGATCACCTCTCATTCTTCTAAACGCCAGGGAATATAGGCCTCGTCTAACATAGTAAAAGATCCCAAGGTGCTTCACAGGAGCGTAATCAGCCAAAATAATTGACACCGAGCCAAATGAGGCATTAGGGCAGGTAAACAAAAGCTTGGTCAAAGAGGTAGGTTTTAATGAGCATCTTTTGGTCACCTGTCCTAATATCTCCTTATGTGGCCTGATGTTTGGTAACGCTCCTGTGAAGCGCCTTGGGACATTTTATTACATTCAAAGGTGCTATATAAATTCAAGTATATATGAAAATGTATATTCCCAACAATGCCCATCAAAGGGGAGCCTCAAGGTGCTTAGCACTATGGAGAAAGAGGGCACCCAGTGGGGACTGGAAATTCAGGAAAGGCAGGGTTAAAAATGTAGGTTTTTAAGGAGGCTTTTGAATGGTCAGAAAAGTATTAAGAGTGGGTTGGGTGAAAGTTCCAGAGGGCAGAGCTATAATACTGAAGGACTGGCTTCTGTGGATAGAGAAGAGGGAACAAGGAACAAAGAGTAATTCGGAGTCGGAAGAGCAGGAAGTTCATGCTGGGCCATATCGTGAAGAGGTATAAGTAGAGAGATACCAGGCATAGAGGGATTTGAAAGTGAGGGAAAGATCCTCAAAATCGATACAGTGGGGAACAGGAAGTTAATGAATCTTGGCAAGGACAGTGGGGCAATGGAAGTGCATAAGAGGAGATTAGCTACAGAGCTTTAGATTAATTGAAGTTCATGAAGGATGGAGAATAGAAAGATAGCAAAGAACGCATTTGAGAAGTTGATTCTCAATATTCTAAAAGGTATGGATTAGAGTTTTGGCAGTGGTAAAAGAGGTAAAGGTTGCAAATGGGCAAACTTCTTCAGATGAAGGAATGAAGCCTCATCAACTGATTGGATGCAGGGTATAAAGGTCACCGCAGAGTTAAAGCAGATGGCGAGCTAGCAGACCAACTGACCTAGCCCAAGTGGGAAGCCAGGGAGGTTGCGGGAGCCAAAAAGGATGGTTTTGGTTTTGTCAGTGGGAAGAAACTTTGACTCATCCAGCCCTTGATATTCGAGAGACCTTCAGACTATCCTGTGACAATCTTGCAGTTAATAGTGGAGACAGAAGAGGACCCAAGTTTCCCCAGGAGTTGCTCCTTTTTTTTTGGAGCAGCTTAATTTTTCTGGACTGTCTTTTCAGTTGCAATTCTGGCCATTTAATTTGCACCAGTGTGAGTTAGTTAGGTTTTTTATTAGTTCAGTTTTTTTTCAAAAGGGGGACTTCCCAGCCACTTACCCCTGTTTTAGGCGTTTGGCCAGCAAATAGTTGCTCCAAACTAACTTAGGCCAGCGTATGTTGCCACTTCTGTCCACACAGAAAAACCTTACCAGGAGTTAAGGAATCGGCGCAAGTATCTACATTTAAACCACCACTAAGCACCAAACAAAGCACAAAGAGTAATAAGCATTCAATAAAAAATAAAGAACCGAAGTAAGTAATTAAATTAACAAGCAAAGAAATCAAGTAAATCTTACCTTGAACTAAAGTCGGCAGCGGCTGTCAGTGCTGGAGTCCCTTCGGCCTGTGATAGGGGAGGAAGAATGCAGCATCCGAAGGGAGGGAGGGGAGAATGCTCAACCCGGCAGGCGGGGTTGGGGGGGGGGGCGCTGGGGGTGGTGTGTGCTGGCATCTGAAGTGGAGGGAGGGAGAAGGCTGAAATACCATTGCGGATGCGCGACCGCTCCATCGCGCATACGCAATGCTACCGGCACTGAAACCGAAGCTGGACCCTAGCCTCGCCCCCCCGCCAGTTCTCTCTAGCCAGCACGTCTCTAGCTCCACCCCCCCTCACTCTCCTGCACCATGCTGCAGCTGAAGATGCCCCAAGGATCGGCCAGAATTGCAGGTTTTCCTGTCGGCGCATTTTTTCTCCCAGGAAGTCAGCGGACCTCCGTGAGATGCGCCATTTTTTAAGAGGGGGGAAACTTCAGCCCAGAGAGTGGGAATTTAGTCTCATCAGCACTTGTATTCACTTTTACTCTCATCAGTCCGAATAAATACATAATGTTATGTATGACTAAAGTGTCTGACTACATACTGTGAGCTCAAAGTAAAGTGTGGCCTTAGTCTTTTATTGCAGGTCTCCAGAGTGCCTCTCCAGACTGTGAGGCCTCCTTAAGTAACGGTGCTCCCAAGGGATTGTGGGATCCCTTGGGACGCCAGGGGATGAGCCCTCTGGTGTTTAAACAAGATATTTACAGGTTTACGTATATAACAACACTCCCCCCACCCCAAAGTCAATAGTGTAACTATTTACAATGTGAGTCGATCTGGGGCCTTTCTTTCCCTGGTTGATTGTCTCGGTGCAAATGCTTGTTTTGGTGAATCGTTTGCTGGGCCCTCGCTGGGCTGCTGTGCAGCTGGCCTTGCTGGACTGCCTGGTGTGGTGAGTCCTGCCGGGCTGCTGCGGAGATGGGTTCTGCTTCATGGTCAATCGCGGTGTCGGTTGCCACTGGTGTGTATGTTGGAGGGTCAAGGAAGGTAGGATCCAATATGGGTTGCTCTGGATAGTCCGTGAATCTGACTTTGATTTGGTCCAAGTGTTTCCGGTGAATGAGTCCATTTGAAGGTTTGACCCGAAGCACCCTACTCCCCTCTTTGGCCACAACAGTGCTGGGAAGCCACTTGGGACCTTGTCCATAGTTCAACACAAATACAGGATCATTGATTTCAGTTTCGCGTGACACATTTGCGCTATGTATGTACTTTGTTGAAGCCGCCTGCTCTCTGCCTGTTCATATAGATCATGGTGGACGAACGAGAGCCTTGTCTTAAGTGCCCTTTTCATGAGCAGTTCAACGGGTGGAATCCCAGTGAGCGAGTGGGATCTTGTGCGGTAGCTAAGCAGGACTCGGGATAGGCGAGTCTGCAGTGAGCCTTCAGTTACCCTCTTCAAGCTCTGCTTAATGATTTGCACTGCTCTCTCTGCCTGACTCGGCACTGGTGAAACATGGCCCGTTGTCACTCATAAGGACATCAGGCAGGCCGTGCGTGCAAACATGGCCCGCAGGCTTTCATTGGTGGCAGCGGACGTGCTTGCCGACATTATCACACATTCAATCCATTTGGAGTACGCATCTACAACCACTCGGAACATTTTACCCAAAAACGGGCCTGCATAGTCAACATGGACCCTGGATCACAGTTTGGAGGGCCAAGACCATAAACTTAGTGGCACTGTATAACTGCGAGCATGTGTTACATTTGTGCACGCAGGATTCTAAGTCCGCATCGATACCGGGCCACCACACTTGGGATCTGGCTATCGCTTTCATCATTACAATGCCTGGGTGTACTGTGGAGATCACTGATGAAAGTCTCCCTGCCCTTCTTGGGGACCACTACTCCATTACCCCACAGAAGGCAGTATGCTTGAATACACATTTCATCTTTGCAGCTTTATCTCTTCCTGCATTTCCAATAGGTCACTGGACCAGCTCCCATGAAGCACACAATTTTTTTACTGGGGACAGTAAGGGGTCCCGACTTGTTCCGGTTCTAATCTGTCGGGCTGTGACGGGTTATTGCTCACTCTCGAATGCTTCCATTACCATGACTAAATCTGCGGGCTGTGCCATTTCCACCCCCGTGGTGGGCAATGGCTGTCTATTGAGAGCATCAGCACAGTTTTCTGTGCCTGGCCTGTGGCGGATGGCGTAGTTGTATGCGGACAACATGAGCACCTATCTCTGGATGCAGGCCGATGCATTCGTATTTATCGTATTTGGAAAAAAAGGATATCAGTGGCTCATGGTCAGTTTCCAATTCAAACATGAGCCCAAACAGGTATTGATGCATTTTCTTTACCCCATAAACACACGCTAACGCTTCTTTTTCAATCATGCTGTAGGCTCTCTAGCCTTACACAGACTTCTGGATGCATAAGCATCTGATTGCAATTTCACAGATTCATTAGCTTGTTGCAATACATACCCGACCCCATACGACGACGCATCACATGTTAGTACTGTCATATATTTAACCATCTTGCAATGACATAGTCATGTAACTGTAACTCATGAACACTGTACCTGTACCATAGAAATGCACACCCTGACCACAGGCGGTGAACTTGCGGGAGACACTCCTCACCTGGGTTTCCAGGTATAAGAGGGAAGGGCCCACCCAGGGTCAGCACTCCTTGGCCCTGGCAATAAAGGTGAAGGTCACAGAGTGACCGTGTCTGATATATACATGCCTCGTGTGAGTTTGTAGTAAGGTGTAGGGACACTACATTTGGCGACGAGAAACGGGAATCACCAAACCACGAGGATGGCCACTGGTGGCACAGAGGAACATTACTGTGTGGGTGAGGACTGGGACGACTTCGTGGAAAGACTCCAGCAGAGCTTTGTCACAAAAGACTGGCTGGAAGGGACAGCGGCTGACAAGCGGAGGGCGCATCTACTGACCAGCTGCGGACTACAGATGTATGCGCTGATGAAAGACCTGCTCGCACCCCAAAAGCCGGCGGACAAGTCCTTTGAAGAGCTCAGCCAGCTGGTCAGTGAGCATCTCAAGCCGGTGAGTAGCGTACGCATGGCTCGGCACCGGTTCTACTCTCACCGGCGTCGGGAGGGACAAAACATCTCGGACTTCATGGTGGAACTGCGGCGCTTGGCCAGTCTCTGTAAGTTCTCCGATGCCTGCAGGGGGGAGATGTTAAGGGACTTTTTCATCGAGGGCATTAATCATGCCGGCATTTTCAGGAAGCTCATAAAGACTAAGGACTTGACTTTAGAAGGGGCGGCGTTGATAGCTCAGACCTTTATGGCAGGGGAAGAGGAGACCAAACTAATTTACGCACACAGCCCTAGTCCAAACATGGTGACGGACCAGTGAGTTAACATGGTGAACGCAGCTCGGGACCCCGCAGGCAGGCAAGGGCATTTCGAAACCGCCCAGGCAGCAACAGGCTCAAGGGTGGGCCTGCAACAAGAACAATGGAAAGGGGATCGGCAAATCACGCCATCTCGAGGAACAATGCGTCCAGCGATGGGACCATTAACACCCGCCATCAGAGTGCTTAGAAACAGCCAAATGGGCAATCAGAGAGGAATGCCTGGTAATGGTCCTTTTGTTAACAGCAATCTCAATCTCAGCTCATGTTGGAGGTGCGGGGGTAGACACACTGCGAGAAGCTGCAGGTTCCAGCAATATACCTGCAGGATTTGTAATGTCAGTGGACACTTGGCAAGGATGTGCAAAAAGGCTGTGGTGAGGCTAATCTGCGAGACAGAGGAACTAGACGAGGGGTCTGCAATGCAGGATGAGGCCTGGGGTAAAGCCATAGATGCTGAAGTTCCGCGGGTTTATGTGGCTGACGTCCACAGCTCATACACTAAAATGCCACCCATGATGATGAAAGTCTTACTGAATGGCATCCCGGTGCACATGGAGCTGGATACGGGAGCTAGCCAGTCATTCATGAGCGCCCAACAATTTGAGAGACGATGGCCACACAGAGCGAGCAGGCCCAAACTGGAATGCATTGACACGCAGCTACTGACGTACACCAAAGAGATCATCTCAGTGCTGGGCAGTGCAAACTTGGTGGTAACACATAATGGATTACAGAACCGGCTACCACTCTGGATCATTCCGGGAAATGGCCCCGTGCTCTTGGGGAGGAGTTGGCTGGCTGAGATGAATTGGAAATGGGGGGGATGTGCACGCCATTTCATCCGTTGAACGAAGTTCATGCTCACAGGTCCTGCAAAAATTCTGGTCACTGTTTCAACCTGGTGTCGGAACGTTCAAGGGCACTAAAGTAGTGATACGCATCACTCCGGACGCCAGACCAGTGCACCGCAAAACCAGAGCGGTGCCATATGTGATGCATGAAAAAATTGAATGTGAACTGGACAGGCTGCTCAGAGAGGGCATAATTTCGGCCGTTGAATTCAGCGACTGGGCAAGTCCCATCGTTCCCGTCCTCAAAGCAGATGGCTCGGTTAGAATTTGTGGCGACTACAAAGCCACCATCAACCGAGTGTCGCTGCAAGACCAATACCCGCTCCCGAGAGCGGAGGACCTTTTTGCCACGTTGGCAGGTGGCAAGCTGTTCATGAAGTTGGACCTCACTTCGGCCTACATGACTCAGGAACTGACTGAAGAATCCAAACCTCTGACCACCATCACAATGCACAAGGGATTATTTGCCTACAACAGGTGTCCGTTTGGCATTCGTTCGGCAGCAGCCATCTTTCAGAGAAACATGGAAAGCCTGCTCAAATCTATTCCTGGAACGACTGTATTCCAAGATGACATTCTCATAACGGGTCGAGACACCGACGGACACCTCCACAACCTGGAGGAGGTGCTACGCCGATTGGATCGGGTAGGCTTGCGGCTTAAAAAGGCCAAAATTGTGTTTTTGGCCCAGAGGTCGAGTTTTTGGGCAGGAGGGTTGCCGCAGACGGGATCCGGCCCACTGAATCAAAAACGGAGGCGATCCTTTTTTGTCGGAGTTGCGATCGTTCCTGGGACTTTTGAACTATTTTAGGAACTTTCTGTCGAAATTAAGCACATTGTTGGAGCTGTTACACATGCTCCTGCGTAAAGGTTGTGAATGGTTTTCAATAAGGCGAGGAACCTGCTGTGTTCCAACAAACTGTTGAGTTTGTATGACCCCTGTAAAAAACTGGTTTTAACATGCGATGCATCATCCTACGGGGTTGGGTGTGTTTTGCAGCAGGGTAACGATGACGGCCGACTCCAACCGGTGGCTTACACCTCCAGGTCGCTCTCCCAGGCAGAGCGTGGATACGGCATGGTCAAGAAGGAAGCACTCGCGTGTGTTTACGGTGTGAAAAAGATGCACCAGTGCCTTTTTGGTCGACAGTTCGAGCTAGAGACGGACCACAAGCCGTTAACATCCTTGTTGTCCGACAGCAAGGCTGTCAACGCCAATGCGTCAGCTCGCATACAGCGCTGGGCCCTCACACTGGCTGCATATGACTACACCATACGGCACCGGCCAGGCACCGAATACTGCGCTGACGCACTCAGTGGGCTCCCACTGGCCACCACCGAGGGGGCGTCGGAGCAGAGCGCCGAGATGGTCATGGCCATTGAGGCTTTTGACACTGCGGGCTCCCCCATCACAGCCCACCAGATCAAACTCTGGACCAACAGGGACCCCCTCCGATTCATGATAAAGAAATGTGTCCTGACAGGGCGTGCCCCGAGGAAGTCAGACCGTTTCAAAGACGGATGGATGAGCTCTCCATCCAAGCCAACTGCCTGCTATGGGGCAGCTCGATTGTCATGCCCCAGAAAGGAAGGGAAGCTTTCATCAGGGAACTCCACAGCGAGCACCCTGGCATTGTGTTAATGAAGGCCATTGCCCGGTCACATGTATGGTGGCCGGGGATTGACTCAGACCTGGAACACTGGGTTCGCAGGTGCACGACATGTGCCTAGCTGGGCAATGCCCCCAGGGAGGCCCCACTCAGCCCGTGGCCCTGGCCCACAGACCATGTTCACGTATTCATGTAGACTATGCGGGCCCGTTAATGGGGAAAATGTTCCTGATCATTTTCGATGCGTAAGCGAAGTGGATCGAGTGCATCATATTGAACTCATACACGACATCCATCATCGTGGAGAGTCTGCGTACGGTTTTCGCGACCAATGGCTTGCCGGACATCCTGGTCAGCGACAATGGCCCGTGTTTCACTAGCCATGAATTCCAGGAGTTTATGTCGGGCAATGGTATCAAGCACGTCCGGACAGCGGCGTTTAAGCCGGCTTCCAATGGCTAGGCGGATCGTGCGGTGCAAGTCATAAAACAGGGCATGCTACGCATCCAAGGACCCTCCCTTCAGTACCGCCTATCGCGCCTCCTGCTGGCCTACAGGTCACGCCCACACTCGCTCACAGGAGTCCCACCAGCGGAACTCCTCAAGAAACACACGCTTAAAACGCGGCTGTCCCTCATTCACCCAGCCTGGCAGACATTGTTGAGGGCAAGCTCCAGTCCCAAACCGAGTTCCATGATCGAAACTCAAGGGGGAGGTGTATAGAAATAGATGACCCGGTATTTGTTCTTAACCATGCTTTGGGACCCAAGTGACTTGAGTGCACCGTAATTGGCAAAGAAGGAAATAGAGTCATGGTGGTCCGACCAAACAATGGGCAGATATGCCGCAAACACTTGGACCAAGTAAAGAAAAGGTTCAGTGCAGACACGGAGGAACCTGAAGAAGAGCATGAGATGGCACCCACACCACTGCCAGCGGACGAGCAACAAAGACAGCCCTCAGCATGCACAGTCCCTGCGGCCAGCCTGGACAGGCCGGAATCACCTCAGGTGACAGAGACGCGTGCTGAGGCTCAGCCACCAGAGCCACAACTGTGGCGCTCCACAAGAGAGCATCGACCACCTGACAGACTTAACCTCTGAAACAAAAAGACTTAAGGGGGGAGGTGATGTCATGTATTTAACCATCTTGCAATGACATAGTCATGTAACTGGAACTCATGTACACTGTACCTGTACCATAGAAATGCACACCCTGACCACAGGGGGTGAACTTGCGGGAGACACTCCTCACCTGGGTTTCCAGGTATAAAAGGGGAGGTCCCACCCAGGGTCAGCACTCCTTGGTTCTGGCAATAAAGGTGAAGGTCACAGAGTGACCGTGTCTGATATATCCATGCCTCGTGTGAGTTTGTAGTAAAGTGCAAGGACACTACAAGTACCAAACGCTTACATGGATCATACAACACAAGCAATTGGTTTGAGCATAGCAATTTTCTAGCTTTTCCAAAGGCATTTTCTTGGCTTTAACACCATACCCATTCATCTCCTTTACGCAGTAAGACATGTAGTAGTTCTAACAGTGTGCTAAGACCCGGTAAGAAGTTACCAAAGTAGTTCAGGAGTCCTAGAAACGATCGCAGTTCCTTCACGTTCTGTGTTCTCGATTGCCACCGTCTTCGAATCGGTGGGCCTGATGTCGTCCACCGCAATTCTTCTCCACAGGAACTCCACTTCAGGCATCAGGAAAACGCACTTCGAGCATTTTAACCTGAGCCCCACGCAGTTGAGTCGACTAAGAACCTCCTCCAGGTTCTGCAGATGCTCGACTGTGTCCCGACCTGTAACCAAAATGTCGTCCTGGAAGACCACCGTGCGCAGGACCAACTTCAGTCAGCTTTCCATGTTTCTCTGGAATATTGCCGTGGCTGATCGAATCCCAAACGGGCATCTGTTGTAAATGAAGAGACCTTTGTGCGTGTTGATGCAGGTGAGGGCCTTCGATGATTCCTCCAGCGCCTGCGTCATGTAGGCGGAGGTCAAGTCCCGCTTCGTGAACATCTTTCCTCCCGCCAGCATCGCAAAAAAGTAATCTGCCTTTGGTAGTGGGTATTGATCCTGCAGGGAGAAACAATTGAGAGTTACTTTGTAAGCACCACGGATTCTAATAATTCCGTCTCCCTTGAGGACTGGAACAATCGGACTGGCCCACTCGTTGAATTGGATCACCGAAATGATGCCCACTCATTGCAGCCTGTCCAGCTCAATCTCCACCCTCTCTCTCATCATGTACAGTACTTCTCTCACCTTGTGATGGATGGGTCGCGCCCCCGGAATCAGGTGGCTCTGCACTTTTGCTCCTTGGAACTTCCTGATTCCTGGTTCGAATAGTGAGTGGAACTAGGTTAAGACCTGGGCACACAAAGTGTCGTCAGCTGGCGAGAGCGCACGGACGTCGTCCCAGTTCCAGCGTATCTTTCCCAGCCAGCTCCTGCTGAGCAGCGTGGGACCAGCGCCCGGTACCACCCAGAGTGGTAGCTTGTGCACCGCTCCATTGTAGGAGACCTTTACAGTAGCACTGCCGATTAAAGGAATCAGTTCCTTTGTGTAAGTTCTCGGTTTAGTGCGAATGGGAGTCAGGACTGGCCTTTAGGCCTTGCTGCACTACAATTTATCGAAAGTGTTTTTGCTCATAAACTGGCTCGCACCCGTGTCCATTTAATTCAACCTTCAGCATTATTGAGGGACATTTTGTGTTAAATGTGTGCACCCTATATACCTCTGCCTCCTTGGTCTGAGGCTCTCGTTCATCGTGATCTGTTGTGGATCTGTCCTCCTCTGCAACATGGTGATTAGCAGGGATTGCAGCTCGCCTGCACATACATTGGAGGTGTCCCATTGTTCCACAGCCCTTGCAAATGTACCCTTTGAAGCGGCATTAATGGAAATGATGATCACCCCTGCAGCTCCAACAAGGTGTTAATGACCTTGCATTCATCACCCTTGATGGTGGACTCTGAGACATCTGTGGATGTGCAGCTGCAGGCATGTGGGGCCTGCCCTGCATGTTGCAATTTGAAAACAACATCACTTTGTTCACAGTACTTGTAGCAGCACTCATGTGCTGAGAGATTTGTTTGGTATTGTCACTGGTGGCAATGAACACCTGAGCTATCGCTATGGCTTTATTCAAGGTTGGGGTCTCTACAGTCAAAAGTTTGCGAAGTATCACTTCATGGCCAATACCAAGTACGAAGAAGTCCCTGAGCATGTGCTCCAAATGTCCTTCAAATTTGTAATGTCCTGCAAGGCGTCTCAGCTCGGCGACATAGCTCGCCACTTCCTTGGCTTTAGACTTTTTGTAGGTGTAGAACCGATACCTCGCCATCAGAACGTTTTTCTTCGGGTTCAGATGCTCCCGGACGAGTGTGCACAAATCATTGTACGATTTCTCTGGGTTTCGCTGGAGCAAGCAGATTTTTCATGAGACCATACGTTGGTGCCCTGCAGACGGTGAGGAGAATCACCCTTCGTTTGGCAGCGTTAGCTTCTCCTTCCAGCTCGGTGACCATGAAGTATTGGTCAAGTCGCTCCACGAAAGTTTCCCAATCATCTCCCTTCGAAAATTTCTTCAGGATGCCCACTGTTCTCTGCATCGTTGCTCTCATCATCTGTATCTCGTCGCCAGTTGTTCTGTATGAATAAAGAGTCTGACTAGATACTGTGAGCTCAAAGTAAAGTGTGACCTTAGTCTTTTATTGCAGGTCTCCAGAGTGCCCCTCCAGCCTGTGAGGCCTCCTTAAGTACTGGTGCTCCCAAGGGACTCCAGGGGATGAGCCCTCTGGTGACTATACAAGGTATTTACAGGTTTACATATATAACACATATAATCGCAGTTCAGCACCTATCATCTAAAAGGGCAATGGGTATGTAGGGTTAGAGTCAATCTTACCGAATATAATAATTTAAAATCTATTTTTTCACCAGTTCAAGGGGCAGGATTGTCTGCTGTTTTCACACGTTAATTAAATGAACATATTGTTGCCACCTCAGCTCATTTTTAATTCAAGCCTTGGCTTATTACAATTTCATGTGGGATCGAATGGAAATAAAGGCCGGAATTTAATCCGGAGGCGGGTGGGGAGCGGGAATGGGGTTAGAAAACGGTCAGAAAACCTGGGACAACGGATTTCCTGCAGCCTCTGCCCAACTTAACGACAGAGCCTGATTAACATTTCAAAGCTCTGTTTCCCACTCCAGCCAGCCAGGTGGAGAGACGGGGGGTGCGGGGGGGGGGGGGGGTGACTCAGGGCCGGAGGAACGTCGGGGGTGGTGACTGGGGGACTGAGGATCGGGGCTGGAGGAGCATCGGGGCTGGAGGAGGATGGGACCTGAGGGAGGAGGTAGGAAGGTCGGGAAGGCAATTGGGGGCCAGAGGGGGGAGGTATGAAGGCTGGAGGGGGGATTGGAGGCCTCGTGGGTAGAGATCTCGGGGGTGGGGGGTGGCGGAGGTCAGGGAGAGAACAGAAGAGTCGGGGGGTGGGGGGGAGGGAGTGTCCGATCGCAGTATGTGCAAAAACAAGCATACATCTGTTTAACTGCGTATATTGCAATTCCAGCGAATACAGGGCAGCACTGAATGGACTTCTGCATAGATCTACAGTACAGCTGTCCTAACCTCCCGATTTAGTAACGAGTTGAAGAGCTTCAATGAGAAAACAAGGATCAGCAATTCAGAAATCATTGAGTGGTAAATTCCCCAGCACATTGTTTGAGAAATATGCTACTTGGCTGGATATCACCCCAATTGAGATCGTTCATACAAAAGATATCCTTAGAACCCTGAAACCAGGTGCCTTAAATAACTACTGCTGGCTCTACACTGTGGACTATACCATCTATACTAAACAGTTCCATATGTTTCAATGACAGTTTATAAATAAACTTTCTTTAAAGCATTACATTTCTATTTGTTTTTTATCGTACTCAAGTGGTACAGTGAATCCAGCCCAAGCTGTGGTTTCAGGTGAAGTCCCACGTTTCTCCTCCTTCATGTGTGAGACATTTCTAATCCACTCATGAGTCACCGGCTGTTTCAGTGATAAATCACGATGTCAGGGTTTGAATAAAGATTAAACATCAGACAATCCAAATCCTTTGCAAAGTAATAATTAAAATGTGATTTGGACCATTTATCTGGAAATAGCTTCTTCGAGTGATGGCTTTGCTTCTCTTCACTGGTGGGAATACATTCTACAAACTACAAAAAAAATCATGATAGACAATCCTATAAGCAATGTGCAAAAGTCAGAAGTATGTAAAGGCATCACTTGCAAGATTAATTTTAGCCTATTATCTGCTCTTTACCCCATCTCACCTGAAGGTACTTATTAATGCTGGGGCACAGTTAGAGAGGTGCCAGGCACTTCCCAGTACCCATACCAAATAACCATTCTTCACTTGTCATCATCTTAGGCAGTCCCTCGAAATCGAGGAAGGCTTGCTTCCATTCTAAAAGTGAGTTCTTAGGTGACTGGACAGTCCAATACGGGAATTACAGTCTCTGTCACAGGTGGGACAGACAGTCATTGAAGGAAAGGGTGGGTGGGGAGTCTGGTTTGCCACACGCTCCTTCCGCTGCCTGCGCGTGCATGCTCTCAACGATGAGACTCGAGGTGCTCAGCGCCCTCCCGGATGCTCTTTCTCCACTTAGCACTTGTAAATGATGTAGAACAGCATTGACTAGACTTTTGGAGAAGTAAGTAAGATTGTAGAAAAGTAGGAAGAAAAAAAGAAAAAAAGAAAGAAAAAAAGAAAAAAAGAAAAAAAGAAAAAAGAAAGAAAGAAAGAAAGAAAGAAAGAAAGAAAGAAAGAAAGAAAGAAAGAAAGAAAGAAAAAGTGTTATGTCTTGGATAAAAAGTCAGACTACATACTGCAAGTTCAAAGTAAGTGTGACCATAGTCCTTTATTGCAGATATCAGAGTGCCTCTCCAGCCTGTGAGGCCTCCTTATATTCAGGTGCTCCTAAGGGATAAGCCCTCTGGTGGTTAGACATGGTAATTACAGGTTTACATACATAACAACACCCCCCCAACCCCCCCAAAGTCAATAGTGTAACTTTTTACAATTTGAGTCGATCTGGGGCCTTCCTTTCCCTGGTTGATTGTCTCGGTACAAATGCTGGTGTTGGTGAGTCATTTGCTGCGCAGGTCGCCTTGCTGGACTGCTGGGGGTGGTGAGCCTTGCTGGGCTGCTGCGGGTGATGGGTTCTACTTCGTGGTCAACCGCTGGGTCGGTTGCCACTTGTGTGTGTGTTGAGGGTCGAGAAAAGTAGAATCTATTGTGGGTTGTTCTGGATAGTCGGTAAATCTGAATTTGGTTTGGTCCAAGTGTTTTCTGCCGGCGAGTCCATTCGC
The DNA here is from genome assembly GCF_044704955.1 of Pristiophorus japonicus. NCBI lineage: Eukaryota > Metazoa > Chordata > Chondrichthyes > Pristiophoridae > Pristiophorus > Pristiophorus japonicus. The sequence continues at coordinate 200,498,575 of NC_091987.1, forward strand.
GAGCTTGACCACAAACACCTTACTCCCCTCTAAAAACAGTGCCAGCAATCCACTTGGGACATTGTCCATAGTTCAACACAAATACAGGATAATTTACTTCAATTTCGCGTGACACATTTGCGCGATCATGATATGTATTCTGTTGAAGCCGCCTGCACTCTACCTGTTCGTGTAGATCAGGGTGGACTAACGAGAGCCTTGTCTTAAGTGCCCTTTTCAGGAGCAGTTCAGCGGGGCGAACCCCAGTGAGCGAGTGGGGTCTTGTGCGGTAACTAAGCAGGACTCGGCATAGGAGAGCCTGCAGTGAGCCTTCAGTTACCCTCTTCAAGCTCTGCTTAATTGTTTGAACGGCTTGTTCTGCCTGACCTTGGACGCTGGCTTAAACGGGGCAGACGTGACATGTTTGACCCCCTTGCGGATCATGAATTCCTTGAATTCGGCACTAGTAAAGCACGGCCCATTGTCACTCACAAGGACATCAGGCAGGCCATGCATGGCAAACATGGCTCGTAGGCTTTCAATGGTGGCAGCGAACGTGCTTGCTGACATTATTACGCATTCAATCCATTTGGAGTACGCATGTACAACTACTAAAAACATTTTTCCCAAGAATGGGCCTGCATAGTCGATATGAACCCTAGACCACAGTTTGGAGGCCAAGACCATAAACTTAGTGGCGCCTCCCTGGGTGTATTGCTCAACTGGGAACATGTATTACATTTGTGCACGCAGGATTCTAACTCTGCATTGATACCGGGCCACCACACGTGGGATCTGGCATTCGCTTTCATCATTACAATGCCTGGGTGGGACCCTTTCACTAATGAAAGGCTCCCTTCCCTTTTTTGGCACAACTGTCCCGATTGCCCCATTGGAGGCAGTCTGCCTGTATAGACATTTCATCTTTGCGCCGCTGGTACAGCTTTATTTCTTCCTGCATCTCTAATGGGACACGAGACCAACTCCCGTGGAGCACACAGGTTTTTACTAAGGACAGTAAGCGGTCCTGGCTCGTCCAGTTTCTAATCTGTCGGGCAGTAACAGGTGATTGCTCACTCTCAAATGCTTCTATTACCATAACTAAATCTGCGGGCTGTGCCATCTCCACCCCGGTGGTGGGCAATGGCAGCCTATCGAGAGCAACGGCACAGTTTTCTGTGCCTGGCCTGCGGCGGATGGCATAGTTGTATCTGGACAAAGTGAGCGCCTATCTCTGGATGCGGGCCGATGCATTCGTATTTATTCCCTTATTTTCAGAAAAGAGGGATATAAGCGGTTTATCGTCGGTTTCCAATTCAAATTTGAGCCCGAACAGATATTGATGCATTATCTTTACCCTGTAAACACACGCTAACACTTCTTTTTCGATCATACTGTAGGCCCTCGCGGCCTTAGACAGACTTCTGAATGCATAAGCAACCGGTTGCAATTTCCCAAATTCATTAGCTTGTTGCAATACACACCCAACCCCCTACTACGACGCATCACATGCTAGTACCAAACATTTTTGAACATTTTGTTTGAACATAATAGCTTCCTAGCTTTCTCAAAGGCATTTTCTTGGCTTTTACCCCATACCCATTCATCTCCCTTATGCAGTAAAGAGTGCAGGGGTTCTAACAATGTGCTAAGACCCAGTAAGAAGTTACTAAAATAGTTCAGGAGTCCTAGAAACGCAGCTCCATCACGTTCTGTGGTCTCGGTGCGTTCTTGATTGCCTCCATCTTCGAATCGGTGGGCCTGATGCCGTCCGCCGCGATTCTTCTCGCCAGGAACTCTACTTCAGGTGCCAGGAAAATGGACTTCAAGCGTTTTAGCCTGGGCCCCACACGATTAAGCCAACTAAAAACCTCCTCCAGGTTCTGCAGGTGCTCAACGGTGTCCCGACCTGTAACCAAGATGTCGTCCTGGAAGACCACGATGCACGGGACTGACTTCAGCAAGCTTTCCATTTTCTGAAACATCACTGTGGCTGATCAAATCCCAAACGGGCATCTGTTGTAAACGAAAAGACCTCTGTGCGTGTTGATGCAGGTGAGGCTTTTCAAAGATTCCTCCAGCTCCTGCGTCATATAGGTTGAGGTCAAGTCCAGCTTCGTGAACGTTTTCCCTCCCGCCAGCGTCGCAAATAGGTCATCTGCCTTTGGTAGTGAGTATTGATCCTGCAGCGAGAAACGATTGATAGTTACTTTGTAATCACCACAGATTCTGATGGTGCCATCTCCCTTGAGGACTGGGACGATCGGGCTGGCCCACTCATTGAATTCGATCGGTGAAATGATGCCCACTCGTTGCAGCCTGTCCAGCTCGATCTCCACCCTCTCATGTGAGGTACCGCTCTCGCCTTGTTATGGATGGGTCATGCCGCCGGAATCAAATGGATCTGCACTTTTTCTCCTTGGAACTTCCCGATACCTGGTTCGAACAGCGCGGGCAACTTACTTAGGACCTGGGCACATGAGGTGTCGTCGACGGACGAAAGCGCTCGGACGTCGTCCCATTTTCCAGCCAGCTCCTGCCGAACAGCATAGGGCCATCGCCCAGTACCATCCAAAGTGGTAAATCATGCACCACTCCATCATAGAAGACCTTTACGGTAGCACTGCCAATTATGGGAATCAGTTCCTTTGTGTACGTTCTGAGTTTGGTATGAATGGGAGTCAGGACTGGCCTTGAAGCCTTGTTGCACCACAACTTATCAAAAGTCTTTTTACTCATTATGGACCGGCTTGCGCCCGTGTCCAGCTCCATGGACACCGGGAGTCCATTTAATTCAACCTTCAGCATTATCAGTGGACACTTTGTGGTAAATGTGTGCACCCCATATACCTCTGCCTCCTCGGTCTGAGGCTCTGGTTCGTCATGATCCACCGTGAATCTGTCCTCCTCGCTACATGGTGGTTTGCACCATTAGCAGGGTTTGCAGCTCGCCTGCACATGCGTTGGAGGTGTCCCATTGTTTCACAGCCCTTGCAAACGTATCCTTTGAAATGGCATGAATGGAATCGATGATCAACCCCGCAGCGCCAATAAGGTATTAATTGCCTTGTATTCACCACCCTTGATGGTGGACTCTAAGTCATCTGCGGACGTGCAGCTACAGGCATGTAAGCCGTGCCATGTACATTTCGATTCGAAAACAACGTTACTTAGTTCACAGTAGTTGCAGCAGCACCAGTGTGCTGGGAAATTTGTTTGGTATTGTCTGGGCTATCGCTATGGCTTTACTCAAGGTTGGAGTCTCTACAGTCAGAAGTTTGCAAAGTATTACTTCATGGCCAATGCCAAGTACAAAGAAGTCCCTGAGCATATGCTCCAAGTGTCCTTCAAATTCGCAATGTCCTGCAAGGCGCCTTAGCTCGGCGACTTAGCTCGCCACTTCCTGACCTTCAGACCTCTTGTACGTGTAGAACCGACAGCTTGCAATCAAAACACTTTCATTTGGGTTTAGATGCTCCCAGAGCAGTGTGCACAACTCATCGTATGACTTGTCTGTGGGTTTTGCTGGATCGAGCAGGTTTTTCATGAGGCCATACGTTGATGTCGCGTAAACTGTGAGGAAGATCGCCCTTCATTTGGCAGCATTCACTTCTCCTTCCAGCTCATTGGTCAAGAAGTATTGGTCGAGTCGCTCCACGGGGTTTCCCAATCATCTCCCTCCGAAAATTTCTCCAGGATGCCCACAGTTCTTTACATTGTTGCATTGGGGTTTGTTATCTGTATCTCGTCGCCAGTTGTTATGTCTTGGTAAAGAGTCAGACTAGATACTGCAAGCTCAAAGTAAGTGTGACTGTAGTCATTTATTGCAGATCTCAGTGTGCCTCTCCAGCCTGTGAGGCCTCCTTATATACAAGTACTTACTACTAGGGGAATCAAGGGGTATGGTGAGAAAGCAGGAATGGGGTACTGAAGTTGCATGTTCAGCCATGAACTCATTGAATGGCGGTGCAGGCTAGAAGGGCCGAATGGCCTACTCCTGCACCTATTTTCTATGTTTCTATGTTTCTATGTCTACTCCCAAGGGATTTTGGGATCCCTTGGGACTCCAGGGGATAAACCCTCTGGTGGTTAGACATGGTAATTACAAGTTTACATACATAACAGAAAGCAAGAAAGAAAGCAAGAAAGACTTGCATTTATATAAGCGCCTTTCACGACCATCGGATGTCTCAAAGCAAAAGCAAAATATTGCAGATGCTGGAACCTGAAATTTAAAAAAAATGTTGGAAATGTAGCAGCGTCTGTGTAGAGAAACAGTTAACATTTCAGATCGATGACCGTTCGCCAGATGTCTCAAAGTGCTGCTACAGCCAACTGAAGTACTTTTTGAAATGTAGTCACTGTTGTAATGTGGAAAACACAGCACCCAACTTGGGCTCAGCAGACTCCCACAAACAGCAATGTGATCATGACCAGGTAATCTGTTTTTTGTTATGTTGATTGAGGGATAAATATTGGCTAGGACACTGGGGATAACTCCCCTACTCTTCTTCAAAATAGTGTCATGGGATCTGTTACGTCCACCTGAGAAGGCAGACAAGGCCTCAGTTTAACATCTCATCTGAAAGACAGCACCTCAGACAGTGCAGCACTCCCCCAGCTCTGTACTGGAGTGTTAGCCTAGATTTATGTGCTCAAGTTCCTGGAGTGGGATTTGAGCCCACAACCTTCTGACTCAGAGGCGAGAGTGCAACCCATTGAGCCACAGCTGACACGGCTCTGTAGTGTAGACGATGCTGAAATAGGAGGCACAGTAAATAATTCCAGAGGACCAAAGAAAACTGCAAGGGGATAAAGATAAGATGGCAAAATGAGCAAAGGAAACGGGAGATGGAATTCAATGTTGGTAAATATGAAGTGGAATATTATGGTAAAAAATAAAAGTATACTTGAATGGGATAAAGCAGGGTCATGTGGAACAATAGAGGAATTCAATTGTTCAGATTTGCAAGACATTAAAAGCAATAAGGGGTCAAAATTCTGACCCGCCGTTTTTGAGGCAGTGTCACGGCCTGAGTGCTGATTTTAGTGCCAACCGTTAGGTGCAGGCTCAAAGTCCTAAATTCAGTTTTCACGCCCAAAGATGACTGGACTTTTGGAGAGAATTGTAAGAAAGAAAGAAAGACTTGCATTTATATCGCGCCTTTCACGACCACCGGATGTCTCAAAGCGCTTTTACAGCCAATGGAGGACTTTTTGGAGTGTAGTCACTGTTGCCATGTGGAAAACGCATAGTGAGACCCAGGATCAAGAGGAAGGTAAGAAGTTACTTTAAAGCAAGTTATTGATTACCTCCCCAGCCACTGTCTCAAGATGAACCAGACTGTTTGCGACCTCGACATCCTAGTTCACCCTGAGCTGAGCTTCCAGCTCCAAATAGGATCTGTCGTAAAGACTGTACACTTCCACCTCTAAAACTCTCGCTCTGTCTTTATCTCTGTTGCTGAAACCCTCGTCCACACTTTTGTGAAGCACCTTAGAACCTTTTTTCTGTGTGGTGTGCTATATAAATGCACCTCATTGTTTAAAACAAGAGTCCAATTCCAAACTCCCCAAAGGAAGGATTTGCCGCATTAAATACCTGCTCTCCTACTCATTTATCTACTCATGATAGCTGCTGTTTTAAAGAGGGATCTGATTTATTCTCACTAAGTGTAGACTCACTGCCAAAGTACAAACAAGTCATGCATTGATTCTCGGTCTGAAAGGACCCTGGAAAGCTGCCCCTGTCCAGTTGTCCACGTGCTTGCAGTAATTTCAAATGACTTGCATATTAAATGAAGGGTTGGCTAAAACACTGACACCAGTGCAGGTAATGCAAAGTAAATGAGTCTGTTGATTTTGGCAGCGCGCAGTCATTTCAGGCATATTTCAAATCAAGAATGATGTTCATTCTGTGTGAAGCTGCACTGTAACAACGCAGGGAGCACCAGCAGCTGGTGATGTGATGTCACGCTGCAGTCAAGTGGATCTGGACGTTTCTGTGCTCTGGCTGTGTGGAGAGGGCAAACACTTCATTTTTACACTTAACAGGACAATAGTGAGGGGCCTGGACTGAGGCCCTGTGTGCGAGAGAAAGTGCAAAAAGAAAGGGGTGAGGGAGAGAGAGGGAAAAGGAATAAGTAAATATTGCAAGTGCTCAGACAGCATTTTTGTACCTTAATGGTGGTGAGGATTGCTCACCCACAGTGCAGGTAAACCCCACAAGAAAGACTTGCATTTATATAGCGTCTTTCACGACCACCGGGCGTCTCAAAGTGCTTTACAGGCAATGAAGTACTTTTTGTAGTGTAGTTACTGTTGTAATGTTGTAATGCAGCATGGCGGCCTAGCCCAGCAGTCTGCGGGGCCCCCAGCCTGTGAGCACCATCGGAGCAGGCCGGGGAGCGGAAGGAGCAGCGTGGCAGCGTACCACTCCAGGGAGCAGCACATGCTGCAGCAGAAGAGCAACGGCAGTGAAAAGGGACGTCACCAAGGTCCATGTCGGTGATTGGAGCGTGGGCAGGTACATCAAGAGCGGCGAGGTCGGGGTGAAGGAGCGGCGAGAGATTGCAGAGGGACGTGATCGGAGCCCTAGAGAGGCGTGAGTTCGGGGCCCAGAAGAGGCGAGGGCCCAGGGGCAGCACAGACCAGCCCACACTGCGATATGTGAGCGTACTAAATCCGTGCAGCAAAGCTGGTCTCCAGTCGTCTTCGTTAACCCTTGCCACTGGACCAAGACCTAGCTCTGTCAAGCCCGTGTGGTGGCTGGTGTGCAACGATCACCACGCGTTAAAAAAATACACGCACAGGCATCTTCCACCCTTGAAGATTTAGTTCGGACCTGGAATTTTAGGTCCATCATTGGAACACCTGTGAACTTTTTGACGTGGAAGCAAGTCATCCTCGATTCGAGGGACTGCCTATGATGATGATGGAGGAACAAGGGACCAAAGCCCACCCTAAAATGATACATTTCCAGACATTGAAAACAAGCGCCCCCTTTATCCAAAACGTCACAAACCTAAACTGCTGGCAAAACTGAGAATCTGTTCCCACACCAACTGTTTTGACAGCTCAGGAAAGCAGTTTACATGAATTACCAGAGGCCCGGGAAACCAGACTTAAAGAGATAAGGAACCAAGAGGGGAGAAAATCAGAAGGAAAGCAGAAAGCTTGCTGCTGCAGTAATCTTGACGCGGAAACTCCTATTGGATTGTATGGTGGCCATGTAAATATTGAAAGATGTATCAGCTTTTTTTGCAGAATAAATAATGGAAATTCCGCTTTTGCAATGATAGAACACTTGGTGGGGTGGATCCGGAATCTCGCTGAGAAGCTCTGGACTCACTGGGGTTGCCTGTTCTACTGTGCCTGCACGATTGATTGCATCCAAAACAATGAAATGTCACTTTCCAATTATGCGTCACGAAGCAAGTACAGAATAAAATTCTTCCCGGCCAAAAGTGGATTTAACACACCCCCAGCAACGAAAAAAACACATCACTCACCTACCAGTCATCATTCACGCCCTGTCAAAGATCCTCCAAGCAACGTAGGATGGATGTTCCAGTTCTTCTAAATCACATGCAACAGGACCAGAGACATCTGCTCCTTGGGATTTTCCATCTTGGACAGTATTTTCCAGAAATGCTTTCCCAATTTGTTTTGTAACTACAGTTTTGCTTTAAACTGTGTTTCCACAGCTGCAATGGAATAAAAGGGACATTTGACACAGACAAGAACTGTTATTCCATTGTTTAAGGCAACAATTTTGCAATTTTCAATCATTACTTTGAAAAAGCAGAACCACAAAAGCGCTTTGATTTTAAAGTTTACTCACTACAGACTGGCCACTAGTTTTGGAAAAAGAGATGAAGATTTTTTTTTACATCCAAATGGATGAAAACAGGATTAAATATGAAAAAATTGCCTCTTTTCAGGATTGCGCTGTGTCTGTACAGTTTGGAGCATGTTTTCTGCATATCGGCTAACATGTTAGTGCCAAATTCCTATATGCACCATTTTAACAAATTAATTAATGCTTTAAATAGAGCTAAAATGACTTTGCTAATATATCATAAAGGCCATGGAGTGCATGATACACCTGGAGGTAGCAGTAAGATAAGTAAGATCAGGGGTTTTTGGTCACCTAACATTCCAAGCTTTCAAATGACCTGCACTAGTATTGTGGCTTATCCTATCTCCAGGCATTCACACAGTCTGTACGTTGGATTGCTCAGCACCAACCAGCCTAAAGCATTTCAAAGGTTAAATATGGTCACATGATTCCAAACATCCAACCCCGCTCCTCCGCCACCACCTGATGGATCATGTGAAAGATCCCATGACGCGCTGAGATGAAGTCAGCCCCTGACGAATCAGAGAATACATGACCACAACTCCACCCACTAAGCTGAGATGAAGTTAGCCTCTGCTGAGTCTTTGGATGTATTCAAAGCTGAGATAGATAGTGAGGAAGGCAGAAGCTATCGCAGGGGGCGTGAGATGGTGGTCGGCAGGGAGAGCAGACAGATCTCGGGGGGGGTTTAAAATAAGTTTGTTGGGCCGGGAGGAAACAGGCACTTACTGACGGATTCAGCCCCTCTCAGCTCCTTTTACCTGCCGGGTTACCAGCGACCCAGGAAACCCGGCCAGCATAGGTTAAAAATAAAAATACTGTTAAAATGAAGGCACACAGCCTCCCTAAAATGTTTCAAAGACTGAACCGCCTCCTGGGAGCGGATTGGTTGCCCAACCCCATCCCATCTCCGTTAAAACCGGAAGTGAATGGGTTTGAGACAGCTTGGGTTCCTGTTTCAGATTTTTTACTTTTTAACCTTTTAACCGAACCAAACCCACCCATTTTTGGAGGTTAAAATTACCCCCCCCCCCCATGTTTTCAAAGAAACAGCAAAAGTCAAAATGATCCGATTGATCAAAATTGAGGTATTCACAAAGGAATTCAAAATTAACCCGATTAAGACTAAAGAATAAATAGTTGAATTTCATTCTTAGCCCACTGAATGACAGATGCTTTTTAGCACTATATGCTCTAGCTCATGAAATTAGGGGCTATATTGTACTTTGCATCCTACATCAGCAGCTCCCCTTTCTCTCGAAGGTTTTGACTCCTTGGTTGAGTACAGGTCCATGGGCATTGGTTACCCTCTGGTCCCTCACTAAGGTGGTCATTGTTCAATCATGAGCTTTGACAGCAGCTATTTGGATGCATGGGTAAGAGCCTGATTCTATCCTCATCCAATATTCTGTACACACACACACACACACAAAACAACTTGCATTCATATAGCACCTTTAATGTAGCAAAACATCCCAAGGTGCTTCACAGGAGCATAATCAGAAAAAATTTAACACTGAGCCAAAGAATCAGCTATTAAGATGGGTGACTGAAAACGTGGTTAAAGAGAGGTTTTAAGGAGTGTCTAAAAAGGAAGGGAAAGAGGTGGAGAGGCAGGAAGCTTTAGGAAGGGAATTCCAGAGCTTAGGACCCAGACAGCAAAAGGCACGGCCACCTATGGTGGGGCGAAGATAGTGGAGGATGCACAAGAGACCAAAGTTGGAGGAACACATAGTTCTCGGAGGGTTGCAGAGATAGAAAGAGGTGAGGACATGGAGGAATTTGAACATGAGAATGAGAATTTTTAAATCAAGGCATTGGTGGACTGGAAACCAATGGAAGTCAGCGAGCACAGAGTTGATGGGTGAACAGGATTTGGTACAAGTTAGGATATGGGCAGCAGAGTTTTGGATGAGCCAAGGTTTATGGAGGTTGGAGAGTGGAAGATGGGAAGCCAACTAGGAGAGCATTGGAATAGTCGATTCTGGAGATATCAGAAGCATGGATCACATGTGCACACACACATACCTAAGCAACAGTCACTGTATAAGGAGCCGGAGTCCTGATTGATCTCTCCTCATTAAACCAGAGTTATTTAGGACAACGACCATCTAACTCAGCACATACCAGGGATCAAACTTGTAATCTTCCTGGTCTCTATGACTTGGCTCCTTCCTGGATAAATTCACAGATCCATCAAGGGAGCATGGTTACTATTTTGGTTTATAACGGTATCACTGATAATGCCAGAGAAAAGTCCACAGTTCAAAACATCCAGTGCGGCAAGCTGCAGAAAACCACTGTCATCACACGAAGGCTGAAATACCAGAATGGGTTGAATAAACTTTATTAGAAATAATGTTTTGATATTACAATGAATATTAATAAAAATGTGTGATTTGTGCAACTTCTCTATTCAACGTTATCATAAGCAATCTACATAAAACGCCAGGCTTAATTGAGCTATTCACAACTGATATGTTACCTTCATCATTTGGCACCAAATAAGTGTTCATAAAAGCAGCCAAAATAAATCATTAAAACGTTTGTGCAGCACCTGCATTGGAGTGCTTAAGATGATGTAATTTGAGTTCAGATATATATGTATTTTTTTTTAAACAATTAACAAAACCCAAGTCATGAACATACCACTCGGCATGTGTAAGGTCTAGGTCATGATGTCAACATTCAGCAAATACATTCTGTAACACTGTACTGTTCACTGTTGTCTACTTTCCTCCATTTAAGCAAGGGAGCAGATGAGGTAGGGGCTTTAATACAACAGTTCCTGTGCAGGCACTAGCGAACAGCTCCACCTCTCTGGGTATTCCTTGCTGGCTGCAGGCTACCTGGAGGACCTAACAGCTTTTATAGTAATATTAAGCCTATGAATCAATGGAAAAGCTGACTTTCAATTAACATACAGCAGGTTGGTATTACGTAGAACATGGGCCCGTGCCAACTATTCCTAAATCTTCCGCTCTTGGTTACGTCAGCTGGAACAAGAAGTTCCTTAATAGTGTCTGGCCGAGGCTTTATTCCACCAGGATCACTTTGTGCCAAAATAAGCCTTCCACTGAAGCATATAGACCCCCAGAACCACAGGTGAGCCTAATAACATCTGACAGGAAAAGCTAACAGTAACTAAACTTAGCATTTTTACACCAACTTAAGATTTATAGGTCACAAAATGTGATAAATGTATTGCCGATAGTGTCAATAAAGTGGTAATAATTCATGATGAGATCATGAAACATGTTGGCTGATTACTCATATCTCCCAGGACATCTATGTGGTCGGTCAAGCTTTTAAAAATGTGTCTTAGCAAATATTAAATTGCAGAAAGATGTTACGGAGCCATCAGTCCCTGGACATCTCGTGTGGGATGTTAACACAGATTTACTGCTGATTGTAGTGCATTACCGGAGGTGGCAAAATAACACTAACTACATCGACCTGCCACAGCCCATGTTAACTTCAGCCCCGTTTTGTTAGCTAAGAGCACGTTGAGTACGAATGGGCTGGCTCTCATTTGAATAAGAGAGGTTGATAAAATCCATCAATTTGAGAACAGCAATTATGTGATATTGAAGCTCCTTTGGAAGTAGGTTTTAATACTTGCATATTGTGCTAGCAAAGGAGGAGGGAACAGAAGGATTTTGGACCTTTCATTATGGTCTATTAATCAGCCTACGAATCCTTCTACTACTTTACACTATTCTCCAAGGGAGTGTGAGGATACAAAAACAAAAACAACATTTAGGAACATGAAAAACTTCTACCTCATTCAACCAATTCCTTTTAACAAGTTAATGTACATCCTCAAAATCTGTGCGAGTTAATACAGTGCAGGTAGACAAGATGCTTATAAAAAACAAGATACTGCGGATGCTGGAAATCTGAAATAAAAACAAAAAATGCTGGAAATCTCAGCAGGTCAGGCAGCATCTGTGGAGAGGGAAACAGCGTTAATGTTTCAGATCGATGATGACCTTTTGCCAGAACTAGAAATGGTTAGAGATTTAGCATGTTTTCAGCCAGTCAAGAGGCAGGAAAAGGCAGAGGGAAGGAAAGAACAAAAGGGAAGGTCTGTGATAGGGTGGCAGGCAGGAGAGATTAAATGACAAAATGGATGATGGTGCAAGGCAAAAGGAGATGGTAATGGTACGAGTAAAGAAACAAAGGATGGGTCTAGATAGGGTGAAAATGGGAATAGCAGGATCAAGCAAAAGCTGCCGTCCGGAAACAATAGGGGCAAAGACTTGAAATTTTTGAACTCAATATGTTGAATCCAGAAGGCTGTAAAGAGCCTAGTAGAAAGATATGGTGTTTTTCCTCGCGCTTACATTGCGCTTCATTGGAACAGTGTAGGAGGCTGAGGACAGAGAGGTCAGAGTGGGAGTGGTCTGAAGAATTAAAATGACAGGTGACTGGAAGCGCGGGGTCATTCTGGTGGACTGAACCGAGATGTTCTGCAAAGCGGTCACCCAATCTGCGTTTGGTCTCCCCAATGTAGAGGAGACCGCATCGTGAGCAGCGAACGTGGTATACTAATTTGAAAGAAATACGAGTAAATCGCTGATTCACCTGGAAGGTGTGTTTGGGACCCTGGTCGGTGGGACGGGAGGAAGAAAAAGCGCTTGCACGGGAAGGTGCCGTGGGAAGGGGAGGGGGTGTTAGGGGCGATTGAGGAGTGGACCAGGGTGTAATGGAGGAAGTGTTCCCTTTGGAACGCTGAAAGGGGAGGGGAGGGGAAGATGTGCTTGGTAGTAGAATCATGCTGGAGGTAGTGGAAATGGCAACGGATGATCCACTGAACGGGGAGACTGGTGGGGTGGAAGGTGAGGGCAAGGGGAACCCTCTCGTGATTCTGGATGAAGGGGAAGGGGTGAGAGCAGAAGTGCGGGAAATGGAGCCATGTCAACCACGATGGAGGGAAATCCTTGGTTGAGGGAAAAGGAAGACAAGGTGCTTAATTTGATATCATCTTTCTGCTGCTGCCATTACTTTGTAAATGCAAATTAATTCTTTTCTTAGCCAAATATGTGAGGACACAAACACACTGACCAAAAATCTCACCAAGGCAATCGGAATTTCTTTCAGAAAACCAACACACGCTAAAGTTGTTACAATCCTGGCAAATAATATCATTCCTAATGAGAGATGCTGATAATCTAAGCAAAGTGGGTCCTTCGTTCTCGCACAAGTGTTACATGGTATAATACTTTATTTCCTTATAATACAGTATAACCTGACTTAGCACGAGATTCAATATGGGTGATCTGCTGGCATTAAAATAAGTCTAAATAGTTTGTAATTAACATGCATTAATATGCACCTTCGCAGTGTCGGCCGACATGTTTTCTACAAAAACCTGGAATGTTAAACAAACAATACAGCCATCTTAATGTATGAGACCATCAGGTTAAAGAGAAAAACAACTCTAAATTCTGAGATTGAATTGCCCCTAAAGCTCACAAGAAAGAAAGAAATCTCCGACAGTGCAGCACTCCCTCAGCACTGCACTGGAGTGTCAGCCTAGATTTCTGCGTTCAAATCTCTTGAATGGGACTTGAAGCCACGACCTTCTGACTCAGAGGCAAGAGTGCTGCTACTGGGCCCTGGTTGACACTTTATTGTTATGCTCATCAGCATAGAGCGGTCCCTCGAAACGAGGATGATTTGCTTCCGCGCCAAAAAAAGGACGAGTTCACAGGTGTTTCAATGAAGGACCCGAACTACATCCTGAAGGGTGGAAGATGCCTGTGCGTGCATTTTTTTTAATGTGGGGTGGCCGTTGCACACCAGCCACCACACGGGCTTGACAGAGCTAGGTCTTGGTCCAGTGGCAAGGATTACCCAAGACAACTGGAGACCTGCTCTGCTGCACGGACCTAGTGCGCACACGTATCACAGTGTGGGCTGGTCTGTGCTGCCCCTGTGCCCCTGGCTCCGAACTCTCGCCTCCCCGCACCCCGATCATGTCCCTCCACAGTCTCTCGCCTTTCCTTTGCCCCGACCTCGTTGCTCCTGCTGTGTCTGCCCACGCTCCAATCACTGAGCTGGATCTTGATCTTATGCACTAAGGGATGGTCAACGGACAGTTATACAACCGAGAAGTTGTAACTTAGGGCCTGATGTACTGCTGCTGATTGTAATGGAAGATATCAAGGTTGCCGCATCACAAGATGTGGCCCGGACTATAATGAGGTGTTGTTTTCAATGCTTTACACCTTTATTAATGTCAAATAAATGCTTAATTTTCCTACGTGCATTAGTTTTAGCTCATCTGCAAACAATTAATTTACAGATTTGTTAAAACTAACACACAGTAGAAAATATCAGGCACATTCCATTGAATGCCTCGTCTGGTAGTAAAACTTAAAATGATTCAAGTATGAAATGTTTCCTAACATTCAGCATATTCAGTATTACCAACACCTGTCAGTCATGCCCTGCATACTAACCACAACTTGTACTAGATAAGATTTTGCGGTGTAGAGTGCTTAAATATACATTCAGTTGAAACCTGAGGAATTAAATGGGCTGAAATATAAATATTAAGAATTTGTCCTTTTCTAAACTTTGTTTTTGTTCAACTGTCTACAGCAATCCTAATCCAAGCACAGAATAGTGTTACAAGCTAAATTACAAATTAGGACACACAGGTAAACTCCCATTACAAAGAATTCCAAATCCACAATCTAAACAGCTCAAATCAATCTCCTAAGATCTGATGGAAATGGTGCCAAATATAAGGGTAGATTTTCCTAGTTCTGTGCCCTGGCTTACTTATCACCTGGGCACAGCGAATACTGGAATATCAGGCACGGAACAATGCACCCATAAGGGACTGCACCTGACTTCTATCCAATTTAAATGAATGGATGATAAATCGGGTAGGCTCCTTTAAGTACGTGCCTTGATGGTCGATGGCGAAATGCTTGGAAGAACCTTGACGCATGGAATGGATTCCTTATAGAGGACCCCACAGTACAACCTGAAGGATCAAATCTTCTTCTTAAACAGTGGACAGCCATCAACCGCCTCAGAACTAGTCATGGTCGATGCTGCCACCTTCTCCATAGGTGGAAGATTAAAGCATCCCCATCATGTGACTGTGGAGCTCCTAATCAGACCCTGGAGCACATCATCGGCCACTGCCCTCAGAGGGAATTCGTAGGCAGCCTACAAGATATCCACGCTGTTACAGAAGAAGCTTTGGCCTGGATATCTGACTTAAATATTTGACATTTGATTTGCTTTGCTCCTACCATAAGCAATGTGTGAGGAGGACACAAAAAATCTGCAAAAGGACATCGACAGGCTCAGTGAGTGGCCAAAAATTTGGCAGATGGAGTATAATGTTGGAAAATGTGAAGTCATGCACTTTGGCAGAAAAAAAATCAAAGAATAAGTTATTATTTAAATGGAGAAAGATTGCAAAGTGCTGCAGTATAGTGGGACCTGGGGGTACTTGTGCACGAAACACAAAAGGTTAGTATGCAGGTACAGCAAGTGATCAGGAAGGCCAATGGAATCTTGGTCTTTATTGCAAAGGGGATGGAATATAAAAGAAGGGAAGTCTTGCTACAATTGTACAGGGTATTGGTGAGGCCATACCTGAAATACTGCATGCAGTTTTGGTTACCATATTTACAAAAGGATATACAGTATTTGCTTTGGAGGCAGTTCAGAGAAGGTTCACTAGGTTGCTTCCGGGGATGAGGGGTTTGACTTATGAGGAAAGGTTGAGTAGGTTGGGCCTCTACTTATTGGAATTCAGAAGAATGAGAGGTGATCTTTGTGATATATGTAAACTTGTATATACTTGTATATACTCTGTACAGCCACTCTGGAGTCTCAAGGGATCCCATAATCCCTTGGGAGCACAGGTATTTAAGGAGGCCTCACAGGTTGGAGAGGCACTCTGGGGACCTGCAATAAAAGACTAAGATCACACTTACTTTGAGCTCACAGCATTCAGCCTGACTCTTTCTTCATACATAACAACTTGCAACGAGATACAGATAGCGAACCCAATGATGCAGAGAACCATGGGCATCCTGGAGAAATTCTTGGAGGGAGATGATTGGGAAACCTTTGTGGAGCGATTTCACTAATACTTCGTAGCCAACGAGCTGGATGGAGAAGCGAACGCTGCCAAACGAAGGCCGATTCTCCTCACCGTCTGCAGGGCACCAACGTATAGCCTAATGAAAAATCTGCTTGCTCCAGCGAAATCCATGGAGAAATCATACAGTGATTTGTGCACACTGGTCCGGGAGCATTTGAACCCGAAGGAAAGGTTCTGATGGCGAGGTATCAGTTCTACACCTACAAAAGGTCTGAAGGCCAGGAAGTGGCGAGTTATTTAGCCGAGCTAAGACGCCTTGCAGGACATTGCGAATTTGAAGGATATTTGGAGCACATGCTCAGAGACTTTTTCATACTTGGCATTGGCCACAAAACAATACTTCACAAACTTTTGACTATAGAAACCCCAACCTTGAGTAAGGCCATAGCGATAGCCCAGGCGTTCATTGCCACCAGTGACAATACTAAGCAAATCTCTCAGCACACGAGTGCTGCTACAAGTACTGTGAACAAAGTGATGTTGTTTTCAAATCGCAACATACAGTGCAAGTCACACATGCCTGCAGCTGCACATCCGCAGATGTCCCAGAGTCCACAATCAAGGGTGATGAATGCAAGGTCATTAACACCTTGTTGGCGCTGCGTGGATGATCATCATTTCCATTCATGCCGCTTCAAAGGATACGTTTGCAGGGGCTGTGGAATGTGGAACAATGGGACACCTCCAACGTATGTACAGGCGAGCTGCAAATCCTGTTAATCCTGCAAACCACCATGTTGCAGAGGAGGACAGATCCATGGCGGATCACGACGAAGCAGAGCCTCAGACCGAGGAGGCAGAGATACATGGGGTGTACACATTTACCACAAAGTTTCTCCTGATAATGCTGAATGTTGAACTAAATGGACTCCCGGTGTCAATGGAGCTGGACACAGGCGGGAGCCAGTCCACCATGAGCAAAAAGATTTTCAAAAAATTATGGTGCAACAAGGCCTCAAGGCCAGTCTTAACTCCAATTCGCACGAAACTAAGAACTTATACAAAGGAACTGATTCCTGTAATCAGCAGTGCTACTGTAAAGATCTCCTACGATGGAACAG
Organism: Pristiophorus japonicus; assembly: GCF_044704955.1. Lineage (NCBI taxonomy): Eukaryota > Metazoa > Chordata > Chondrichthyes > Pristiophoridae > Pristiophorus > Pristiophorus japonicus. Next base: position 200,515,613 of record NC_091987.1, read on the forward strand.
TGCACAAGCTACCACTCTGGGTGACATCGGGCAATGGTCCCATGCTGCTCGACAGGAGCTGGCTGGGAAAGATACGCTGGAACTGGGACGATGTCCGAGCGCTATCGCCCGCTGACGACACTTCGTGTGCCCAGGCCTTAAACAAGTTCCCTTCGCTGTTCGAACCAGGCATCAGGAAATTCCAAGGAGCAGAAGTGCAGATCCACCTAATTCCGGGGGCGTGACCCATTCATCACAAGGCGAGGGTAGTATCGTGCATGATGAGAGAAAGTGTAGAGATGGAGCTATTCCAGCTGCAACGAGAGGGCATCATTTCACTGATAGAATTCAACGAGTGGGCCAGCCCGATCATCCCAGGCCTCAAGGGAGACGGCACCGCCAGAAACTGTGACGATTACAGAGTAACTATGAATCGTTTCTCCCTGCAGGACCAATACCCACTACCAAGGGCTGGTGGGAGGAAAGACGTTCATGAAGCTGGATTTGACTTCAGCCTACATGACACAGGAGCTGGAGGAATCACCAAAGGGCCTCACCTGCATCAACACGCACAAAGGTCTCTTCATTTATAACAGATGCCCGTATGGGATTCGATCAGCCACGGCAATATTCCAGAGAAACATGGAAAGCTTACTGAAGTCGGTCCCGCACACGGTGGTCTTCCAGGACGACATCTTGGTTACAGGGCGGGACACAGTCGAGCATCTGCAGAACCTGGAGGAGGTTCTTAGTCGACTCAACCGTGTGGGGCTCAGGTTAAAACGCTCGAAATGCGGTTTCCTGGTGCCTGAAGTGGAGTTCCTGGGGAGAAGAATCGTGGTGGATGGCATCAGGCCCACCGATTCGAAGAACGCACCGAGGCCACAGAATGTGACGGAGCTGCGGTCGTTTCTAGGACTCCTGAACTACTTTGGTAACTTCTTACCGGGTCTCAGCACATTGTTAGAACCACTGCTCGCCTTACTGCATAAAGGGGACGAATGGGTATGGGTCAAAAGCCAAGAAAATGCCTTTGTAAAAGCTAGAAAATTGTTATGCTCAAATAAATTGCTTGTGTTGTATGATCCATGTAAACATTTGGTACTAGCATGTGATGCGTCGTCATATGGCATCAGGTGTGTATTGCAACAAGCTAACGATTTTGGGAAATTGCAACCGGTTGCGTATGCATCCAGGAGTCTATCTAAGGCTGAGAAAGCCTTCAGCATGATTGAAAAAGAAGCATTAGCGTGTGTCTATGAGGTAAAGAAAATGCATTAATATCTGTTTGGGCTAATATCTGAATTGGAAACTGACTACAAGCCACTTATATCCCTGTTTTCCGAGAGTAAGGGGCTAAATACTAATGCATTGGCTCGCATCCCCCAGATGGGCGCTCATGTTGTCCGCATACAACTACGCCATCCGCCACAGGCCAGGCACAGAAAACTGTGCGGATGCTTTCAGTAGGCTGCCATTGCCCACCACAGGCGTGGAAATGGCGCAGCCTGCAGATTTAGTCATGGTTATGGAAGTATTTGAGAGTGAGCAATCACCCGTCACAACCCGACAGATTAAAACCGCGACGAGCCAGGACCCCTTATTGTCCCAAGTTAAAAACTGTGTGCTTCACGGAAGCTGGTCCAGTGTCCCAGTGGAAATGTAGGAAGAGATAAAGCCATTTCAGCGGTGCAAAGATGAAATGTCTATACAGGCAAACTGCCTTCTGTGGGGTAATCGCGAAATGGTTCCCAAGAAGGTTAGAGACACTTTCATCAGTGACTTCCACAGTACCCACCCAGGCATCGTAATGATGAAAGCGATAGCCAGATCCCACGTGTGTGGCCCGGTATCGATGTGGACTGCGTTCACAGATGTAACACATGCTCGCAGCTAAGCAATGCACCCAGGGAGGCACCATTAAGTTTATGGTCATGGCCCTCCAAACCGTGGTCTAGGGTCCATGTCGACTATGCAGGCCCGTTCTTGGGTAAAATGTTCCTTGTAGTTGTAGAAGCGTACTCCAAATGGATTGAATGTGAGATAATGTGAGATAATGGCAAGCACGTCCGCTGCCACCACTGAAAGCCTGCGGGCCATGTTTGCCACGCACGGCCTGCCCGATGTCCTGGTGAGCTACAACGGGCCATGTTTTACCAGTGCTGAGTTCAACGAATTCATGACCCGTAACGGGATCAAACATGTTACAGCTACCCCGTTTAAACGAGTCAGCAGAGAGAGCAGTGCAAACCATCAAGCAGGGCTTGAAGAGGGTAACGGAAGGCTCACTGCAGACTCGCCTATCCAGAGTCCTGCTTAGCTACCGCACGAGACCCCACTCGCTCACTGGGATCCCCCCTGCTGAACTGCTCATGAAAAGAGCACTTGAGATAAGGCTCACGTTAGTTCACCCTGATCTACATGAACAGGTAGAGAGCAGGCGGCTTCAACAAAGTCAATATCATGATAGCGCAAATGTGTCACGCGAGATTGAAATCAACGATCCTGTATTTGTATTGAATTATGGACAAGGTCCCAAGTGGCTTCCCGGCACTGTTGTGGCCAAAAAGGAAGCAGCGTATTTAGGGTCAAACTTTCAAATGGACTCATTCACCGGAAGCATTTGGACCAAATCAAACTCAGATTCACGGATTATCCTGAGCAACCCACTTTGGACCCTACCTTCTTTGATTCCAGTGAAAAAGAAGGGCGGTAAGAGAAGGGATAACCAGCCGTGGATAACCAAGGAAATAAAGGAGAGTATCAAATCAAAGACCAATGCGTATAAGGTGGCCAAGGTTAGTGGGAAACTAGAGGATTGGGAAAATTTTAAACAACAGCAAAGAATGACTAAAAAAGCATTAAAGAAAGGAAAGATAGATTTCGAAGGTAAACTTGCGCAAAATATAAAAACAGATAGTAAAAGCTTTTACAGATATATAAAACGGAAAAGAGTGACTAAAGTAAATGTTGGTCCCTTAGAAGATGAGAAGGAGGATTTAATAATGGGAAATGTGGAAATGGCTGAGGACTTAAACAATTATTTTGCTTCGGTCTTCACAGTGGAAGACACAAAAACCATGCCAAAAATTGCTGGTCACAGGAATGTGGGAAGGGAGGACCTACTAGAGAGGTAGTGCTGGACAAGCTAATGGGACTCAAGGTAGACAAGTCCCCTGGTCCTGATGAAATGCATCCCAGGGTATTAAAAGAGATGGCGGAAGATATAGCAGATGAATTCGTTATAATCTACCAAAATTCTCTGGACTCTGGAGAGGTACCAGCGGATTGGAAAGCAGCTAATGTAACGCCTCTGTTTAAAAAAGGGGGCAGACAAAAGGCAGGTAACTATATGCCGGTTAGTTTAACATCTGTAGTGGGGAAAATGCTTGAAACTATCATTAAGGAAGAAATAGCGAGACATCTAGATAAGAATAGTGCAATCAAGCAGACGCAGCATGGATTCATGAAGGGGAAATCATGTTTAACTAATTTACTGGAATTCTTTGAGGATATAACAAGCATGGTGGATAGAGGTGTACCGATGGATGTGGTGTATTTAGATTTCCAAAAGGCATTCGATAAGGTGCCACACAAAAGGTTACTGCAGAAGATATAGGTACGCGGAGTCAGAGGAAATGTATTAGCATGGATAGAGAATTGGCTGGCGAACAGAAAGCAGAGAGTCGGGATAAATGGGTCCTTTTCAGGTTGGAAATCGGTGGTTAGTGGTGTGCCACAGGGATCGGTGCTAGGACCACAACTGTTTACAATATACATAGATGACCTGGAAGAGGGGACAGAGGGGACAAAATTTGCAGATGACACTAAGATTAGTGGGAAAGCGGGTTGTGTAGAAGACTCAGAGAGGCTGCAAAGAGATTTGGATAGGTTAAGCGAATGGGCGAAGGTTTGGCAGATGGAATACAATGTCGGAAAGTGTGAGGTCATCCACCTTGGGAAAAAAACAGTAAAAGGGAATATTATTTGAATGGGGAGAAATTACAACATGCTGAGATGCAGAGAGACCTGGGGGTCCTTGTGCATGAATCCCAAAAAGTTAGTTTGCAGGTGCAGCAGGTAATCAGGAAGGCGAATGGAATGTTTGCCTTCATTGCCAGAGGGATGGAGTACAAAAGCAGGGAGGTCCTGCTGCAACTGTATAGGGTATTGGTAAGGCCGCACCTGGAGTACTGCGTGCAGTTTTGGTCACCTTACTTAAGGAAGGATATACTGGCTTTGGAGGGGGTACAGAGACGATTCACGAGGCTGATTCCGGAGATGAGGGGGTTACCTTATGATGATAGATTGAGTAGACTGGGTCTTTACTTGTTGGAGTTCAGAAGGATGAGGGGTGATCTTATAGAAACATTTAAAATCATGAAAGGGATAGACAAGATAGAGGCAGAGAGGTTGTTTCCACTGGTAGGGGAGGCTAGAACTCGGGGGCACAGCCTCAAAATACGGGGGAGCCAATTTAAAACCGAGTTGAGAAGGAATTTCTTCTCCCAGAGGGTTATGAATCTGTGGAATTCTCTGCCCAAGGAAGCAGTTGAGGCTAGCTCATTGAATGTATTCAAATCACAGATAGATAGATTTTTAACCAATAAGGGAATTAAGGGTTACGGGGAGAGGGCGGGTAAGTGGAGCTGAGTCCACGGCCAGATGTAAACTTTAAGGAGGCCTCACAGGTTGGAGAGGTACTCTGGAGACCCGCAATAAAAAATTAATGTCACACTTTACTTTGAGCTCACAGTTTTCAGCCTGACTCTTTCTTTATACATGTATAAATGTATAAGATTATGAGGGGGCTTGACAGGGTGGATACAGAGAGGATGTTTCCACTGATAGAGGAGACTAGACTTAGAGGGCATAATCTTAGAATAAGGGCCCGCCCATTTAAAACAGAGATGAGGAGAAATTTCTTCTCTCAGAGGGTTGTAAATCTGTGGAATTCGCTGCCTCAGAGAGCTGTGGAAGCTGGGACATTGAATAAATTTAAGACAGAAATAGATAGTTTCTTAAACGATAAGGGAATAAGGGTTATGGGGAGCGGGCAGGGAAGTGGACCTGAGTCTATGATCGGATCAGCCATGATCGTATTAAATGGCGGAGGAGGCTCAAGGGGCAGTATGGCCTACTCCGGCTCCTGTTTCTTATGTTCTTATGTTCTTATACAAAAGAAGAAATATGTGTCCACCTCCCCATCAAAATCCATATGCTTGCTACAGACAAGCCAACCCACACATCCAGTTGTAGGACCAAGAAAATCTCTCCCATACTGTTCAACGGCTTGAAACCCTAACAATAAACCTTTAGTTTTAGCCTCAGTTTTATATCGTTGTGATAGAAATTAAGTATTTTTAATGCATGATGGATTATTTCTTGGATTCTTTCTGGCTGGTCACAGCGAACATTTGAGTAGCTAAACAGCACGCTGACTACTAATATGCACCAGTTGAACAAAAGGGAGTTTAATAAGCTAATGTCTGTTGAGTATCAAGCCATTGGTACCATTCCATCCAACTGTGTTCCTGATAGTGGGCTGGACAAACTGCGATCATAGGTTGATCAGCCTGCTTGATACAACCAATCCATTCAATTAATAACATCCTTTGTGACTGTATCTTTTGAAATATCTGCTTGATTGGCAATAGACATGGTTTTAATGTCCTTTGTTCTGAGATTTCTTCCCAGGATCTGCGGGTGGTTATGGCGACATTGAATCCGAAGAGACTATCCAGCCTAATAATAGAGAGAAAGTATTGGTTCAATGACCCCCTACCCTCCCTAAAAGGCTGACACTCCAGTACAGTGCTGAGGGAGTGCTACACTGTTGGAGATGCCGTCTTCAGATGAGAGGTTAAACCGAAGCCCTGTCTGCTCTCTCGGGTGGACATAAAAGATCCTATGGTACTATTTCGATGAAGAGCAGGAGAGTTATCCCCAGTGTCCTGGCCAATATTTATCCCTCAACCAATCATCATAACAAAAAAAAAACAGATTATCTGGTCACGATCACATTGCTGTTTGTGGGAGCTTGCTGTACACACATTGGCTGCTGCATTTGCTATATTACAACAGTGACTTACACTTCAAAAGTACTTCAATAGCGCTTTGAGTCGTCCGGTGGTTGTGAAAGGCGCTATATAAATGCAAGTCTTTCTTTCTTAAAGATTGTTAGATGATATAAAAGATCATTACAATAAGACAACAGTAAAAAAGCATTAAAAAATGAAGGACGTTACTAAAACAAACAACGCAAGAGGGAGAAAGCTCTTTCTGCCACTTCTCTGGTGAGTTCATCGGTCTCCAACTGAACTGACAGCACCATGAGAACCTCCACAGAATTGGAGGGCCATTAATTCTGCAGATCTGGTCTAAAATCACCAGAAAAAGCTACGAAAATAGTGGGTCTGTCAGTCCCATAAAGGAAGTAGACCGACACCAAGGATGCAGATCCCCACCAACCACGCCCACCAGCACTGAGTTCTGATAAAGTGTCCTCACCCCAAACGCCAACCGGCCTTCGACACCGTTTGACCCATCTCGCATTTCCAGCTCACACTGCTGTTAAGGAAATGGAGGATATAGGTGAGGTCTGCAATTACTAAGATCAATGTTCAGGCCAGAGCGCTGTAGTCAAGAGAAAGCTCGGATACTGCTACTGACACCTGTGTTGAGCTTTGTTGAAACATTGTAGGAGGCCTTGGAAGAACGCTGTTTTTCAACAAGATTTACGTGATTGTGTTGTGCATTTGTAAACAAACAGCAAAACATTTGCCAATCAACTTTTTCCATAAAGGGGATGTATGTTTAACATCAATGGACTAGATCAGAATAACCAGCTGCTTGTCAGATCCTATTCTCTGTTACATCAACGAGATGTATATGCAAGCACTCTAATAATGATTCCATGAGGTAAGGGTATAGTACTTGAACTGTAATGACCTTAGTCCTTTATTGCAGCTCCTAGAGTGAGGACACCATGAGGTGAGCTCCCTTTTATACTTGGTTACCTGCAGTGTACAGGTGACCCTTAGGTCTCCAACAGCAGCACCCTCCGGTGTGCAGGTATAGTGTATACAGGGTGAAGGTACATTCAGTGGTCTAGTGTTACAGTACATACATTAACATGCACACATAACATAAAGAAACAGCAAAATGTTTGCCAATCAATTTTTTTCATAAAGGGGATGTATGTTTAACATCAATGGACTAAATCAGGATACCCAACTGCTTGCCAGATCCTACTCTCTGTTACATCACCGAGATGTGATTGGGTCATAAGCTCTCGACAAGATGATAACCAGACCAGTACCAGGAGAGTTTCTAGCACTTAAGCCAAACCTCTATATTTCTGCCAGGAACACAAAAGCTTCTGCAGCTGCTTATGAACATTATTGCTCCATCTAAAATGCCTGCTAGGAATAACATTGGTGAACTTTGCACACCATTGCTTGTGCCTACCATATAGCATCATTGACTGGGTCTTTGTCCTTCATATGCACATGTTCAATCACAGTTACCCATCACTTGCTGAACAAGTAATGTTGTAGCACACACTCCATCATGAAAAGGCTCGGTGCTTCCCCATTTGCATCTGGCTGCTCTCAGCAACCATCAACATCAATTTTGGGAGACATCTGTCCTTGTTACAGTTCCCTCCAGCTGCATCCTGTTGTGCTTGCAAAAACAAAAAACGAATTTAAAAAATTCAGTCAAATAACTTTACTTAATAGGTGATAGTATTCGAAAAATGCTAAACATTACAAATCTTAGCTACTGAAGTACGATTTTCAGCAGGTTTGAAGGGATTCTGACTATGGGAGAGGACTACAGCACAGTAGCATTGATTCTCTGACTCGCTCTCCTTTGACTGCAACTCTCCGTTGGGCGGGTGGGATCAGTAAAATTACGCCATTATTCTCACATTCAATTAATGCATTTAGGCTTTGCAACAATGACCCAAGACACAAGGCAACAGCCACGTTGGATTTTTGGCATGCAATGGCATTTAAAGCACAGACCTGATTAAAAATCAAGAACTTGCAATAAAATGAATCATACTGATAGGGAAGGGCAACAGTTCAGGGGTTTGGCTTACCCTTAGATGCTGCTGTTTGAGGCAATCTGCTTCTTTGCATTGGAAATTTGACCGATTCCAAGCCATTTGGCTATAACTCATTGAATAGCATAGATGCAATGAAGTATGGTCGAGCTCATCTATAATAGTTTTTAGTTTTTCTATTTCCATTAGATAGCTGCAATGAGATTTATGTATTTGGAATCATAAAATCATAGAAATTTACAGCAGAGAAGGAGGCCATTTCAGCCCATCGTGTCTGTGCCGGCCGACAAAGAGCTATCCAGCCCAATCCCACTTTCCAGCTCTTGGTCCGTAGTTCTGTAGGTCACAGCACTTCAAGTACCTATCCAAATACTTTTAAATGTGATGAGGGTTTCTGCCTCTAACACCCTTTCAAGCAGTGAGTTGCAGACCTTCACCACCTTCTGGGTGAAAAAATTTCTCCTCAACTCTCCTCTAAACCTCCTACTACTTACTTTAAATCTATACCCCTCTGCTAAGGGAAATAAGTCCTTCCTATCGACTCTATCTAAGCCCCTCATAATTTTATACACCTCAATTACATCTCTCCTCAGACTCATCTGTTACAAAGAAAACAACCCTTGCATCCATATGTTGAGACTCTCTCCCAGTAATTAAGTTTTAAACATTTGGAACGTGCAGGTGGTAAGTGCACACTGTTAAATACACTGCAAGTCGGTTTAAAAGGTATCCAGGGATCCAATGAATCTCCAGATATGTTTTACACCCAGCTTGACAGACCACCAGCATTACATTCCAAGCAATTTGAGACTGAAGTAATGCAAGGTTGCCCTCTCCAAGCAGTCTCACACTGCCTGCTCCAGAATCAGCTCAAGCGCCAACTCTGGACTTACACTGCAACTTGAAGTCCAATACTGAGTCAAAATCACTTCACAATAACACTAAAGAAAGACTTGGATTGATATAGCGCCTTTCACGACCACCGGAAGTCTCAAAGCACTTTACAGCCAATGAAGTACTTTTGGAATGTAGTTACTGTTGTAATGTAAGAAACGTAGCAACCAATTTGTGCACAAATAAGCTCCCACAAACTGCAATGTGATAATGACCAGATAATCTGTTTTTGTTTTGTTCTGTTGATTGCGGGATAAATATTGGCCAGGACACCGAGATTAACTCCCCTGCTCTTCTTCAAAATAGTACCATGGGCTCTTTTACGTCCACCTGAGGGAGCAGACAATGCCTCGGTTTAACATCTCATCTGAAAGACAGCACCTCCAACAGTGCAGTGCTCCCTCAGCACCGCACTGGAGTGTCAGCCTAGATTTTTTTGTGCTGAAGTCCCTGGAATGGAACCTGAACCCACAACCTTCTGACTCACAGGTGAGAGTGCTATCATTGAGCCACAACTACCACTATAAAGACTACATAAATATGCAATATAAATGCACCCTGAAATGTTGTTTTTATCTAACATGGTCTAACCAACAATAACAACTTATAGTTACATAGTGCCTTTAATATAGTCAAATGGGATAGAATGTATAAATGAGATCGAAACCGATCAAGAACTGTGAATTCTATTTCTTTTAAAGGAAGTCAGAAGGGAAATTATTATTATATTTTGAAAATAAAAAAGGATTTCATAGAAGATCTTTTCCAAATAAATGGGGTATTACTAGCCCAAGGACCAAAATCTCTGAAGTGATTTTTTTTCAAATATGAAGAATTCTAGATTCCTTTAAAAAGTGCAGGATTGCTTAACCTAATCAACCAGTAATACCCCATTTATTTGGAAAAGATCTTCTATGAAATCCTTTTTTATTTTCAAAATAGAATAATAATTTCCCTCCTGACTTCCTTTAAAAGAAATAGAATTCACAGTTCTTGATCGGTCAAGTTTAAGAAAAAAGTTTTGTTTCAATACTGAATGCTCATGATATAGCTATGGATTGCAAAGTTTAAAAAAATAGGTTGTAGGTGACACTGGCAAGGCTGCATTTATTGACCATTTCTAATTGCCCTCAGAACATGGCGAACATTCAACTTGAACCGTTGCCATCCTTGCGGTGATGGAGCTCCCATAAATGATGTGAAGAGATGAATTAACATCAGTAAATATGTTCATTAACCAATGGGGCTTCAATGATTTTTCTCATTTAAACGACGTTATCTAAACTTGATGTCCTCAGACTGTTAAGTTTAATAACTGCTGCTAGTAAGTATCCTCTGCAAAGTCATAAGAACTGACTGTTTGAAGAAAGAGTCAGAAAGGTGGGGTGGAGTGGGGTGTGATGGTACATTGGTGTCCCAAAGCATTGTCACAGAGAATGGCAGTGCATGGGCTTGTACCAGTTATTTCCAGACTGTAAAAGAGTAAAAGAATGGTAACTTTGTCCAGATTTTATACGGTGCAAAGAGAGAGGGAAGAAAGCCAACCAATTGTTGCTTCATACACTTCCTAGCAACTACTTATAAATCGACGGAGATTTGGGGAGATACTATCTGTCCACACACTCACCAAAAAAGATACCATGGGCCGGATAATACGCGATCCCTGTGGGCGCATTCGTGGTGTGCACGTGCCCATAGGGGCCACGCATTATCCGGGTTTAGGCATGAGCTAAAACCCAGAACTTGCGATCTGCCAACAATTCTCTTGACAGATCGCACAATTCTTACCAGGAAAAAGGCCTCCGCGGGCGGAGAGTTGGGCTATTTGCCCAACTTCTGCGCTGTGAATGCCCAAGAAATTCTTACCTCTGGTAAAAGCACGCGTAAGGGTTGCTTTGACCAGTGTAAGAGTTTTAAAAAACATAAAATATTCTTTTTTCATTCTTTTAAACATTAAACACATGTACAATAAGGTTCCATTATTTTTAGCCCCTTTAAAATATTTAAATATATTTTCCAATAAATTAGATTTTTGTTTTAAATGTTTAATTATATTGTATTTTAAATAATTTTAAATATGTAATGTTTTTTTAAAATGTATTTGTTATGTTAAATATATTTTTAATGTGATCCCCATTCATGCTTATGGGGATACCATACGGAATCCCCATAAGCATGAATAGCGATCCCCTACTTTCATTGGTTGGTCTGGCCCATGTGATCACAGGGGCACTTGTGAACTGTCTGCACCCCTGGGATATGTGGAACTCTACGCAGGCCTATGCACAGAGGCCCAGGAGCACAAGTGTCCATGGATCCCGAGGCAGTAGGTAAGTGCGTAGATTTTTTTCCTGGTCGGAGGCATCCACTCACGGGAAACCTCCGAACACAAATTCAGCCCCTATGTCTTCTTCTTTGGCTCGGTGTCAATTTTTGTCTGATTACACCCCTGAAAAGCACCATGGGATTTTTTTTTACTATGTTACGGGCGCTACATAAATGCAAGTTGTTGTTATTATTTATGTGGCACAGAGAACTGAGCAAGGACATAGAGGGAGTAACATTCTAAATAGCTTTCTTCCGGCAGGAAAAAAAAAACCCAAAAAAACCCAAACATGATAAAGTTAAGCATATTACTTGTAACGGACTCTGAAGCTGCCTCCCTCAGTACAGCGGGAAATATTTTCTCCGAATGTTTTCATTATGAGCTGGATCTGTGTCATTTGCACCTGCTGGTCATGCCCACAGGTGACTCTGACATCATGGTCATTTTATAATGTAAACACTTGAGGGCATGGTACTGGAATTTCAATGTTCTGATCTCTGTTTATAAAGGTGTCAGACCCATAGTAAGTAAAAAAAGCTACACTGACAAGTTTGGGTATGCAGTATGCAGAACAGGAAAGCAGCTGTTGAAGCACAGCAGACACATAATTAATTATGAACTAATGGGTGCTACAAGTACAAATGTATTTTATATTCAATTAAGTCAGCAATATATTACATTATCGTGCACGCTATGGATCATAGCACTGCACTGCAAGTTGAAATCGTAATACAGTGGAGTGAGAGATGATGAATATTAAATAGGGCAAATGTCACTGTTTTGGAACCTTTTTAATCTGAATTCATGGCCGCTAATGAAAAGGTCCTCTGGGCATCATATAGTGTAGAATTAAATAGGGGTCCAGTTAAACAGGAGGTGATTGATATTAAATGTGTCAGAGGTCACTCCGTGGAGAAAAGTAAAACAATGCTAATTTTGTCCGGGATTTTATAAGGTACTGGCATCACTCACAGCATTTGGCGATGAATGTTTAAAATAATGGAAATAGCAGATCGCAGTATGGGGGGGAATTAATCATTTTTGTTGAAAAGATCGTTAAAATGTAGCTTAACTCGCAGCTGCAGTCAACATTGTATAACCAAATGATTTTATTCTGAATGAAAATGTGGTTTTAAAAATAGTAAAACCAAGCTCCCATGACAGCTCCGTTGGTAGGTGAACTGCCTGGTGTAGAACCGAGCCATACAGCCCAGGAAAGGCCCAGATTCACTCACTGCCTGATCGGTGCGGTTTACCCACCCCCAACTAACAAAAGAAAGATTTGAATTTATGCAGATACAACTTGTCAAATCCGGCAACCTCGGGACCAAGTCTGTGCCGGTTTGCGTATTTTTCCAGATGTCGGACAAGAACATTTATGATGAACACCAGAGCGCCCGAAGAGCGTACGTATGCTACCGAGACAGACAAAGTACTAATGGTGGTGTGCGTCAGGTCGGGTCAGGCTGGGCAGAGGATCATCATTCGGCAAGACTCGGATCGATCGCACGCCATTTAAAACATAACTTGTCCCGCCCGCCGGATTTTGGGCAATAATTCCAGATTTTATTTTACTGAATATGAAATGGGATTTTCTCAAAAAATGTTCGGTTTTCAGACAATTCCGATTTTCGGGCAGCCGGATTTGAGACGTTGTACCTGAATAGCGCCTTTTACGACCACCCGACGTCTCAAAGTGCTTTACAGCCAATGAAGTACTTTTGGAGTGTAGTCACTGTTGCAATGTAGGGGAAGCAATAGAAGCACTGCAGCTGGCCTCAGCACCATCCAGGCCATGGAATGCTGGAAAATGCAAGCATGTGGATATGAGGCTAGACAGGATCGAGTTCAGTTGTGATGTCCTCAAGGACAGAGTAATCCACTAATACTCATTGCTTAGATCCACATAGAAAAACATGGCCACTGTTGAGGTACTGGAGGTCAGCAGCACCTGAAAGAAACACTTGCATATATAATCAATTATTGGCAATCGTTGCAAAAACAGCACAGTTCCAAAGAATTATTAACATTCACATCAGTTTATTTTTCCCACTGCCTATTTCCAATTGATATTTTGGTTCAAACAGAGTCCTGAAGAAACCATTTGTGGGATTCCCTTAGAGGAGTTACTGAGCTCAGTGCTTGGGAGTTTATTTGATGTGAATAGGACAATTTGGTTGTCAAACAGTTGTTTACACTTTGTCTGTTTGTTAATGCAGCTCCCTCCTACTGCTAATGTGTCATGACTATTTCAAGCCAATTCCATCAATGATGTAATCAACACTCACAATTTTTTTTTAATTGACAGAGAGAAATAAATAACATTGCTAATTTTTTTATAACCGGATTTTTAAACGCACGTTTTGATCCTGAGACTGCATTTCTCCGAACAAGTATTTAATGAAATATTTCTTCACCTGCAGTTTTTAAATATATTGCTTATTTTTTCAGGACATAGAAACATAGAAACATAGAAACACAGCTGTGGTTCATGCCATAAGATAAAACCTTAACTGCTGAATAATTGGCCGGTGTTCAATGAAGGCAAGGTTAAAGGAGCCTTTCAATCCCATTCTCATCATATGTCTAGACTTTAACAGCAATCTAGAAGGTAAATATCTTGATCCCACTCAGTCATGCTGATCTTACTGTAACTACTTCAAATTTGGGGTTAGTTTTACAGACAGACCAAAGGCTCACACCAGAGATGAATAATTGGATTTGAGTTGAACTTCTGTTCTACACCATCCAAACATGGTGCAAAAGCTATCAATGCAATATGTGTCATGTTGCTCAGGAGAGGTTCCCTAAGCCACATGATAAATGGGCACCAGAGGTGGATGTTCCTCCCTCTCAGAGATTAATTATTGGTTCCGATTGCGGTCACCTGGAAAACAGGCAGCTAAGGCTGCAGTTATACTGCCATTTCTACTCGCAGTGGCACAAAAGTGACAGTGTAACTCTGGGGCAAGGTCCTGACTTAACTTCAGAGAGGAGGAGCATTAGACCTCTTGGAGGAAGCCATCTTATACCACTTCGGCTTGAGTATAACATCAGTGCAGTGTCAAACCTTGTTCAAAAATGTTTGTGGGGGATATTGAACCCCCTGGACAACTTATAATCTTACACAGACTTATTTTACGTGTTTTGAGAGTTTAGATGGTCCCTCCCTCACTTCAATTACATTTAAAATTTAGCAGCCAGGGATGGGGCTCTGTGTCAGCATGTGACCGCCCATGTACAGAGTTCTTAATTGGGCATTAATTGCTCGGCATTGCAAGAATGATGCTTCAGACTACAAACAGATACTGTTGCAACCAAGCAAAGGTTAGAACTACACTGCAAGCCAAACCTCAGATTGCTATCCGGTCAGAATGTTATGGAGATGGATGATGCATATTACATTAGCATAGAAATAGATGTCTCGAATGGATCTTCCTCCTTTAGTAGGCTGTCATGAAACTGACAATCAATTAGATTATCATGAAAGTAGATGCCGGGGATGGATATACATGCCTCAGCCAAATCTGATGGATTAGAAAACAGACATTGCTATAATTCAAAAGTTTTAACAGCAACATATTGAAGGAAGGACTTCCTTGACAGTGTCTACTTTCAGCTCCAGATAACAGCCTACTAAAATGAAGCAATGTGAACAAACATTTTTTTTCTTCTTTCTTCTCCTTTATTTTCCCTCTTTGTCTCTACTTTCTGCTGGTCATTATTCCGCCATTCACACCCTATCCACATTAACCTTTTTCTAACTTCTGTCGTTACCATCTCAATTTGGCCCATCATTCCTTTTGTCTCGAGAATCTCTCCTGCCTTCCACCCTATCACAGACCTTCTCTTTTGTTCTTTCTTCCCCTCCCCCTTTCAGTGTTTAAGAATGTGCTCTTTTCGAACATTCGGCAGTTCTGACGAAGGGTCGTCGACCCGAAACGTTAACTTTGTTTTTCCCTCCACCGATGCTGCCTGACCCGCTGAGATTTCCAAGATTCTCTGATTTTATTTCAGATTCCAGCATCCGCAGTATTTTGCTTTTGACTAAATTGGACAAGACTGGAAAAATGACAACATAGTTTTGTTAATGGGACAAGCAAATTATAGTTATGGCGTAGCAGTTCAAATTTTCAAAACAAACCTCCAAGTTGGCCTGATTGGTTTCAAATCTACCCCAGTCACTTAGAACTCATGCACAGTATTTCCAGGTTCTTGTCGAGCTCAAAAATTTTGAGCAAGTAAATTAAGGGCGGGGGTTTTCTTGATTGCCTTATGTTTAAGAACATGATACAATAGGAACAATAAAACATATTCAATCAGCCCTATTATTTAAGTCAGTGTTCAGGACCCATGCACATCACTTTTGTAATGAATCAAATAAAATATTTATAGCATTATTAGTACCAAGTACTACTAAGAATTAGATTAGAATCACTGCACTCAGATACCAACAAGCATCATGCTCCCACACTTTTATTTTAGTTTTTTCTTCATTCATTTTCTCCATCATTCTCCCCTTCTCCAAAAGGCAGTAATTCGTAACTAGGGTATGGTTCAGCTAGTGGCTCAGTGGGTAGCACTCTCGCCTCTGACATCAGAAGGTTGTGGGGGTTCAAGTGGCACTTGAGCACATGAATCTAGGCTTGCACTCCAGTGCAGTGATGTGGGAGTGCTGTACTGTCAGAGGTACTGACTTTCGGATGAGATGTTAAACCGAGGCCCCGTCTGCTCTCTCAAGTGGATGTAAAAAAAATCACATGGCACTATTTCGAAGAAGAGCATGGGAGTTATCCCCGATGTCCTGGCCAATATCTATCCCTCAATCAACATTACAGAAGCAGATTATTTGGTCATTATCACATTGCTGTTTTTGGGAGCTTGCTGTGCGCAAATTGCTGCTGCGTTTCCCACATTACAACAGTGACTACACTTCAAAAGTACTTCATTGGCTGTAAAGCACTTTAAGACATCCGGTGGCATTGAAAGGCCCTACATTTCTTTCTTTCCATGGACATAGGGCACCCTTCTAGTATTTTGTCCAATGGTTGTTCATGCATGAGCATTATAATAGTAAGAATACTTGCCAATATTAAATGTCTTTCACATTGGAACGTCTTAACGTACTTTACACAATGACTTACTTTTTAAGTATAGTGACCGTTATTATGGGAGCAAAGCCTCCTTGATAAAATGCAACATCCCCACCAACACCTGGGAGTCCCTGGCCAAAGACCGCCCTAAGTGGAGGAAGAGTATCCGGGAGGGCGCTGAGCATCTCGAGTCTCATCGCCGAGAGCATGCAGAAAACAAGCGCAGGCAGCGGAAGGAGCGTGCGGCAAACCAAACTCCCCACCCACCCTTTCCTTCAACTACTGTGACAGAGACTGTAATTCCCATATTGGACTATACAGTCCCCTGAGAACTTACTTTAGAGTGGAAGCAAGTCTTCCTCGATTTCGAGGGACTGCCTGTGATGATGATGGGAGTAAATGCAGCAATCATTTTGCAACATTCCACAAGTGACTGTGGGTTGTCAATGGTCAGTCAACCTGATTTCTTTAGGTGCTGCTAGTTGAGAGAGGAATATGGACGACAAGGTTGGGCAAACTCCCTACTTTTTAACATTGACTTGAAGCCTCAGAAAATGCAGGCAGGTTCTTAGTTTAACATCTCATCTGAAGGTCCACATCTCCTACAATTTAGCACACTCTCAGTACAGCACTGGAATATCAATCTAAATTATGTGCTCAAAGCCTTAACGGTGAATGTAGGCAAATTTTATGACGATGGAGAATATCAAAGAGTCAAGCCTGACTTGACCTCACCCGCTATGTACCTACACACACATTCAGTAGGAGCTGCTGGATAGAAATCAGAAGCAGAAAGCCTGGTCGATTTTCCTTCCTAACACACGAGCATTGATGCCAGTTATAGCACCCATGCCATTGGTCAGCTGAGATCTTCAAATTCAACACAGCTTGAGAATCATACCCATTACCTTCCCAGTCTTTATTTCCTGCATAAGCCCACTGAGACATCAGGGGAGCCAAAATCTAATTCTTGGATTACAAAATGTGGGCTCTTGATGTTTTTAATGGTGGGATGGATAGCACACTGGAATCTCCAATAGCTAGAATCGAGCCTGATACAAAGGAAGATTATCATGGTTTTCCGAGCCTAAGGAGAATGTTGCAGGAGATCCTTGGGGAAGTATCCTCGGCCTAATCTTCTTCAGCCACTTCATCAATGACCCTCCCTCCATCATAAGTGGGGTTAGAAGTGGGGCTGTTCACGGACGATTCCACAATGTTCAGCTCCATTCACAGCTCCTCTAATAATGAAGCAGTCCATGCCAACCTACAGCGAGATCTGGACAGCATCCAGGCTTGGACTGACAAATGGCACATAAAGTAATCTGGGACGTTGCATGCCCCAGATGAACAATAAGCCACTTTACTGTGAATATGTACAATGAAAGCCGTAATCTTTGAGGCCCCCACCCCCTACTCACTGACAAGGTCTGATGGACCGTATGTCTTGGGCTCCAAAGAACAAATCAACCCAATTAGGTATTTCGCAAAGAAGAAACGAGTTAAAGAACCTTAATATGGGCAACAGTTACCCCAAAACTTTGCTTGTTTGAAGTTCAAACAAGACAAAGGAAAATCAAAATGTATCTTTCACGGTTAGTCAAAAATGGTGAGAAAACATGAACAATTATCACTCACTAATCAAAGCTATAAAACACTTATTGCAGTGACAGGCCCATTAATAAAATGAGGTTTCCCACAGATCAAGGAAGCTGAATCGTCCAAGTGGTTAACCCTGAACAATAAGTAGCGAGTGTCGGCAGGCTATTCGTCTGCACAATCCATTCTGATCCTATCCTCACCCAGGGGCCGTGCACTTTTCAGCAGGAGTCACTGGATATTGGTCAGGAACAAGAACTCTGGCTGATTTTACTCTCTCTATTCCGGGGGTACGGAGACAAAATAAATGTAGTTCCCCAACAAACCCTTTGAGGGAGCTCTTCCGGCTACTTTTGAACAAGTTAATTGATGCAGCATTAACTACTATCAGTGGCACTCTAAGAAGAAAGAAAGACTTACATTTATATAGCGTATTTCACGACCACTGGACGAATCAAAGCGCTTTACAGCCAATGAAGTACTTTTGGAGTGTAGTCACTGTTGTAATGTGGGTAATACAACAGCCAATTTGCGCACAGCAAGCTCACACAAACAGCAATATGATAATGACCAGATAATCTGTTTTTGTTATGTTGATTGAGGGATAAATATTGTCCAGGTCATCAGATATAACACCCGTGCTCTTCTATGAAATAGTGCCATAGGATCTTTAACATCCATCTGAGAGGGCAGCGGGAGCTTCGGTTTAACGTCTCATCAGTGCAGCACTCCCTCAGCCTAGATTTCTGTGCTCAAGTGCCTGGAGTGGGATTGGAACCTACAACCTTCTGACTCAGAGGCAAGTGTGCTACCAACTGAGCCACAGCTGACACTCATGTACTATCCATATAATTATTATTTTGTGGCAAAATAAAATTCTTCTGATGTCAAGTATCACTTGAAGCTCATTAAATTTGCACCCATGTTCTTTAGCTCTGTGTTCACATCATAAGTTTAACAGCTTACTTACAACTACATTATTCTTACCTCTCAGCAGTTCAAAGCCTCAATTCAGGCCCTCAGCCCATTTTCATCCAATCCAAACAAATTCCTTTTCCTGAAGCACTAAGTCTTGAATAATCTTTAGCACTATTCTCTGAACCTTCTCCAACACACCAATGCCCTTTTGAAGATAAAGTTTCAGCATTGCAAATAACATCATATTGTCAGCAATGACTCATACAAGGTCAGCATAAATTATAATCGAGACACGTCGAGGAGTGTACCAGCATATGATTAGCCTTGTTTATAACAGCTTCACACGGATTGTTAGCCATGCACAGGTATCCAATCACATTACCTGTCTTTCCCCCACTCTCTCAGACAACGTTTCCATCATACATCACTTCATGTGTCCTGTCACAATGTGCATTGCCATACATTATAATTACACCAAAATCAATCTGACGTTTCTTAGCCCATTTGCTTAATTGATCATGAATCCTTTGCTCATCACCCAGCCACAAAACTAAAGGGCCAATTTTACCTCCCAGCAGGTAACTGGCAAGGTATGGCAGGGAGTGCACAGGCAGAGAGCAGGAGATCTATGGACTGGTGGGGGGAGTCAGGGGAGGGGGCGTGCCGTATGGAGCTTGGCAGCAGAACCAGGACACAAAGGGGGAAAAGACCACAATAAGACTATGCCGATTGTTTTTCTAAACTTAATCTGTACTGACAATGTAAGCAATGGTCAATAGGATTTATCCTCAAAGCTGCAGTTCCTCAACAATTATACATTTTTTCAGACACAGAACTTTTAATACTAATAGTCTTAAGGAACATGGAAGAGATCCATATGAAGTCATAGAGAAGCCACTACAGCATTCCACATCTAAGCTGACGTAACTGACTCTGCTAAAAAGACCTCCCAACATTCCCCAGGATTCTGACTCTGAAGAGGGAATAAATGAGCGATAGGACATTAAACGCTTCTCTAAGAAGCTAAATGGTCCAACATGTCATGCTTCTTACTTATACAGGTGATAAGAGTCTCTATAACAAAGGTCCATTCTGCCTGTGGTGTCTTGCAGTTAATGTTACTTTTTGGGAAGGATCATTGGTAGGTTGAGCACAGTGCCATAACTGGGATATTCATGCATAATATGGTGCCGAGGGAATTTCAAAGCAGGTTTGAATTTGAAAGTGTACTAGTCTTTTCTCCACCTATCTTAATAGCATGTCTTTTGGCACAGAAATAGTCTTTCCAAAATGACTGCAAAATGTAATAAAGGACATACTGAGTCATTGAAACAAGGTCCAAGTCAGTCATTAGGAAAAAGCTACAATTTTCCCAGCATTTGATTCATCCCGTGTCTTAACATGTTCTCCTTATTCACTAAGGACAAAAAAACATCACACACTAATCTTGCCAGCTGCCATCTTTGGCTCAAAAGCCACCAACACATCATGAAGTCATAACGACAAGTTTGTTCTGACATAGCTCAGCCTTAAGTGACATCAAAATAGAATATCTAATGATGCCCCCTACTTGTATCAAATTCGTTTTAATTCATTTTGTTCTGTTTAGTTACAACCTTATCGTATGCAGATACCCGAAAATGATGAAGGAACAATGGTCTTGAGTAAGCCTTGGTGCTTTTGAATGGATTGAATATTTATATTCACAATCTAGACTTGAAAATACAATTAAAGGGTGTACTGTGTTTGCTTCATGGGTTCTTTGCTTAAGAATTCATAGCAACACATTGCTATTTAGAACTAGTTGGTTTATCGTCCATCATCATCCATCATAGACAGTCTCTCGAAGCGAGGATGACTTGTTTCCATGCCAAAAAGGGATGAGTTCACAGGTGTTTCAATGAAGGATCTAATATTCCAGAACCCGAACTGCATCCTGAAGGGTGGAAGATGCCTGTGCTTGGATTTTTTTAACGGGTGGTGGCTGTTGCACACCAGCCACCACACGGGCTTGACACAGCGAGGTCTTGGTCCAGTGGCAAGGATTACCCAAGACTAATTTATTAGCAAAGGTTTAACAATCACATTGTACATTACCAGTTCATCCACCAGGCTCACAACTACCTGCCTCATTGTGGACCCCTTGAACCCAACTGGTGGGGATTTTATTGAGGGTTGTGAATATCACGTAACTGGCCAAGCCACTCACAACTCAACAGCTTTACGAACTTGTGAGCATACTCACAGGTGCATACATTATAAAGGGTAATCACCATAGGCTGGACACAGTTCCTCGTGGAACCTACAATGTTGGGGGGCAGATGGTGAATCAGTTTGTGTCTCCCTGTGTAATAGGGAAGGTGTGTTTTGAAGCTAGTGATGGGGGTGGATTTTGATGTATAGCTCTCCAGAAAGGGACTCCAAACCAGTTGGTACTTTACTAGTCTTAGGTGAAAGCCATATATCATTCACTCTGACTACCTTATAACCCATTGATATTTAATCCGTATTTAAGGATTGCCAACAACTAAAGGTGTGTAAATGTGGCTATTTTAGAATATTCCATCCCCCAGGGGCAAGTCCAGCAGTCAAGAGAGTGAGAAGGTATTACAACACTGATCATAGGTTTTATGGCATCCTAGATTTAGTAGTGTCCGCGTGAATAACTGACAAACTGAGCCAGGAGTAAAGTAACTTAAATCGTGTGCTTTAAACAACCCCAAATGGTGTCCCAAACCAGCATGAATCAGAATGAATACAGCAACTGTGAATTGCTCCCACAGGGTCCTAATGCCTGTCCAGTGAACTGTAACAAATAAACAGAGGATGAACACAACTTATTTCCCCCCTTTTTAAAGCCACAGTCTATGTACAGACAAAGTCCTTGAGATAGCCAGGTCGTGTTCTGATACGCTGAGACCGGCGTGGAGCTTGCGGTGTTTGCTCTAGGTTTTGGTTGGGAAACAGAATGGTGCCTTTGTTCCATCCTGCTGGTCTCTTTGTGCAAGGTTTGGCTGAGGGTTTGAGAAGATCCAGTAGCCAGCGAAACTTCCACCCAATCATGAGCTCAGCGGGTTGTCTTCCCCGTTAGTGAGTGCTTTGTCGAACAGTATGTCGAACGGTAGGGTTTGAATCGCTTCGTCCAACGTTTGGCTTTCAAATCCTCTTTGATGACATGGTTAAATCACTCAACACCTCCGTTGCTTTGAGGATTGTACCGAGCAGTAAGGCAATGCTCAACAGCATGATGAATGAGGAAATCCGCAAACTGGTCGGACACAAACTGTGGTCCATTATCAGTGATTATGACCTATGGGAGGCCCCATTTCGTGAACATACACTGCAGAATAGTGACGATCGTTGATGAGGTCACTGAACTTGAGGTCGCGATTTCTGGCCATTTGGAATGCAGGTCATGTACCACAACAAGGAAACGCTGGTGCTGTGGAGCTGCGTCAACTGGACCGAAGATATCCAACTGAAGTTTGTGGCCATGGAATGGGCTTCATTGGCGCTGGTCGGTTGTTTGTGGCCTTTTCGCTCAGACTGCATGTATCGCAGTGTGAGATGAACTCCGTGATGTGAGTGTCAATCCCAGGCCACCATACTGAATCGTGACATCTCTGCTTCATGCGGACAATGCCAGGGTGTCCATCGTGTGCCAATGAGAGAAGGTACTGTTGAAGTGACTTGGGAATTACTGCTCTATCACCACGAGCTAGGCAGCCATCGTTCCAAAAGGAAAATTCATCGTGAAGTTGATGGAGGATTTTCAGCTCTTCCAGAATTTGCTTCGGACATTAATCTGGAGGAAGTGACACACGTGCTGGTACGTAGCATGACATTATGATTTGGTTTTGAGTTCATCGCAGGAGACAAGGTTTCTGATGAACTGAGTGATGATCGACGTGACCTATGTGTCGTCATCTGAGAACAAGTCAGCACCACAGTCCGAAACAGGTGTCGAGCAGCTGAGCATGTCAGCTACGTGGTTGCGACTGCCAGTGATGTGCTGTACATCAAAGTTATACTGATGAAGGCGATCTGACCATCGGTTGATTCGTAGTGGTCTGTGCCCAGATCCAGTTGTAGTGAATAGCGTAGTTAGCGCTTGGTGATCCGTACGGAGGGTAAATTTCCTGCCATAGAGGTAGGTGGCCAGCGTTCACATGTGTCATGTATTCAACCAGCATTGTAACCCATGTATAAACTGACCTAAGTTGTACACCGTGAGAACACTGACCACTAGGTGGGAGACACTCCTAACCTGGACCTTCAGGTATAAAAGGGGAAGCTCCACCCACCTTCATCACTTGAGTGCTAAGGAATAAAGGACAGGTCACAGACTGACCTTCTCTCAAGCATGGGCCTCTTGTGCATTTATACTGTGTAGTAAGGACGTATCAATGGCGACAAGAAACTGTGACTTAAACCACGCGAGCATGGCCACTAGCAGAACAGACGAGAGGTACTGTGATAAGGAATGGTTGGGACAGAGATTCAACATTGTTAAAGCAGCACACAGTTCTCCAGGCAGACAAGGGCAGTCAGGCATGCCCCAACATGTAGTCGAACCCAGAGGGGGAGTTCGACAGAGACAATGGCAAGCTGAACAGCGATTCACGCCATTGCAAGGAACAATGCGGCCAGTAATGGGGCCATCAACACCTGTTAATGGTGCACTCAAGGACAATAACAGGGGCAGTCAGGGACGATCGACTGGCAAGGGACCTTTTGTTTCAAACCGCAACTCATGCTGGAGGCGTGGAGGCATACATTCAGCCGGAGTTTGCAGAGATGAGCAAAATACCTGCAGAAAATTGCAGAAATGGACACTGGGGGAAATCGCTGGAAGCTGAAGTTCAGCGAGTTCATGTGGAGCACGTATACAGTTCATACACCAGGACACCACCGATAATGATGAAAGTGCTCCTCAATGGCATCCCAGTATCAATGGAGTTAGACACGGGTGCCAGCCAGTCCCTGATGGGTATCAAACAGTTCAAAAAGTTGTGGGCATCCAAGGCCAGGAGGCCAAAATTATCGCCGATTGACGCACAGCTACGGACTTACACAAAGCAGATCATTCCGGTGCTAGGCAGCGCCACGGTAGTCGTGACCCACAAAGATTCAGAGAACAGGTTGCCACTCTGGATTGTCCCAGGGGACTGTCCCGCACTACTGGGGAGGAGTTGGCTTGCTGTCATGAACTGGAAATGGGGCGATGTCAATGCAATTTCCTCTGTGGAGCGAGTATCATGCTCACAGGTCCTGGACAAATTTGACTCATTATTTCAACCCGGCATTGGCACTTTCATGGGGGCCAAGGTAGTGATTCACATAAACCCGGACGCCAGACCAGTTCACCACAAGGCCAGAGCGGTGCCGTACGTGATGCGGGAAAAGATAGAAGGCGAATTGGACCTCCTGTTGAGGGAAGGCATCATCTCGCCAGTCTAATTCAGTGACTGGCTGAGCCCGATTGTGCCGGTGCTCAAGGCGGATGGGTTGGTCAGGATATGTGGCGATTACAAGGCCACCATCAATCGGGTGTCACTCCAAGACCAGTACCCGCTACCGAGAGCGGAGGACATCTTTGCGACGCTATCTGGTAGCAAACTTTTTTCAAAATTGGACCTGACCTCAGCTTACATGACCCAGGAGCTGGCGAGTGAGTCGAAGAAGCTGACCACCATCACGACACACAAGGGGTTGTTTGAGTACAACAGATGTCCGTTCGGGATTCGCTCGGCCGCCGCGATCTTCCAACGAAATATGGAAAGCCTCCTCAAGTCGATTCCAGGGACGGTGGTTTTTCAGGACAACATCCTCATTACGGATTACGATACTGAAGAACACCTCCACAACCTGGAGGAGGTGCTACGCAGATCTGCGACTGAAAAAGGCGAAGTGCGTCTTCCTAGCTCCAGAGGTAGAATTCCTGGGGATGAGGGTAGCAGCAGACGGGATCAGCCCTACTGCATCCAAGACAGAAGCGATCCAGAGAGCACCCAGACCCCGTAACACGACGGAGCTGCGTTCGTTCCTGGGGTTCCTGAACTATTTTGGTAACTTCCTTCCCAAATTGAGCACGCTGCTAGAGCCGCTACACATGCTCCTATGCAAAGGTCGCGAATGGGTCTGGAGGGACAGCCAGGAAAGGGCTTTTAATAGAGCACGCAATTTGTTATGTTCCAACAATCTGTTAATGCTATATGACCCATGTAAGAAACTTGTGTTAACGTGCGATGCGTCGTCCTATGGTGTCGGGTGTGTGTTGCAGCATGTCAATGCCAAGGGTCAGTTACAGCCGGTAGCTTATGCCTCCAGAAGTCTGTCCCAGGCAGAAAGGGGCTATGGGATGGTAGAAAAGGAGGCGCTCGCATGTGTATATGCGGTAAAGAAAATGCACCAGTACCTGTTTGGCAGGAAATTTGAGCTGGAGACAGATCACAAACCCCTAACGTCCCTTTTGGCCAACAACAAGGCCATAAATGCAAACGCATCGGCCCGCATACAGAGGTGGGCACTCACATTAGCTGCCTATGACTACACAATTCGGCACAGACCGGGCACCGAAAACTGCGCCAATGCACTCAGCAGGCTCCCACTAGCCACCACTGAGGGGGCTACCGAGCATGCTGCTGAGATGGTCATGGCTGTTGAAGCTTTCGGAAGCGAAGGCTCACCCGTGACAGCCCGTCAGATTAAAGTCTGGACAAATAGAGACCCGCTATTGTCTCTAGTCAAGAAATGTGTCCTGAATGGGGACTGGGCAGCCACGTACAGGGCATGCCCTGAGATATTTAAACCATTTCACAGGCGCAAGGATGAACTCTCGATTCAGGCCGATTGCCTACTGTGGGGAAACCGTGTAGTCATGCCCCAGATGGGCAGAGAGGTGTTCATCAGAAAATTCCACAATGGGCACCCGGGCATTGTCACGATGAAGGCAATTGCTAGGTCACAAGTTTGGTGGCCAGGGATAGACGCAGATCTGGAACTTTGTGTTCGTAGGTGCAACACGTGTGCCCAGCTGGGCAATGCGCCCAGGGAAGCCCCCCTTAGCCCCTGGCCATGGCCCGCCAAGCCTTGGTCACGCATCCATGTGGACTACGCAGGTCCTTTCATGGGGAAAATGTTTTTGGTTGTAGTAGACGCCTATTCCAAATGGATCGAGTGTGACATTTTAAATTCAAGCACATCCTCTGCCACGGTAGAAAGTCTACGGGCAATGTTCGCCACCCACAGTCTACCGGACATCTTGGTCAGCGACAATGGCTCGTGCTTCACAAGCACTGAACTCCAGGACTTCATGGCAGGCAATGGAATTAACCATGTCAGAACGGCACCGTTCAAGCCGGCCTCAAACGGCCAGGCAGAACGAGCAGTGCAGATAATCAAACAGAGGATGCTCAGATTCCAAGGGGGTTCCCTACAAACCTGCTTATCACGCCTCCTGTTGGCCTATAGATCCGGACCACACTCGCTCACAGGGGTTCCAACCGCAGAGCTACTAATGAAAAGGACGCTCAAAACCCGATTATTGCTTTTCCACCCCACCATGAGAGAAATTGTCGAGATCAGGCGCCAGTCACAATATCACTACCATGACAGGACTGCGAGGGCGCGATGTATTGATGTAAATGATCCTGTTTTTGTCCTCAACTACGCTGCAGGGCCCAAATGGCTCGCAGGCACTGTGGTTGCCAAAGAGGGAAATAGGATTCTGGTAGTTAAACTTACCAATGGACAAATCTGCCGCAAACATGTGGATCAAACAAAAAGTAGGTTCAGCAACCCCATAGAAGAAGCAAAGGAAGAACACGATGTAGAGTTCACTCCACCACAGGTGACCGAACACCAGAACCAAAGGGAGGAGAGCCCAGTCACTGTGGGCAGTCCGGACAGGCCTGAGGCACTGCAAACAGCAGACACTCAGGCCAGTGCCCAACAACCGGAGCCCCAACTCAGACGCTCTACAAGGGAGCGTAAACCACCAGAGAGACTCAACCTGTGATCCCAATAAGACTTTGGGAGGGGAGGTGATGTCATGTATTCAACCAGCATTGTAACCCATATATAAACTGACCTAAGTTGTACACCGTGAGAACACTGACCACTAGGTGGGAGACACTCCTAACCTGGACCTGCAGGTATAAAAGGGGAAGCTCCACCCACCTTCATCACTTGAGCGCTAAGAAATAAAGGACAGGTCACAGACTGACCTTCTCTCAAGCATGGGCCTCTTGTGCATTTATACTGTGTAGTAAGGACGTATCAACATGTATAGATGCAAGCTTTGCATTCTCCTGTAGAGTATTTATATTCTGCAGATGAGAGCATGCAAGCGGTGAAGGCAACTGGGCGTTCCAGGCCGTCAATCCATTGCAAGAGCACAGCACCCATGGCGGTGACATACATAGTGGCATTCGGATCAGAGTGCGCGAGGATAGGAGGGGATGTGATTTTCTCCTTAAACGTGTTGAGTACCTGAACCTGGGAATCTGCTCATTCCCAAGGGACGTCCTTGCGCAGCAACGTGCAAAGTGGTTCGGCAATGTGCGTGTAGTGTGGGACGAACTTCAGATAGAAGTTGTAAGTGCCGAGGAATGATGAAAGTTCTTTGATGTTGGTAGCCTCTTGCATTCGTTGGATCTCATCAATGTTGTCAAGAATTGGCTTGCCACCTTGCACGGTGACTCTGTAGCCCAGAAGTTTATTTCTCCAGCAGCGAATATATACTTATCAGCATTAAGTGTAATATTATGTGTAGCAAGTCTAGCCATAACTGCGTGAAGTCACCGGTCATGTTCTTCCATTGTCCATCCATGGACGACGATATCATCAAGCAGATTGAAGGCTCCCTCTATGCCTGCTCGCATAGTAGTGACAATCTTCTGAAATGCACTTGGTCAGAAGATAGTCTTTAGGGCATGGTGTCGATACTGATACAGACCATCATGCATCGTGAATGCCATGACCGGTTTACTGTCCTCCGCTAGGGGTATTTGCAGGTAACTGCGGCGCATGTCGAGTTTCGTAAAGACTATTGAGCCATGGAATTCTGAAGACAGTCCGTCGATGGTAGGAAGAGGGTGCTTGTCGGGGATGATGGCTTTTTTGACCTCTTTCAGGTCGATGCATAGGCGGATCTCCCCATTTTCACGCCAAGCAATGACTAAGTTCGAGATCCAGGGTGAGTAGTCGATGCTCTCAATGATTTCCCTGAGATTCGAGTCGCGTTAATTCTGCGGATACTTGGTTGCGAACCGCGAATGGGAGATGGCAAAGTCGCTGCGTAACCGGTTTGACGGCAGGGTCAACGTGGGGACGATAGCAGAATTTTGTTGTCACTCCAAACCCTGTGACGATTGAGGGATACTGCTTGTCAAAGTCCACGTGTACACAGGTATGCCCACTGGGTAAACTTTGAACCCAAGCTTGTCAAAAAGGTCAACACCCTTGAGGCTTCGTCCCTTCGTGACATAACAGAATAAGTTCTCCAATGTTATACCCTTGTAGTGTATCGGGACAGATATGACCCCAAGTTCCTCAATTTTGGAGTCGGAGTACACATGTAGAGTAGAAGTTGCGGGATGCAGCTGACAGTGCGTGAAGTGGGTTTTGTACACAGCCTCACTCAATATGGAGACTTTAGCTCCAAAGTCAATGAGGAAGCAGCAGGGTGTGCCATCAATGTTTACCTCACAGTCCTTGAATTTGCCCGAACCGATGTGCGAAATGTCACTAACGGTGTAAACCATACTGGGTTTATCACTGTCGGGGTTGTCCACACGTTGAATATGCTGCGATGAGCGACAGACACTAGAAAAATATTTCATTTTAGCACATGCAGAGCATTTCTTCCCACGTGCAGGGCAGTTAGGACTCTTTGCTGAATGTGATTTGTCCCCACAGTTAAAGCAGTGGAAGTTAGGCCCGCGATCCGTAGTGGGTGGCGTATTACTAGCCCTGGGTCTCTGCTGTGATTTCCGCTTTTGACGAATGCCTTACACATGGGCTGTAGCTGCAGTCTGCTGCACAGAGGGAGCAGGGGATCTGATTGCTTTTGAATCGTAAAGCGCTGATTCGATTTGGATGGCCAAATTAGTTGCTTTATCCAATGACATTTTGTCATCCTCCATTAGCAAGCGTTCCTGAATGCGGGGGTAAATCAGTGTTTTCTCAATCATTTGATCCCTGATCATTTCCTTTGTGAGTGCTCCAAAGTTACACGTCGCGGCCAGCTCAGTTAATGAAATGAAGTACTGTTTGATTGGTTCACTGTTCCCTTGCCCCCTTTTAAAATCTCCATCACAATTCATCTCTTTGGCCCAAAATAGTTCTCTAGGGAGCTTACCGTTTTATCGTAAGACTCCGTGTCTTTGATTTGGCCAAAGATGCGTTAGCCTTCGGTGCTGAGGCAGTGGATAAGTATTGCATGGCAGCGAGCTGGTGTTACGTTGTTGCCGTCTAACCCACTCGCCATGATGTATGTAGAAAAACTTTTTAACCATCTTGGCCATGGAATTGGAGGGTCCCCGGGTGTGGAGAGGAATGGCGCGGGGGTACGGAGGTTAATTTGGATCATCCTCGTCGCCAAATTATGGTGTGTATGTGTAAATAACTGACAAACTGAGCCAGGAGTAAAGTAACTTAAACCGTGTACTTTATGCAACCCAAAATGGTGTCTCAAACCGGCATGAACCAGAATGAATACAGCAACTGTGAATAGCTCCCACAGGGTCCTAATGCCCATCCAGTGAGCTGTAACAAATAAATAGAGTATGAACACAACAGATCTCTTTAAAACAAAAGCAATATTCCATTCAAAATCAATAGTCCCTCTGTTTCTCATAACCGTGTAGGTGGAGTGGGGTGGGAGTTGTACAACCACAGATAAATGGATATATATAGATACACATTCTACGCTTGAAACCAAAAACTTACGAATTGGTTATTGTTCCTATATCTTAACCTTGAGTCATTAAATAAAGAAGTAAATAAGTTCCCTCACACTCTGGATCAAAGCCACTGTGAAACAGAATGAATTTGGCTCACATTATTCAAGTCTACTTGGCCATTTACTTCACTCCCTCAACTATACAATAAGTAATTAAATAGTTTCTCTCACATTTGAGTTTCTACCAATGAATAACATAATTCTCCTTACACCGTACACTAAGCCACAAGAGTATTTAAATAAGTATTCCTTCTCACAAACTAAATCTACATCAATGAATAATTAAATATATACTTCCTTCGGTTGGTTTGTAAGGATTCTACATAAAAGGAGCTCATACTGCCCCAACCCAAAGCATTAAACTGTCCATGATTTTGCATTGATTGGAAACCTTAATCATCGGCCATAAGGATGGGTCATGGGGAGATAATTTTCTGAATTTCTATTCAAAGAAGAGCAGGGAAGCTCCCCCCACTCTTCTGACCAATATTTATCCCTCAATTAAAAATAGATGAAAAAATTACTGAAAATAGATTATCTGGTCATTTATCTCATTGGTCTTTGTGGAACCTTGCTGTGCGCCCATTGGTTGCCACATTTTCTACATTACAAGAGTGGCTCCACTTCAAAAGTACTTCATTGGCTGTAAAGCGCTTTGGAATGTCCTGAGGTTAAGGCATATAAGTGGGGGTATGAGAGTATTGCTGTGTGACTGACTATGCTACATACGTGACCTGGAAGTGTTGCTACTAACACTGGGTGTCAAGGTAGAAAATGTCTGCAGTGATATCCTTTATCTTGTTCACAACAACAACTTATATTTATATAGCGCCTTTAACGTAGTAAAACATCCTAAGGCGCTTCACAGGAGTTTTATAAGACAAAAAAAAATTTGATACCGAGCCACATAAGAAGAAATTATGGTAGTTGACCAAAAGCTTGGTCAAAGAGGTAGGAGTGTCTTGATGGAAGAAAGAGAGGTAGAGAGGCAGAGAGGTTTAGGGAGGGAGTTCCAGAGCTTAGGGGCCAGGCACGGCCACCGATGGCTGAGCGCTTATAATCGGGGATGCTCAAGAGGGCAGAATTTGTCGAGCGCAGATAACTCACCACAAAATTCACACAGCAAAAAAAAAAGGCCTTCATCTCAACTAATAAACTTTTACTCACTTCTGAGAATAACATAACTATTTTCCCTTAAGTTTAGTCAATCCTTAGATAAATTTCAAATGAATTCACGTTTTTTTCCTGCTTTGGCATCTTATGAAGAAAATGTGTCTCAATAAACACTATCGAGAACCCATCTATTGTTTTACATAAAAACAGTTTTGGCAATTCTGTTTACAGAGGGAGAAAATCCAGAAGAATCTTTAATCACTTCAGTTTTGACAACATCAAATTAAAATGATGCACTTGAGCATTACTGACACCAAAGCAATTTGCATGAATGTTAGTGTAAATCGGATTGAGGAACACTGCATTTCATCAGGTAGCATTTTTACTGCTATTTTGAAACAGTTCCACCATCCTCTGTATTGCACAGACTCTGGTCTGTGGGTTATATTTTCAACTGGTCCTCTTTCTTGGTTTGTCTTCTTCTAACTTATCATTGTATATAATGTTATATATTATAGTACGATGACTTTTATTTTTATCTGTTCCTTCTGCTGCTTCTCTTTTTTTGTTTCTGCTTTCCTTGTAGATTCCTTGCACAAATAAGAATAAGAACATAAGAACATAAGAAATAGGAACAGGAGTAGGCCATACGGCCCCTCGAGCCTGCTCTACCATTCAATAAAATCATGGCTGATCTGATCATGGACTCAGCTCCACTTCCCTGCCTGCTCCCCATAACCCCTTCTCCCCATATCGCTCAAGAAACTGTCTATTTCAGTCTTAAATGTATTCAATGTCCCAGCTTCCACAGCTCTCCGAGGCAGCAAATTCCACAGATATACAACTCTCTGAGAGAAGAAATTCCTCCTCACCTCTGCTTTAAATGGGTGGCTCCTTATTCTAAAATCATGCCCTCTAGTTCTAGTCTCCCCCATCAGTGGAAACATCCTCTGTGCATCCACCTTGTCAAGCCCCCTCATAATCGCATATGTTTCGATAAGATCACCTCTCATTCTTCTGAAATCCAATGAGTAGAGGCTCAATCTACTCAACCTTTCCTCATAAGTCATCCCTGGAAGCAACCTAGTGAACCTTCTCTGAACTGCCTCCAAAGCAAGTATATCCTTTCTTAAATATGGAAAACAAAACTGCACGCAGTATTCCAGGTGTGGCCTCACCAATACTTTGTATATCTGTAGCAAGACTTCCCTGCTTTTATACTCCATCCCCTTTGTAATAAGGGCCAAGATACCATTGGCCTTCCTGATCACTTGCTGTGCCTGCATACTATCCTTTTGTGTTTCATGCACAAACACCCCCAGGTCCCGCTGTACTGCAGCACTTTTCAATCTTTCTCCATTTAAATAATAACTTGCTCTTTGATTTTTTTCTGCCAAAGTGCATGACCTCACACTTTCCAACATTATACTCCATCTGCCAAATTTTTGCCCATTCACTTAGCCTGTCTATGTCCTTTTGCAGATTTTTTGTGTCCTCCTCACACATTGCTTTTCCTCCCATCTTTGTATCATCAGCAAACTTGGCTAGGATGGTAAGGATGGTAAACCCCGGATCCCAGAGGGAAGGAGGACGAGTCCAATGTGAACTGTGCACCATGTACATCTTTAAGGTCTCGTTAAAGAGCAATAGTGTCAAAGTGAAGCATTGTCGGACCTTCACTTGCAGTAAATGTGTCCAGACTTTGTCTCTACAGCATTAGATAGAAACATAGAAACATAGAAAAATAGGTGCAGGAGTAGGCAGGATTGTTTCCCTAAAGGAGAAGATTGAGCAATTGACATTCTTAGTGGATTTTGACGACTTCCTGACTGAGACGTAAAGTAAGTCTGTATTGTCCGATATTGATAGCAGTTCCTTTATTACTTTGGATCCTCTTATTACTTCAAACAGGTATGCCCTGCTTAGTAATTTGGATAAGTCGATAGGCAGTGAGGTCAGTACCAGTGGCCCCGAACCTCATTGCTCATATCAACATCTAGGAAAAGATAAGGGGAAGGCTGCAAAGCCCAAGAAAACGTCGGTTGAATAGCGAAGGAAGAGCAAGAGGTAACGTGCAATCCTCATAGGGGACTCCGTCATCGGGCACACAGACAGCACCCTGTGTTGAGAGCCGTTTTCTGTTTTCCAGGGGCCAAGATAGCTAATCTCCGAGATCATGTGGATATACTGATGAAAGGTGAGTGTAAAGACACTGGCTTACATATTGGCACTAATGATATTATAGATAGAAGACCATTTGTTTTGCAGAATACCTACAAAAACCTCATTGATGCCCTTCAGTAAAAGGTGCAAGGGTAGTAATTTTCGGGCTATTATCAATCATGTCCCGATCGATGGAGAGGAATAGCCGAATCATGGGATTCAACACCTGGCTTCGGGACCTCTGCAAAAAGAAGAAGCTTCACTTCATCGACAATTGGGAGGTGTTCGCTTGAAAAGGCAAGTTGTTTAGGAGGGACGGCCTCCATCTTAACTTCGCGGGAGCAAAAAGGCTGACAGAGGAGGTTGAGCATGCTTTCAGAAAGCATTTAAACTAAGTCAGAACAGGGGATAGTGCAGATCAGTTCAAAGTTAGTGATAACTACATAGATGCTAAGCATGAAGATGAACCAGATAGGAAGCAAATAAGAATTAATAATTTTAAGAAACTAGATGGGAGACCTTTAAATTGCTTTTATGTAAATGCAAGGAGTGTTAGAAGCAAATTGTTAGAATGTAGACGCATTATGTATTTCTGAGACATGGCTAGATGACAATGATGGCACAGAAATTCACCTAAAGAGCTACAAGGGTTTCAGAAAGGGTAGGGTAGGGCATAGGGGAGGTGGGGTTGCTATTTTTTATCAGTGAGAATCTAACAGCTAGAGAGAGACTTGATATTGCCTCATCAGACTCAGCTGAAGTTATCTAGGTTCAAGTGGACCAAGCTCACGTGCAGGGATTAATTATCGGTAATTGGTATAGACCCCCGGGTCAGACACTTGAACATGATGAGTTATTATGGAAACAGATCACTGATGTTTTTAATATAAAATGTCACCTTTGTCTGGTGGGTGATTTTAATTTTCCTGGCATTCAGTGGCACGGTGCTTTACCTGCTGTTGCGGTGGGAAGTGCAGCTGAAAATTTTATTGAAAGTATGCAGGACTGTTTCCTGACTCAACATGCTAATGAAGTAGCTAGGGAAAATCATATATTGAATCTGGTGTTTAGTAGTGAGCCTGACCTCGTATCAGGCCTCCATGTGGGGGAACATCTGGGCAACAGTGATCACAACATTATACGGTTCCAATTGGCCAGGAGAACCAAAGGGACTGAGAACCTGCAACTCCTACCGGATTTCAGAAGGACAAACTTCTCCAAAATGGCAGATGATTTGGAACACGTAAATTGGATAACCCTCCTGGGTGGTGATGCGACCGATGTTGAATATAAATGGAAAGCTTTTAAGAATCAGATTAAAAGTGTGGCAAACAAACATGTACCCAAAAATTAAAAGAAGGAAATGTGGTAAGAAAAAGCCAAGGTGGCTGACTGGGTATGTACAAAGACAAATAGATGTAAACAGAAATGTTTCTATAATTTGAAGAAATTTAACACTCAAATAAATAGAGTTAAATACAAAGAACTAAAGAAAGCTAAGGCTGCTATTAGAACAGCAAAAGGACTAATGGAAAAAAGGATTGTAGACAACTGTGGCAGTATTGGGAAAAGCTTTATTAGTTATGTGACGAGTCAGAGAACTATCAAAGACTATATTGGGCCACTGAAAGGTGTTCAAGGACAGGTTACAAATGACTCACTGAATATGGCAGAAATATTAAATGAGTACTTTGCATCATTATTCATCCTTGAAGATGATGCTCAAATATTCGAAGTTAATGATACTAGTTTTACTACTAGTAACATTAACATAGATAAGCATATTGTTTAAGAAATAATTAAGTACTTAAAAATAGATAGAACAGCAGGGCCGGACGATATCCAGCTGAGGGTCCTCCGGGAGATGGGACATGTGGTGTGCAAGCCCCTGGCCTGTATGTTTAATAGCTCACTGCACTCTGAAATGGTTCCTACAGATTGGAAAGAGGCTAAAGTAGTCCCCATTTTTAAAAAAGGTGAAAAGGCAGACCCAGATAACTATAGGTCCATCAGTTTAACATCAGTAACAGGGGAAATGCATGAAAGAATCATAAGGGATGCAATATATGAATACTTGGATAGGGTGGGACATATTCGGGACACTCAACATGTATTCATAAAAAAGAGGTCATGTCTCACAAATCTAATGGTATTTTTTGAAGAAGTTGCAAAGTTGCTGGATGAGGGAAGCCCGGTCGATATTGTCTACTTAGATTTCCAAAATGTTTTTGGCAAGGTACTGCATAAGAGAGGCGAGAGGCGTACCGGTGCAGCTACAGGGAGAAGGCAAAGATACAAAGGTGACGTCACAGCCTAGGGGGTAAGTGATTGGCTGGTGATTGGTGAGTAGTTTTTCTTTTTCTTCTTATATTGGTCAGTAACTTTTAACATTGTTATTACCAGTTTAAGTGTATCTAAGGGTTAAGACATGGCAGGAGAGCTCGGTCGGGTGTTATGCTCCTCCTGTACCATGTGAGAACTCAGGGACACTTCCGGTGTCCCTGACGACTACGTGTGCGGGAAATGTGTCCACCTCCGGCTCCTGACGGTCCGCGTTGCGGAATTGGAGCTGAGGGTGGATTTACTCTGGAGCATCCACGATGCTGAGAATGACGTGAGTAGCACGTGTAGTGAGTTGGTCTTACCGCAGGGAAAGGGTCCACAGCCAGATAGGGAATGGAAGACCAGCAGGAAGAGTAGTGCAAGGAAGGTAGTGCAGGGGTCCCCTGTGGTCATCCCCCTGCAAAACAGATACACCGCTTTGGGTACTGTTGAGGGGAATGACTCATCAGGTGAGGGCAGCAGCAGCCAAGTTCATGGCACCGTGGCTGGCTCTGCTGCACAGGAGGGCAAGAAAAAGAGTGGGAGAGCGATAGTGATAGGGGATTCAATTGTGAGGGGAATAGATAGGCGTTTCTGCGGCCGCAACCGAGACTCCAGGATGGTATGTTGCCTCCCTGGTGCAAGGGTCAAGGATGTCTCGGAGCGGGTGCAGGACATTCTGAAATGGGAGGGAGAACAGCCAGTTGTCGTGGTGCACATTGGTACCAACGACATAGGTAAAAAAAGGGATGAGGTCCTACGAAACGAATTTAAGGAGCTAGGAGCTAAATTAAAAAGTAGGACCTCAAAAGTAGTAATCTCGGGATTGCTACCAGTGCCACGTGATAGTCAGATTAGGAATCGCAGGATAGCGCAGATGAATACGTGGCTTGAGCAGTGGTGCAGCAGGGAGGGATTCAAATTCCTGGGGCATTGGAACCGGTTCTGGGGGAGGTGGGACCAGTACAAACCGGACGGTCTGCACCTGGGCAGGACCGGAACCAATGTCCTAGGGGGAGTGTTTGCTAGTGCTGTTGGGGAGGATTTAAACTAATATGGCAGGGGGATGGGAACCAATGCAGGGAGACAGAGGGAAACAAAAAGGAGACAAAAGCAAAAGACAGAAAGGAGATGAGGAAAAGTGGAGGGCAGAGAAACCCAAGGCAAAGAACAAAAAGGGCCACTGTACAGCAAAATTCTAAAAGGACAAAGGGTGTTAATAAAACAAGCCTGAAGGCTTTGTGTCTTAATGCAAGGAGTATCCGCAATAAGGTGGATGAATTAATTGTGCAAATAGATGTTAACAAATATGATGTGATTGGGATTACGGAGACGTGGCTCCAGGATGATCAGGGCTGGGAACTCAACATTCAGGGGTATTCAACATTCAGGAAGCATAGAATAAAAGGAAAAGGAGGTGGGGCAGCATTGCTGGTTAAAGAGGAGATTAATGCAATAGTTAGGAAAGACATTAGCTTGGATGATGTGGAATCTATATGGGTAGAGCTGCAGAACACCAAAGGGCAAAAAACGTTAGTAGGAGTTGTGTACAGACCTCCAAACAGTAATAGGGATGTTGGGGAGGGCATCAAACAGGAAATTAGGGGTGCATGCAATAAAGGTGTAGCAGTTATAATGGGTGACTTTAATATGCACATAGATTGGGCTAGCCAAACTGGAAGCAATACGGTGGAGGAGGATTTCCTGGAGTGCATAAGGGATGGTTTTCTAGACCAATATGTTGAGGAACCAACTAGGGGGGAGGCCATCTTAGACTGGGTGTTGTGTAATGAGAGAGGATTAATTAGCAATCTCATTGTGCGAGGCCCCTTGGGGAAGAGTGACCATAATATGGTGGAATTCTGCATTAGGGTGGAGAATGAAACAGTAATTTCAGAGACCATGGTCCAGAACTTAAAGAAGGCTAACTTTGAAGGTATGAGGCGTGAATTGGCTAGGATAGATTGGCAAATGATACTTAGGGGGTTGACTGTGGATGGGCAATGGCAGACATTTAGAGACCGCATGGATGAATTACAACAATTGTACATTCCTGTCTGGCGTAAAAATAAAAAAGGGAAGGTGGCTCAACCGTGGCTATCTAGGGAAATCAGGGATAGTATTAAAGCCAAGGAAGTGGCATACAAATTGGCCAGAAATAGCAGCGAACCTGGGGACTGGGAGAAATTTAGAACTCAGCAGAGGAGGACAAAGGGTTTGATTAGGGCAGGGAAAATGGAGTACGAGAAGAAGCTTGCAGGGAACATTAAGGCGGATTGCAAAAGTTTCTATAGGTATGTAAAGAGAAAAAGGTTGGTGAAGACAAACGTAGGTCCCCTGCAGTCAGAATCAGGGGAAGTCATAACGGGGAACAAAGAAATGGCAGACCAATTGAACAAGTACTTTGGTTCGGTATTCACTAAGGAGGATACAAACAACCTTCCGGATATAAAAGGGGTCAGAGGGTCTAGTAAGGAGGGGGAACTGAGGGAAATCTTTATTAGTCGGGAAATTGTGTTGGGGAAATTGATGGGATTGAAGGCCGATAAATCCCCAGGGCCTGATGGACTGCATCCTAGAGTACTTAAGGAGGTGGCCTTGGAAATAGCGGATGCATTGACAGTCATTTTCCAACATTCCATTGACTCTGGATCAGTTCCTATGGAGTGGAGGGTAGCCAATGTAACCCCACTTTTTAAAAAAGGAGGGAGAGAGAAAACAGGGAATTATAGACCGGTCAGCCTGACCTCAGTCGTGGGTAAAATGATGGAATCAATTATTAAGGATGTCATAGCAGTGCATCTGGAAAATGGTGACATGATAGGTCCAAGTCAGCATGGATTTGTGAAAGGGAAATCATGCTTGACAAATCTTCTGGAATTTTTTGAGGATGTTTCCAGTAAAGTAGACAAAGGAGAACCAGTTGATGTGGTATATTTGGACTTTCAGAAGGCTTTCGACAAGGTCCCACACAAGAGATTAATGTGCAAAGTTAAAGCACATGGGATTGGGGGTAGTGTGCTGACGTGGATTGAGAACTGGTTGTCAGACAGGAAGCAAAGAGTAGGAGTAAACGGGTACTTTTCAGAATGGCAGGCAGTGACTAGTGGAGTGCCACAAGGTTCTGTGCTGGGGCCCCAGCTGTTTACATTGTACATTAATGATTTTGACGAGGGGATTAAATGCAGTATCTCCAAATTTGTGGATGATACTAAGTTGGGTGGCAGTGTGAGCTGCGAGGAGGATGCTATGAGGCTGCAGAGTGACTTGGATAGGTTAGTTGAGTGGGCAAATGAATGGCAGATGAAGTATAATGTGGATAAATGTGAGGTTATCCACTTTGGTGGTAAAAACAGAGAGACAGACTATTATCTGAATGGTGACAGATTAGGAAAAGGGAAGGTGCAACGAGACCTGGGTGTCATGGTACATCAGTCATTGAAGGTTAGCATGCAGGTACAGCAGGCGGTTAAGAAAGCAAATGGCATGTTGGCCTTCATAGCGAGAGGATTTGAATACAGGGGCAGGGAGGTGTTGCTACAGTTGTACAGGGCCTTGGTGAGGCCACACTTGGAGTATTGTGTACAGTTTTGGTCTCCTAACTTGAGGAAGGACATTCTTGCTATTGAGGGAGTGCAGCGAAGGTTCACCAGACTGATTCCCGGGATGGCGGGACTGACCTATCAAGAAAGATTGGATCAACTGGGCTTGTATTCACTGGAGTTCAGAAGAATGAGAGGGGACCTCATAGAACGTTTAAAATTCTGACGGGTTTAGTCAGGTTAGATGCAGAAAGAATGTTCCCAATGTTGGGGAAGTCCAGAACCAGGGGTCACAGTCTGAGGATAAGGGGTAAGCCATTTAGGACCGAGATGAGGAGAAACTTCTTCACCCAGAGAGTGGTGAACCTGTGGAATTCTCTACCACAGAAAGTAGTTGAGGCCAATTCACTAAATATATTCAAAAGGGAGTTAGATGAAGTCCTTACTACTCGGGGGATCAAGGGTTATGGCGAGAAAGCAGGAAGGGGGTACTGAAGTTTCATGTTCAGCCATGAACTCATTGAATGGCGGTGCAGGCTAGAAGGGCTGAATGGCCTGCTCCTGCACCTATTTTCTATGTTTCTATGTTTCTAAGAGGCTTCTCTATAAGATCAGAGCCTCTGGTATTAGTGGTAATATATTAAGCTGGATACAGAACTGGCTGGCAGGATGCAAGCAAGGAGTAGTCATAGATGGATTTGGATCTGTTTGGAGACCGGTCACCAGTGGTCCTGTAGGGATCAGTGTTGGGACGATTGATTTTTACTATTTTTATCAATGATCTGGATTCAGGGATTCGTGGCACAATTTGCAAATTTTCAGATGATACCAAGATCTGTGCGATTGCCAGAACTGTAGAAGAGACTCGTCTGATTCAAGTAGATCTTAATGTTTTGGGTGATTGGGCTCATGACTGGAAAATGATGAATAACTTAGATAAGTGCAGTGTTACGCATGTGGGCAGGGCATACTCCCTCCAGGGAAAGGCATCAAAGATGGTGGAGATAGAAAGGGATTTGGGCATTCTAGTGCATACATCCTTAAAGGTACATGAGCAATGCCGTGCAGTGATAGCTAGAGCAAATAGGGTGTTGGGGTGTATACATAGGACAATTGTGTATAAGATGAGGCGTATTGTTTTGTCCTCATACAAGACCTTAGTCAGGTCGCATTTAGAATACTATGTCCAGTTTTGGTCTCCTCACATGGTGGTTGATATTGAGGGTCTGGAAAGGGTGCAGAAGAGGGCCAGTAGACTAATTCCAAGTCTAAAGCATCTTAGTTATCAAGATAGGTTAAAAGAGTTGAGACTATTTACCTTAGAGCAATGTAGACTTAGGGAGGATATGATTGAGGTTTATAAGATAATGAAGGGAATAGACAGAGTTCCAGCTGACCGTTTATTTCAACTAAATAGATTCGGCAGGACCAGGGGACACAAATTTAAGTTGTATAAGGTTAGATCTAGGTTAGATATCAGGAGGTAGTTCTTTTCACAGAGAATAGGTAGACCTCTGGAACAACCTGCCCACTCATGTGGTGGATGCAGATTCACTGAACTCTTTCAAGCAAAAGCTGGATTTGTTTCTGGCTCCAGCGAAGATTAACTCTTACAGAAGGTAGGTACTGCAGGGAATTTAATGGCCAGAGTGATATCGTGGACTGGCTTCGATTGCCTCGATGGGCCGGCAAAGAATTTCCCAGATTTTTTCGCAAATTGGCCTGGGTTTTTTAAATCAGGTTTTTTGCCTCTCCCAGGAGATCACATGGTCACATGGTTTTGGGTGGGGTGGAGTGGAAAAGTTGTGATACACAAGGTATCGCAATTGTGTGGGACAGGCTCAATGGACCAGATGGTCTTTACCTGTCCGTCATTGTTCGTAACATCATATACCACACTTTAAATTAGACAGCTCTGCCTGGATTTATGCCTGAGTTTGAACACAAGCCAACATTGCACTTTATAAATATCTTTCCCCTTCAAGCTTCTTATTTTGACTGTTTTCACATCTGATTCTGACTATCAAATGCCAAAACCTCTCTGTTTAACTTATCAAGATTACATAATTAATGCAGGCAATCTGGCCCATCAATCTTTCTTCACCTAAGCTGGAGTTCCCATTAAAACTAAACAAACTCTTGTCAAATTTTTATTAGCACTAAGCAAGTTATTATCAATGAAAATGGTCCAAACTTGGGAACCATTCTAAGTGCTAATTATTAAGTATTGAATAAAGAGTCTGACCAGATACTGTGAGCTCAAAGTAAAGTGTGACCTTAGTCCTTTATTACAGGTCTCCAGAGTGCCTCTCCAGCCTGTGAGGCCTCCTTAAGTAACGGTGCTCCCAAGGGATTGTGGGATCCCTTGGGACTCTAGGGGATGAGCCCTCTGGTGTTAAACAAGGTATTTACAGGTTTACATATGTAACAACACTCTCCCCCTCAAAGTCAATAGTGTAACTATTTACAAGGTGAGTCGATCTGGGGCCTTTCTTTCCCTAGTTGATCGTCTCGGTGCAAATGCTGGTTTTGGTGAGTCGTTTGTTGGGCCCTCGCCGGGCTGCTGCGCAGCTGGCCTTGCTGGACTGCCTAGCGTGGTGAGTCCTGCTGGGCAGCTGCGGGTGATGGGTTCTGCTTCGTGGTCAACCACTGGATCGGTTACCACTGGTGTGTGTTGGAGGGTCAAAAAAGGTAGAGTCCAATGTGGGTTGCTCTGGATAGTCCGTAAATCTGAGTTTGGTTTGGTCCAAGTGTTTCCTGTAGGTGAGTCCATTTGAAAGTTTGACCAGAAACACCCTACTCCCCTCTTTGGCCACGATAGTGCCGGGAAGCCACTTGGGACCTTGTTCATAGTTCAACACAAATACAGGATCATTAATCTCAATTTCGCGTGACACATTTGTGCAATCATGATATGTACTTTGTTGAAGCCATCTGCACTCTACCTGTTCGTGTAGATCAGGGTGGACTAACCGAGAGCCTTGTCTTAAGTGCCCTTTTCATGAGCAGTTCAGCGGGTGGAATCCCAGTGAGCGAGTGGGATTTTGTGTGATAACTAAGCAGGACTCGGGATAGGCGAGTCTGCAGTGAGCCTTCAGTTACCCTCTTCAAGCTCTGCTTGATTGTTTGCACTGCTCTCTCTGCCTGACCATTGGATGCTGGTTTGAACGGGGCAGATGCAACATGTTTGATCCCATTATGGGCCATGAACTCTTTGAACTCGGAACTGGTGAAACACGGCCCACTGTCACTCACAAGGATATCAGGCAGGCCATGAGTGGTAAATATGGCCCGCAGACTTTCAGTGGTGGCAGCGGACGTATTTGCCAACATTATCTCACATTCAATCCATTTGGAGTACGCATTTACAACCACTAAGAACATTTTTTCCAAGAACGGGCCTGCATAGTCGACCTGGAACCTAGACCATGGTTTGGAGGGCCAAGACCATAAACTTAGTGGCGCCTCCTTGGGTGCATTGCTTAACTGTGAACATGTATTACATTTGTGCATGCAGGACTCTAAGTCTGCATCGATACTGGGCCACCACACGTGGGATGTGGCTATCGCTTTCATCATTACAATGCCTGGGTGGGTACTGTGGAGATCACTGATGAAAGTGTCCCTGCATTTTTTGGGTACCACTACCTGATTACCCCACAGAAGGCAGTCTGCCTGTATGGACATTTCATCTTTGCGCCACTGGTACAGCTTTATTTCTTCCTGCATTTCTAACGGGACACTGGACCAGCTCCCATGAAGCGCACAATTTTTTACTAAGGACAGTAAGGGGTCCTGGCTCATCCAGGTTCTAATCTGTCGGGCGGTAACAGGTGATTGCTCACTCTCGAATGCTTCCATTACCATGACTAAATCTGCGGGCTGTGCCATCTAAACCCCCGTGGTGGGCATTGGCAGCCTACTGAGAGCATCGGCACAGTTTTCTGTGCCTGGCCTGTGGCGGATAGCGTAGTTGTATGCGGACAACATGAGCGCCCATCTCTGGATGCGGGTCGATGTATTCATATTTATCCCCTTACTTCAGAAAAGAGGGATATCAGAGGCTTATGGTCGGTTTCCAATTCAAATTTGAGCTCAAACAGATATTGATGCATTATTTTTACCTCATAAACACACGCTAACACTTCTTTTTCTATCATGCTGTAGGCTCTCTCAGCCTTAGACAGACTTCTGGATGCATAAGTAACCGGTTCAATTTCCCAGATTCATTAGCTTGTTGAAATACACACCCGACACCGTATGACGACGCATCACATGCTAGTACCAAACGTTTACATGGATCACACAACACAAGCAATTTGTTTGAGCATAACAGTTTTCTAGCTTTTACAAAGGCATTTTCTTGGCTTTTACCCCATACCCATTCATCCCCTTTATGCAGTAATGCGTGCAGTGGTTCTAACATTGTGTGCCGAGACCCGGTAAGAAGTTACCAAAGTAGTTCAGGAGTCCTAGAAACGACCGCAGCCCCGTCACATTCTGTGGTCTCAGTGCGTTCTCGATTGCCTCAGTCTTCGAATCAGTGGGCCTGATGCCTTCTGCCGCGATTCTTCTCCCCAGGAACTCCACTTCAAGCGCCAGGAAAACTCACTTCGAGCATTTTAACCTGAGCCCCACGCGATTAAGCCAACTAAGAACCTTCTCCAGGTTCTGCAGATGCTAGACGGTGTCCCAACCTGTAACCAAGATGTTGTCCTGGAAGACCATGGTGCGCGGGACCGACTTCA
Organism: Pristiophorus japonicus; assembly: GCF_044704955.1. Classification (NCBI taxonomy): domain Eukaryota; kingdom Metazoa; phylum Chordata; class Chondrichthyes; family Pristiophoridae; genus Pristiophorus; species Pristiophorus japonicus. The sequence goes on from NC_091987.1 coordinate 200,559,347, forward strand.
GTAAGCTTTCGATGTTTCTATGGAATATCGCAGCGGCTGATCGAATCCCAAACGGGTATCTGTTGTAAATGAAGAGACCTTTGTGCGTGTTGATGCAGGTGAGGCCCTTCGATGATTCCTCCAGCTCCTGCATTTTCTAGGCCGAGGTCAAGTCCAGCTTCGTGAACGTCTTTCCTCCCACCATCATCGCACATAGGTCGTCTGCCTTAGGTAGTGGGTATTGATCCTTTGATCCTGCAGGGAGAAACGATTGATAGTTACTTTGTAATCACCACAGATTCTGACGTCTCCCTTGAGGTCTGGAACAATCGGACTGGCCCACTCATTGAATTCGATCGGCGAAATGATGCCCTCTCATTGCAGCTGGTCGAGCTCGATCACCACCCTCTCTCTCATCATGTACGGTACTGTTCTCACCTTGTGATGGATGGGTCATGTCATGTATGCAACCTTCATGTAACTGTAACCTTCATGTGACAACACTGCATACTGTATACACCTAAGAAATGCATACCTTGACCACAGGGGGTGAACTTGTGGGAGACACTCCTCACCTGGTCATCCAGGTATGTAAAGGGAGGTCCCACGCAGGGTCATCACTTCTTGGTCCTGTGAATAAAGGTTCAGGTCACAGAGTGACCTCAGCTGCAGAATGTGCCTCGTGTGAATTTATAGTAGTGTGTAAGGACATTACATTTGGGGACGAGAAACGGGAATCAACAACTCACGAGAATGGCCACTGGTAGCACAGAGGAACGGTACTGTGTTGGTGAGGACTGGGACGATTTCATTGAGAGGCTCCAGCAGAGCTTTGTCACGAAGGACTGGCTGGGAGATGCAGCGGCTGACAAGCGAAGGGCGCATCTACTGACCAGCTGTGGACCTAAGACGTACGCGCTGATGAAAGACCTGCTTGCACCCGAGAAGCCGGCGGACAAAACCTTTGAAGAGCTCAGCAAACTGATCGGTGAGCACCTCAAACCGGCGAGCAGTATACACATGGCCCGCCACCGATTATATACACACCGACGTCGGGAAGGACAGAGCATACCCAACTTCGTTGCAGACTTTCAGCACTTGGCCAGCCTCTAAGTTCACAGATGCCTGCAGGGGGGAGATGTTAAGGGATTTCTTTATTGATGGCATTGGTCATGCCGGGATTTTCAGAAAGCTAATTGAGACCAAGGACTTGACCTTGGAAGCGGTGGCGTTGATGGCTCAGACCTTCATGGCAGGAGAGGAGGAAACCAAGACAATATACGCACGCAACTCTGCTTCCAACGTGGCGATGGAACAGGGAGTTAATATTGTAACTGCGACTCAGAACCCCACAGGCAGGCAAGGGCAATTCAGCACCACCCAGGCAGCAACAGACTCTAGAGTGGGTCCTCAATAGAGACAATGGCAGGTTGAATGGACATTTACGCCATCACGGTGGACAATGCGTACCGGGATGGGGCCAGTGACACCCACTAACAGAATGCTCAAGAGTAATCAAAGAGACAATCAGAGAGGAATGCCTGGTAACAGTCCTTTTGTTCACAACAATCTCAGCTCATGCTGCAAAAATCTGTATGTTTCCACAATTTATCTGTAGAAATTGTAACTTCAGTGGACATTTAGCCAGAATGTGCAGGAAGCCCACAGCAAGGCTAATTTATGAGGCAGATGAACCAGAAGAGGGGTCTGCAAGGCAGTTTGATGCTTGGGACAAAGTAATGGACGCTGAAGTTCAGCGGGTTCATGTGGCAAACATCCACAGCTCATATACCAAAACGCCACCTATGATGATGAAAGTCCTATTAAACGGCATCCCGGTATGCATGGATCTGGACACAGGGGCCAGCCAGTCACTTATGAGTGTCCAACAATTCGAGAAACTATGGCCACTCAGAGCTAGCAGACCCAAACTAGAACGCATTGACACGCAATTACGGATGTACACCAAAGAGATCATCCCAATGCTAGGCAGTACAATGTTGGTGGTCACACATAATGGATCAGAGAACCGGCTGCCACTCTGGATTGTCCCGGGAGGAGCTGGCTAGCCGAGATGAACTGGAAATGGGAGAATGTGCACGCCATTTCATCTGTGGAGCGAAGTTCATGCTCACAGGTCCTACAGAAATTTGAGTCACTATTTCAACCTTGTGTCGGGACTTTCAAGGGTACCAAAGTAGTGATATCCATCACCCCGGATGCCAGACCAGTGCACCACAAAGCCAGAGCTGTGCCGTATGTGATGCGGGAGAAAATTGAGAGTCAGTTGGACAGGTTGCTAAGAGAGGGCATAATTTCGCCCATTGAATTCAGCGACTGGGCAAGCCCCATCGTCCCTGTTCTAAGAATGGATGGTTCGGTCAGGATCTGTGGTGACTACAAGGCTACTATCAACCGAGTGTCACGACAAGACCAACACCTGCTTCCGAGAGCGGAGGATCTTTTTGCCACGCTGGCAGGTGGCAAGCTGTTCACCAAGTTGGACCTCACTTCAGTTTACATGACCCAAGAACTGGCCGAAGGATCCAAGCTGCTGACCAGCATCACCACACACAAGGGGCTGTTTGCGTACATCAGGTGTCCATTTGGTATTCGATCAGCGGTCGCTATCTTTCAAGGAACATGGAAAGCCTGTTCCATTCTTGAAACAACCGTATTTCAGGACGACATCCTTATCATGGGTCAAGACACCGAGGAACACCTCCACAACCTAGAGGAGGTGCTACACCGACTGAACTGGGTAGGCCTGCGACTAAAGAAGTCCAAGTGTGTGTTTTTGGTCCCAGAGGTCGAGTTTTGGGCAGGAGGGTTGCCGCAGACGGGATCCGGCCTACTGAATCCAAAACGGAGACGATTCGTCGTGCGCCCAGGCCCGGCAACACATTGGAGTTGCGTTCATTTCTGGGACTCTTGAACTATTTCGGGTACTTTCTGCCGAACTTAAGCACATTGTTGGAGCTGCTGCACATGATCCTGTGTAAGGGTTGCGATTGGTTTTGGGGGGACTGTCAGGAACAGGCTTTCAATCGGCCGCGGAACCTGCTTTGTTCTAATAAGCTGTTGACACTGTAAAACCCCTGTAAGAAATTGGTTTTGACATGTGATGCATCATCCTATGGGATTGGGTGCGTGTTGCAGCAGAGTAATGATGAGGGCCAACTTCAACCTGTGGCTTATGCCTCCAGGTCGCTCTCCCAAGCAGAACGGGGATATGGGATCGTTGAAAAGGAAGCACTCGCATGTGTCTATGGGGTGAAAAAGATGCACCAGTACCTTTTTGGCAGAAGGTTAGAGTTAGAAACGGACCACAAGCCATTAACATCCCTGTTGTCCGACAGCAAAGCCGTAAATGCCAATGCGTCAGCTCGCATACAGCGATGGGCTCTCACGCTGGCTGCATATGACTATACCATACGGCACCGGCCAGGCACCGAAAATTGTGCTGACGCGCTCAGCAGGCTTCCACTGGCCATCACTAAGGGGGCAGCGGAGCAAAGCACTGAGATGGTCATGGCCGTTAATGCCTTTGACAGCGCAGGCTTCCCCATCACAGCCCGCCAGATCAAAATCTGGACCAACAGAGATCCCCTCCTATCCTTGATTAAGAAATGTGTCCTGACTGGGGATTGGGCGGCCGCACACGGAGCATGCCCTGAGGAGGTCAGGCCATTTTACAGACGGATGGATGAGCTCTCCATCCAAGCCAACTGCCTACTATAGGGCAGCCGAATAGTCATGCCCCAGAGAGGCATGGAAGAATTAATCAGGGAACTCCACAGCGAGCACCCTGGCATCGTGCTAATGAAGGCCATTGTCCGGTCACATGTATGGTGGCCGGGAATTGACTCAGACCTGGAACACTGTTTGCAGGTGCACGACGTGTGCCCAGCTGGGCAATGCCCCCAGGGGGGCCCCACTCAGCCATTGGCCCTGGCACACCAGGCCATGGTCACGTATTCTCGTAGACTACGCGGGCCCGTTCATGGGAAAAATGTTCCTCATTGTTGTTGATGCGTACTCGAAATGGATCGAGTGCATCATATTGAATTCGTGCACGACATCCACCAATGTGGAGAGTCTGCGTACGGTCTTTGCGACCTACGGCTTGCCGGACATCCTGGTTAGCGACAATGGCTCGTGTTTCGCTAGCTATGAATTCCGGGAGTTCATGTTGGGTAATGGCATCAAACATGTCAGGATGACACCGTTCAAGCCGGCTTCCAATGGCCAGGCGGAACGTGCGGTCCAAATCATAAAACAGGGCATGCTCCGGATTCAAGGCCTATCGCGCCTCCTGCTGGCCTATAGATCCCGACCGCATTCGCTCACGGGAGTCCCGCCCGCGGAACTACTCATGAAACGTACACTTAAAACTCGGCTGTCCCTCATTCATCCAGTCCTGTCAGATATTGTTGAGGGCAAGCGCCAATCCCAAAATGAGTGCCATGACCATAACTCAAAGGGGAGATGTATAGAAATCGATGACCCTGTATTTGTTCTTAATCACGCTTTGGGGCCCAAGTGGCTTGAGGGTACTGTAAATGGCAAAGAGGGGAATAGGGTCATGGTGGTCAGACTTAACAATGGACAGATATGCCGCAAGCATCTGGACCAAGTAAAAAAAGGTTCAGCATGGACACTGAGGAACCTGAGGAAGATCATGAGATGCTGCCCACACCACCGCCAGTGAACGAGGAACAAGAACATTCAGCAGCATGCACAGTCCCTGCGGCCAGCCCGGACAAGCCGGAATCACCACAGGTAACAGAGACGCATGCCAAATCTCAACAACCAGAGACCCCACTGCCACGCTCCACGAGAGAGCGTCGACCGCCTGAAAGACTTAATCTTTGACCCCATAAGACGTTGGGGGGAGGTGATGTCATGTATGTAACCTTCATGTAACTGTAACCTTCATGTAACAACATTGCATACTGTATACACTTAAGAAATGCACATCTTGACCACAGGGGCTGAACTTGTGGGAGACACTCCTCACCTGGTCATCTAGGTATATAAAGGGAGGTCCCATGCAGGGTCATTACTTCTTTGTCATGTGAATAAAGGTTAGGTCAGAGAGTGACCTTGTCTGCAGAATGTGCCTCGTGTGAATTTATAGTAGTGTGTAAGGACATTTCAGGTCACGCCCCCGGGATCAGGTGGATCTGCACTTTTGCTCCTTGGAACTGCCCGATGCCTGGTTCAAACAGCGAGGGGAACTTGTTTAGGACCTGGGCACACGAAGTGTCGTCGACGGACAAGAGCGCTCGGACCTCATCCCAGTTCCAGCGTATCTTCCCCAGCCAGCGCCTGCCGAGCACCGTGGGTCCATCGCCCGGTACCACCCAGAGTGGTAACTTGTGCACCGCTCCATCGTAGGAGACCTTTACAGTAGCACTGCCGATTACGGGAATCAGTTCCTTTGTGTAAGTTCTCAGTTTAGTGCGAATGGGAGTCAGGACTGGCATGAGGCCTTGTTGCACCACAATTTATCGAAAGTGTTTTTGCTCATAATGGACTGGCTCACGCCCGTGTCCAGCTCCATTGACACCGGGAGTCCATTTAATTCAACCTTCAGCATTATCGGGGGAAACTTTGTGGTAAACGCGTGCACCCCATATACCTCTGCCTCCTTGGTCTGAGGCTCTGGTTCGTTGTGATCTACCGAGGATCTGTCCTCCTCTGCAACATGGTGGTTTGCAGGATTAGCAGCGTTTGTAGCTCGCCTGCCCATATGTTGGAGATGTCCCATTGTTCCACAGCCCTTGCAAACGTATCCTTTGAAGCAGCATGAATGGAAATTATGATCACCCCCGCAGCGCCAACAAAGTGTTAATGGCCTAGCATTCACCACCCTGAATGGTGGTCTCTGAGTCATCTGTGGACGTGCAGCTGCAACTGTACATTATGATTCGAAAACAACATTACTTTGTTCACAGTACTTGTAGCGGCACTTGTGCACTGAGAGATTTGTTTGGTATTATCACTGGTGGCGATGAGTGCCTGGGCTATCGCTATAGCTTTACTCAAGGTCGGGGTCTCTACAGTCAAAAGTGTGTGAAGTATTACTTCATGGCCAATGCCAAGTACAAAGAAGTCCCTGAGCATGTGCTCCAAATGTCCTTCAAATTCGCAATGTCCTGCAAGGCGTCTTAGCTCGCCACTTCCTGGCCTTCAGACCTCTTGTACGTGTAGAACCGGTACCTCGCTATCAGAACGCTTTCCTTCGGGTTCAAATGCTCCCAGACCAGTGTGCACAAATCATCATATGACTTCTCTGTGGGTTTTGCTGGAGCAAGCAGATTTTTCATGAGGCCATACGTTGGTGCCCCTCAAACGGTGAGGAGCATCGCCTTTCGTTTGGCAGCGTTCGCTTCTCCTTCCAGCTCGTTGGCCACGACGTATTGGTTGAGTCGCTCCACGAAGGTTTCCCAATCATTTCCCTCCGAAAATTTCTCCAGGATGCCCACCGTTCTCTGCATCGTTGCGGTGGAGTTCGTCATCTGTATCTCGTCACCAGTTGTTAAGTATTCAATAAAGAGCCTGATCAGATACTGTGAGCTCAAAGTAAAGTGTGACCTCAGTCCTTTATTACAGGTCTCCAGATTGCCTCTTCAGCCTGTGAGGCCTCATTAAGTACAGGTGCCCCCAAGGGATTGTGGTATTCTTTGGGACTCCAGGGGATGAGCCCTCTGGTGGTTAAACAAGGTATTTACAGGTTTACATATATAATACTAATGACCAAATGAACAAATGGGTTCTTTTTTAGGGTCAATATTTCAGTCAATGTTTTACGCCTCTGAGATCTTGCACATACCTTCGGCGTGGCCACAGTCCTTTCTACAGCAGACAGCTTATTCCTAGTCTTCAACCAACTCTGTTTTGTCACTGGCCTGTTCTCAAATTGTGGGATGGAACATTTGATCTATGAACTCTGATACTTGTTGGAGCGTGGATCCTGGCCATAATACGGAGAAAAATGAAATAAGGTAAATCAATGTTAAGTCACTGCAGTGTGTTATAATACTTACTACATTGCACAATAATGTCTCAACTGGGACTACTTCTCCTTCTCCGATTACAGCTATAAACCTGCTGTATCCAAGGGCTTTATAGAAGAAGTGCCATACTTACAGCCTCTTGTTTTGAACTAATATGGCAAAGGTATCTTTGTGTAAGGAGCTAAATATTCATAGTAACTCTATAAATCACTCATGCTATTTGGGGTCATGTGAAATGCAATCAACCTTAAATTAAAGCAAAATTATCCCAATAAGTAGAAGTAGAACGCACAAAAGGAAACCCTTGACTTATTTATGACTTTATCATTCATGAATTATGAAGATCTTGTTCACTCATGGAATAAATGGGAAATGTTATTGCTCCCTATTGTGGGTCTTCTATTCCTTCCCAGTACACTATAACAGATGACATGAGCTGACTGACAAGCAAACAGCCTGGGGAAACACCAGTCATGCCTACATCCCATCCAGCCAAGCAATACTGGGATAGTCGTGGAAATACTTTAGGCATGCTCCAAACACATTGCATTTGTGCTGTGTAATGTGTAACTTTAAGCTTTTGCTAAATAACTTTTAAGATGGAAATAAGTAAATAATTTGAGAAACTTATGAGTCCTTGAGTGGTTCAGGAGTTCGGATTATCCTGTGTGGCAAAAGATTCCATCAAACAGCTTCTTGTCAAACTGACATTGTCACTATTACTTCCCAAAAGAAACAAAAATTGCTTCAGGGTTGATGTTAGTAAGTCCTCTATAAAGATCTATGAAAATATTAACATTCCTGTTCTTTTCTCGAAGTATCATTTCTCAATTAGCTGTCAAAAGTGGCAATTTACAGATGAATACTTTCCAAATCTCTTTTCTCACAAAATGATCTGTGCTAATTTGTTGGATTTCCAAGAGGTCAAGGACTTAACATTTTCAGGAAATGCCCAAAAAGCCCTCTGGGAAGGAGTATTGTCTTGCAATAACATAACAGAGTTCTCATCAGCTTTCTTCCTAGTCCAGGATACATTCTTATATTGCTTTGCCCCGTCACTCACTTTCTCCCGTCTGCTGATGTATTTCATTTCTCGGCCAGGTTGAAGACGTTCTATTCTATTGTGGATTTGGCAACAAACTGTCAAACATCAAACTAACAGTACAAATGACCTGTTTCTTTTAAAAAAGGAAAAAGGCTTTGCACTATGTTTTTATACTGAATGTTTAACAACTATATGTTGCTATGTGTTAAGCAACATAACCCCTTTTAAAACAATTCATAAAAAGCATGTTCCATTCTCCAGCACGGACATCCCAAAATTGCAAAGGTAATATCCTTTGTTTCTATTCCCTTAAATTTGGCGTTGGAAGAGTGAGTGCTGATATCACCAGGGGAAGAGTTAATTTGCCATACAGTTTGATGGAGCAGAACTTTTAAAAAGCTACAGAGTTAAAGATGGGATCTTGTCATCACTCTTATAGGCTGTAACACTGTTCCAGTTCCTCAAGTTTGTTACAACCTTAGATCAGTATATTTTCAGTGAGATTCCTTCTTTCTGTCAGTTGACTCTATTATGACCGTCGTCTTGTGCCATAATATAAAACATTTTCTCGGAAAAGGCTCGGGGGTTGATAATGGCGGCAAGAAGAAATGTTGGTAAATATCCAATGGGAGTGCTCCAAAGTGGTATATGTTACAGAAGGTACACAATGTTTGGGATCGTGTTCAGGACTGTAATGCACACTTGGGGCTTGAAAGGTTGTGGAAACCACTCGAACACTGCCATTTTAATTCATGAAGTAATCGAAAGCCCTTCGGGAAGTAACATACTCCTAGCTCTCATTAATTCTTACTGTGACACTGCACGCCCCTCTTTGTTTACTGTTATTGATTACTCTGACTATTAGATCAGATGTTATTTCTCCAATCCACATTGAATCTCCTGTTAATATGTTCCATGACACTAACAGTAGGATACCACCACCATACGTGATATGTGTGCGCACTAGGTCCATGCAGCAGAGCAGGTCTCCAGTTGTCCTGGTTAATTGTTGCCATTGGATAAAGGTCTAGCTCTATCAAGCCCGTGTGGTGGCTGATGTGCAATGGTCACCGCACGTTAAAAAAGTCCACGCCCAGGCATCTTCCACCCCCTCAACTGGAGTTCAGGACTGGAACATCGGGTCCTTCGTTGAAACATCTGTGAATCCATGTGGAAGCAAGTCATTCTCGTTCGAGGGACTGCCTATGATGACCACCACCATGTTTTTTTTTCCAGACCCAGGTGATTCGCCATTCAAAATGCTAGTTAATTAAAGGGGCCATAGGATCATCTGGGGAATCTCGAACACAGGGTCACAGTCTTAGAATAAGGGGTCAGCTATTTAGGATTGAGATGAGGAGAAATTTCAAAGGGTTGTGAATCATTGGAATTCTCTACCCCAGAGAGCTGTGCATGCTCAGTTGTTGAGTATATTCAAGACCTAGGTCAATATATTTTTGGCAACTAAGGAAATTAAGGGATATGGGGATAATGTGGGAAGGTGGAGTTTAAGTAGAAGATCAGCCATGATCTTGTTGAATGTTGGAGCAGGCTCGAATGGCCAAATGGCTTATTCTAGCTCTTATTTCTTATGTTCTTATGTTTTTCTATATATAATATAATAATGAGAAAAGCCAATGGAAAAATAAAAGCAATCACCTGCTCTTCTTCAACAAAGTGCTGCAGGATCTTTTATGCCCATCTGAGTGGCCAGAAGGGACCTCAGTTTAACATCTCATTCGAAATTAGAAAAGTAATTCCTTATTACCAGTCCAATCCACCTGAATTTGTTCTGAATTCTCCATCTTCCAAAAGGATTTAGACAAATAACTTCACAGTTTTAAAAATAAATTTTTTTTTTGCACTCGTTCTGAGTTAATGTAGTTACTGGTGATATGGCCCAATGTTTCTTTAACAGTTACAGTGGCTACAGTCTGTATTACCATAAAACCTCCAGTTACAGAAGTAATACTGCAATATTCTATCCTCTCCAGATCTTGAGAGTCAGAAATGTTTGTCACAGCATATCAGTGTCCTGACTCCTGAGTATTATTTCCATGGAACACTTTAACAGCAATCCTTTCATTGTATCTGAAGTTATTCTGAAGAGAATTCTGAGATGAGGAGGAATTTTTTCCACTCAGAGGGTTGTGAATCTTTGGAATTCTCCACCCCAAGGGGCTGTGGATGCTGAGTCTCGGAGTATATTCAAGGCCGAGATCAATAGATTTTTGGACTTAAGGGGAATCAAGCATATGGAATATTAATTAAAAATAATATACTCAATGTTAAATCTGGTGAGTGTGCTGTAAATATGTGGGTTGACATGTTTGCTTCAATCAGTTGAGATATTTAACATAAGAGCATAAGAATTAGGAGCAGTAGTCGGTCATATGGCTCCTCAAGCCTGCTCCGCCATGCAAGAAGATTATGAAGGTTGTGAAAGAGGCTAAAGCGGCGGCCATGGGCAGCGTGGAGGCCCCGACCTGCGAGGGAACATCAGCGGCAGGTCAGGGCCATAAAAGGAGCGGCGAGTGGCGGCCATGGGCAGCGTGGAGGCCACTACAAGGTACAGCGCGAGCTGGTGCAGGAGGGCGACAGCTTTGAAGTGTGACGTCATCAAGATCCAGGTCGGTGATTGGAGCGTGGGCAGATACAGCAGGAGCAGCGAGGTCGGGGCGAAGGAGCGGCGAGAGAATGTAGAGGGATGTGATCGGGGCCTAGGGGAGGCGTGAGTTCAGGGCCAGGGGCCCAGGGTCAGCACGGACCAGCCCACGCTGCGATATGTTTGTGCACTAGATCCATGCAACAGAGCTGGTCTCCAGTTGTCTTGGGTAATCCTTGCCACTGGACCAAGACCTAGCTCTGTCAAGCCCGTGTGGTGGCTGGTGTGCAACGGCCACCCCACGTTAAAAAAAATTCGCGCACAGGCATCTTCCACCCTTCAGGATGTAGTTCGGGTCCTTCATTGAAACACCTGTTAACTCGTCCTTTTTTTGGCGTGGAAGCAAGTCATCCTCGTTTCGAGGGAACGCCTATGGGGGAATGGGCTGATCTTTGACCTCAACTCCACTTTCCTGCCCTATCTCCACATCCTTTGATTTCTCTATGTGATGTATGTAGCACACAAATCACTGACTCCACACGGTCTGGTGTTGATCTAACTGCTGTGTCCTTTATTGAACAGCTCCAGAGTGCTCCATAGGTGCGGTGAGCAGTCTTTTATACTGCCTCATGCAGGTACTTTCAGGTCTCCCACCACTGCGCCCTCTGTGGTGCACCATTGTACTTTTCATACATTTAATGTACCAGAGCAATACACAACATCACTGCCCCCCCCCCACCCCCAGTGCAAAAAGCTGTTGTTTGAATCCCCTAAATCGAAAAACGCATTAGCCCATTGGTAATGTTGGTCACGGATCCACGTCCCTGAATTTAAACACAGTGACCATTCAGCATTGAAATATTAACTCTTGTCGTAATTCACAATTCATGTCCATTATTTTAAACACAGTGACCACTGTAGGGGAGGACGAAAACCCCCTCATTTTGCCCAGAAGGAAAAGGGCTGTGGGATCGGTCTGTGCTGTGAATTGAAACCGAGATGGTTTGACCTTGGCAGAGCAGTGATTGGACGGGGGAGGACACCGGAGGGCCAATGGTGAGACAGAGTCAGCCTGAAGCATGGGGCTTTCAAGCCAATGGGAGAGCACTTGCTCGAAAACTGTGGGACTGACTCATAGCCATTATCGGACTATTGTCTTCCCCATGTTTACACTATGGAAGGAAATTATGCAGACCTTCAGAAAACTAGGGAACCCAAAACAAACCAAGGGCCTACACAATGGCTACAGGAGGCCAACCCAACTAACACCTACTCAAACCTTGAGTAGGTTAGAAAAACTGAATTGAAGGCAAATTATGCAGACCTTCAGAAACCAGGGAACCCAAAACAACCCAAGGGCCTACACAATGGCTACAGGAGGCCAACGCAATCAACACCCACTCAAACCTTGAGTAGGTTAACATCAGTGGAAAAAACCCGCAATAATGTAAAACTGCTGCATTTTTCAAAATCACAAAGCCCACCAATGGGAAGGATCGATTTCAGCAGGAGAGGCGGACTGGATAATCTGGCTATAAAAAGGGGTTTCTGATGTAGTGTGGGTGGTTCCCTGCCCTCGTGATCCAACAACCAGCAAGCCTCTTGACACTGAAGAAAAACCAGTGTCTGAAGACACCGAAGATAGAAGAAACAAACCACCAGACTGCAGAAGGCACAGTAGTGAGTATAACCTCTGGTCCCCGGAACTCCCAACTCAGGCCAGGAAAGGTGGGAGGTTGGGCATTGTACTGCTAAACTTGTGTAAAGATTTTCGTTGTGTCCGTTTAGTGGGATTTAGGGGGATTGTTTTGTTGGTGTATTGCTGTTTGTTGAGATATACCTTGTCAAATAAATTGGAAGCCTAAGTTCCTCTTGGAATCACCTTGTCTCAGTTCTATTGTATTACATCTCCTGATCATGAGTCTTATGTCAGAACAGTGTAAGGGAAGCTAGGAGCGCCTAGAAAATGCTCAACTGTGTGTCACAGGCTAGGGAAGAAGGAGTTAGGAGTGTTTGACACTCACAGGTGCCTCATAGGCTAGGCATAAGCTGTGGGGACGCACGAGTCTCAAAATCCCCTTCATAAGCTTTCGACACAGTCTCTCCAGGGGTGCTCTTGCAGCACTCAGGGTACCTCACAGGCCAGGCATAAGCTGTGAGGGCAGAAGCCCAGAGAGAGAGACAACCAAGGCACAACAACACTCCCTGAGAACCCCTTACACCACCCAGCATTAAAATATTATTTCTTGTCAACATTCCATCATCCTATGACACACACTTCGACTCGCTCTAACCTTACAAAAGTCCAAAAGTCTTTATGTGGGGACCGCAGTGGTGTGAGGCCCTTTTAAGACGCCCAGGAGCATTTCCCTTTTAAGACACCATCTTGTGGCTCCCACGAGGCTTCCGTTGAGCGCCGCCATCTTAGGTGTTCAGCTGGCCTAGAAAGAAGAAGAAGAAACACGGAAGGAGGGAAAGGGAAACACAGAAGGTGGGGAGAGGGAATTTTGCAGTGTTTTGGGAAAAGGTTTCAGGCATTTGTCCACGATCCTCTTCCTCTGGCGCTGCTGGACATACTCGATGCTGACGCTCTCAAACTCGGCGCAGCATTTCGTTACACCTTGAGGAACAACAACCATCAGCGGCAGCACCGGTTTGCTTGCTGCCGCGCCCGCCATGGCCGCAGCCTCCGCTCCCGCCATGGCTGCCTCTCCTGCTGCCTCCGTGGCTGCCTCCATGGCCGCCACCATCGCAGCCGCTGCCTTCGCCCGCTTGTTCCGCTGCGTGGGTCCCCCGGCCATCGATGGCCGGCCCGCACCCCAGCAATGGGCCCGCACCTGTAGCCTTGGGTGGAGGCTGAGGCTGCAGGATTGCTTGGGGCCAGGTGTTCTGGGCTGCTGCTGCAGCTCCAGCTCGGTTGCCGCTGCCCTTTGGAAACCCGGGGAGCAGCAGTCTGTGGAGGAGTGAAGAAGTCTTCCCAGCTCCCACAGACCTTTCCCATCCATCTTCTGCCGAGGAGCGTCGGCCCATCGCCTGCAATGACCCATAAAGGTAAACCGTGCGTCTCGCCCCCGTGAGATGTCTGTACATCCGCTCTGCCGAAAACAGGTGTCAGTTCCTTGGTGTAAGTACGCAGCTTTGCCGTGACCGGGACCAGCTTGGGTCGTGCAGCCTGGTTACCCCAGAGTTTATCAAAAGTTCTCTGACTCATCAACGATGGACCCGATCCCATATCCACTGCCATACTCACTGGGACTCAGTCAATTTTTACTTCCATTATCACTGGGGGCGAATCATCGGTGCACATATACAGTCCCAACACCTCATCATCTTCTGCCTGCTCCTCACTGAACAGTGGATCATCCCCCATCTCCTCAGCCACATGGTGAGTCCGATTTCTTTTACACATGCGCAGAAGGTGGCCTTTAATGTGGCAGGTATTGCACGTGTACTCCGCAAACCTGCACCGGTGAGCCCCATGGCTTCCTCCACAGCGCCAGCATGGTGCTGCTTGATTGGCCCCCCTCAGCGGACTCTGAGTTCCAGGACCCCGAGGTCCGTGCTCTCTACCCCGGGCAGAGCCACATTCTGCAGTTTTGTCCATGGTGGCCGCTATCCTGTGGACAATGCCTGCCGGGTGCGAGACTGTGTGAATCGTTTGCTTGGTGCTGCGCGTCGAGGTCATATATGCCTGGCTGATGGTGATGACCTTTGTCAGGGTGACTGTGGGTTCAGTGGATAGCAGCTTGTGAAGGAGGCCCTCGTGGCCGATCCCCATCACGAAAACGTCCCGCAAAGCCTCGTCAAGGTGTGCCCCAAAATCACACGGCGCCACGAGTCTCCTGAGGTCCGCAGCATATTTGGTGACATCCTGGCCCTGGGGACTGCAGTGATGGTAAAATTTGTATCTGGCCATGAGGATGCTCTCCTTCGGTTTCAACTGGTCACAAATGAGTTCAATTAACTCCTAATATGACTTGTCCCTGGCGCTCCTGGGTGCCAGCAAATCCCTGACGAGACAGTAAACCTCATCGCCACAACTGGAAAGCAATATCGCCTTACGCTTCTCTCTCAGTGCGTTCGTGTCCTCCGTCAGATCGTTTGCTGTGAAGTAGTACTCGAGCCTTTCCGTAAAGACCTCCCAATCATTGCCCACGGTAAAATCCTTTAGCGAGTCCAGAGTAGCCAGGGTTGCGTGGAGTTCGTCCGCTTCCTTGTCGCCAATGTGATGAATGTAGCACACAAATCACTGACTCCACACGGTCTGGTGTTGATCTAACTGCTGTGACCTTAGTCCTTTATTGAACAGCTCCAGAGTGCTCCACAGGTGTGTTGGGCAACCTTTTATACTGCCTCGTGCAGGTACTTTCAGGTCTCCCACCACAGCGCCCTCTGTGGTGCACCATTGTACTTATCATACATTTAATGTACCAGAGCAATACACAATCCTCTAGAGTTCAAAAATCTATCTATCTCAGCCTTGAATGTACTCAGCGACTCAGCATCCACAGCCCTCGGGTGTAGAGAATTCCAAAGATTCACAACCCTCAGTGAAGACATTCCTCCTCATCTCAGTCTTAAATGGCCGATCCGTTATCCCGAGACTATGCCCCCTAGTTCTAGGCTTTGCAGCCAGGGTTAAACAACCTCTCGGCATCTACAGAGAGATAACTAGTGAGTGACAAAACTTCAGACCCGTGTACCATGAAACCTGCGGCAACTATCAATGCAAGTGTCCTCCTACAGTGATAGATCTCCTTTGGATTTAAACTGCAGGGTAAACAAATCACTTTTTCAGTCTCAGTGTATTATTTCACTGGTGAGAAAAACTTTGTAATTAACTGACACCTGTGTGAACTTGTCAGTTACGGATCTTTCACACTCAATCTCGCTCCCATTGCATCTTCTATGTTCGTTGTCCTGTGATGTTATAATTGATTCACTGCAGTGAATTATAACTTCACAGTCCACATATGTCTCTCGACTGTTTCTAAACATAACATTACCCAGTGAATAAACAGAATGCCACACTCACTGAGTGCGTGGGACCAAGTGACGTTCCTCAGACACTGGGAACCACCTTCAGAACCGAGGCGCACCTGGGCCTCTGATTTACGACTCGTTCAGAAGCCCAAGATCTCTAAACACAAAGAGACGGAATCCCTGCATGTGTCACTGGCCTGGCAAGCATTTGCTGTACTGTTACAGCTTGCCCATCCCCCTTGTGTCATCTACACCCAAACCCAATTAATGACACCGTGGGAACCAGCAAAAATATTCTTCTTATTAGAGGTCTTCCTTACTCAACACTTTAAAGTTCCTGCCAGGATCGGTGTGGTGGGATATTTGTTTTAAACTAAGACTTTTGCAATAATATAGTTCACTACAGGAAAATCTGCAATTTATTTCCTGGCTTGCAATTAAGAAAAATAGAAAATAATAAACAGTCCAGTTTAATACTTGCAGCCATTCGGAAGCTAAACTTAACCAATTTAGCTCACTTAAAGACTGAATTTGCCCGGTGAAGGCAAGACTGAACCAGGGGGTACTGAAGTTTCATGTTCAGCCATGAACTCATTGAATGGCGGTGCAGGCTAGAAGGGCTGAATGGCCTGCTCCTGCACCTATTTTCTATGTCTATGTTTCTATCATGTGTTGTAACAGCAATATCTGCTGCTACTGACAGAAGCAATTCTGATTTGTTCTCTGACAAACACCGATTGTGGAAGGTTAGTGTGATATTATTCCATTTTTTGCTGAGGATGCCAATATGATAGGTTGCCTTTTAATAACATATCAAAAATGGTCAACGGTGCGATTGGAGATATTTTCAATGTGCTGAAACATTCTTTTGCTCCACAACCTGTCACCTAAAACCAAAACTTCTGATCCGAAAGGCTCGGTGGCATCATTCCCATTAAAATGCCAAGCAGTAATGTTATTTTAACGTGGGCTACAGTTTGTGGCAAGTGGTCAGAGTATCAGGCCTCTTTATATATAAGGGTACATTGTTTGACTTGTCATTTATATATGGGCAAATATATATAACTATAAAATGTTGCTGTAAAGTGGCCATTTACAGTCAGCACACAACGCACACATTTTCCAATTCTATTTGTTGGTAGGTACTGCTATTTATTTACTAAATTCCGACATAATCGTTTTACACAACAGCTGCGTTTTAATTTCCTTGTGATCCTGACACACAGGAAGTTATGAACATGCAGTTGTGCTGTTGCTTAGCAACTACAATTAGATTTGTGTCAGTAAATCCGACAAGGTGCATTTATTCGTGATTGCCGAAGGACAATTTCAAAACCCGCACAAAAAAAAATCACCCAACCCAATCATAAATCTCTCAGATAGAAGGTCATCTCTGTCAAAAGGCTACCTGACACCTTGCATTGACTCACCTTGCATTTGACATTGTATGTAGCATGCTGCTGAAAAGGCATGAAATACACTGTTTCTGACAATGAGAGTGTATAATTTATTTTTAATGCTGTTGCAAAATGGTGGACACGCAGACAAGGAGCGTAGGGCTAATCTTGCTTAATCTGATCTCTGGGGACCGTTGCCCTCAACCCAGATCTGGACTGATTCAAGAGGCTCTTCCAGCTTAAAAGCAATGCGAAAATAAAGTTCAGAGCCAATTTGCATTTCTTTCCAGCGTTTTTGTGGAATTATAGGTTTTAATCAAACGCTATTCCAAAAAAAAAATTCAAGGAAATTGATGGGACTTTGTTTCAGACGGCTATTTCCAATTAGGAGACTTGCAAATGTTCCAGGAGGCTTAGGCTGTCTGTATATCGCTGTTAGCATAAAAATGATACACCCTTGCTCTGCTGAAGACTCTCAGACTTTATTCCCTATATTTCATAAGAACACTAGGGTTGATATCCTGACAAAAATATCAAGGACTTCGGACAAATCTTTAACCCTTTACGCTCCAACAAGGCTTACCACCCAGTCTATGCCTAAGAGTAAATGATGCCTAAATTTGGCTGGCTGAACTGTTTCACATCAACCAGTGCAGATTATATCAGCATTTATACTTCCAGCATCCCATCAGAATTTGGCCAAGGAACTGAGTGAATGCACACTAATCCCGCATTAACTGCTTACTGATTATAAATATACGGTTCCGATTAATATAAATTAATGTGATTCATTCAGGATTAGACGCGTTAGATAGCTGACAAGTTAATAACATTAGTTAGCCACTCTATTGAATAGAATAAAGTCTGTATGCTCGTAGTTGAGCACAAAAAATCTAGGCTGACACTCCAGTGCAGTGCTGAGGGAGCACTACATGTCAGAGGTTCTGTCTTCAGATGAGACGTTAAACCAAGACTGCTCTCTTTAGTGGACGTAAAAGATCCCATGGCACTATTTCGAAGAAGAGCAAGGGAGTTATCCCGGTGTTCTGGCCAATATTTATCCCTCAATCAACATAACAAAAATAGATTATCTTGTCATTACAGGTGCAACGTCCTGAATCCGGAACTCTGAAAACCGGAATTGTCCAAAAACCGGACATTTTGCGCATAGCTGATGGAGTCGTCCGGAATCCGGAATTATTGTCCAAAAATCAGACAGTTTTGAGGCAAAACCCGAAATCCAGCACAGATTAGGTTGAGGATTCCGGATTTCAGACAAGAAAATTAATAGTCTGAAATCTGGAATCCTCGACCGAATCCAGACCGGATTTTGGGTTTTGCCGGATTTCGGACCTTGCCGCTCAAAACCCGGCACGGATTCTGTCGAGGATTCCAGATTTCAGACTATTGATTTTCTTGTCTGAAATCCGGAAAACCCCCAAAACCAGAATGGACTCCATCCCGAGGATTCCGGATTTTGGACGTTGTACCTGTAGCACATTGATGTTTATGGGAGCTTGCTGTGCGCAAATTGGCTGCCGTGTTTCCTACATTACATCAGTGACTACACTTCAAAAGTACTTCATTGGCTGCAAAATGCTTTGAGACATCCGGTGGTCATTAAAGGTGCTATATAAATCCAAGTCTTTCTTCGTTCTTTCTAGTTAGCAATATTTCCAGAATTTATACAGCTCATTCCTATGAGCTGGAGTGGATGAACTGGTTGGCTCATGATGAATCTCCATCTGCAGAGGTGCTGTCCATTTCTCTTGAATGTTCTGCTTTTGGGTAAATTCACCTTCCGTGCGGATAACTGTACCTGGAGTAGCTGGCTTAAATCTCACTAACCCAAATCTCAGAGAAACTTGTACATCTAAGTGACACCTGTATCTCGCTGGTACAGCTATACAAAAACAAAATACTGCGATTGCTAGAAATCTGAAATAAAGAGAGAAATTGCTGGAAATTCTCAGCAAGTCAGCCAGCATCTGTGGAGAGGGAAACAGAGTTAACGTTTCAGGTCAATGGCCTCTTATCAGACCTGTAAAAAGTTTGAGATGCAACAGATGTTAAGCAAGTACAGAGGCAGGGAAGGGGAGAGGGTGTGGAGGGAAGGAAAGAACAAAAGGGAAGGACTATGATACGGAAGGAATGATTAAATGGAAAAAGGGATGCTAGTGCACGGCAAAAGTGGGTGGTAATGGGTCAAGTAAAGCCATCCAATCTTAACTTCAGTAACCTTTCTCTCGCTCTGTCTGAGATGAACTTTCTGAGTTGGCAGAGACACACACCTTCCTACATATGCTCGGCAAAGAACTCCAACAACTTCTACAACAACAATGATTACAAGAACTAGAACTAATATAAGAACTGAAAACTGAGTACCTCAGTGTCAGAAATGCCACTTTATATATCCTTAATTTCCCCCAAAAATCTTTAATTCCATTGATCAATCTGAGTGATACATGTGAGACACCCTTTTCATATTAACCACCTCGTAGCCATGTTGATACCCCTGATAACCTCTAAATCGAAGAAGCACCGTCACCCCCAGCCCTGTGGTCTTGATGGTAAGGATTATTGATTTCATTAGCATTAGCCCTTTTCTTTCCCAGCATGCAGTCTGACTACTGAGTCGATTGTGAGAACACATTTACGGCAAATCTTAAAGTATTTCTCCAACATCAACAACTTGAATTTATTTAGCACCTTTAATATAGAAAAATGTCCCAAGATGCCGAGGCGTAATTTGACAAAAATGGATACCAATGCAAAGAAGGAGATATTAGGAGGGGTGCCCCTTAAAGCTTAGTCAAAGTGGATGGTTTTAAAGAGGGAGAGGGAGAGGAAAAGGACTTGCTGCGTGGAGTTGGAAAGGAGAACATTCTAGGAAAGTTTTAGGGCTAAAAGAGGTTACAAAGATAGAGAATGGTAAGGCCATGAAGAGTTAAGATAAACAAGACAATGAGAATTTTAAATTGGAAGCATTGAGGAATCAGGAGCCATTGTAGGTAAGCAAGGAAAGCAGTGATTGGCGAGTAGGATTTGGTGCAGAATAGGATACAGATAGGGTTGCAGAGCTGTGGATGAGCTGAAGATTAGGTTTAGGGTTAGGGTTAGGATAGAAAAGGAAGTCAGCCAGAAGAGCATTCAATCTGGACGTGACAAAAGCATAGACGAGGCTTCCAGCATGAGGTGAGCCAAGGCAGGAGCAGAGGCAGGCAATGTTATGGACGTGGATGTACGCAGTCTGTGTAGGAGAGGATATGGGGTTGGGAGCTCAGCTTGGGGTTGAATAGGTTGGCAAGATTGCGAACAGTTTGTTTCAACTCGAGACATTGGCTGGGGCAAGGAATGCAATTGGTGGCAAAGGTACTGAGTTTGTGATGGGAGCCAAAGATGATAGACCTGGGCTCAATGTTTAACTGAAGCAAGTTGTGGTTCATCCAAGACTGGAGCCCAGAATTTAACTCTGAGGGCATGAAAGGAAATAGGAGAAAAACTGGAGATAGACATGGATTTAGGGCTAGGCCAGGGGTGAGCCAGGGAGAGGCTAGGCTTGGTGGGCAAGGGAAAGGGAGCGAAGCAGCAGAGGCAGCTGAAAGGATGGTGTCAATATTAATGACAAGGAAGCCCATGAGCTCCTTGCCCAAGTTGCTGGAGGTGAGGATGGAAGGAGCAAGGGAGAGGGTTTCAAAGAGAAGATTGTTAGTGAAGGAATAAAGCCACCTTTGCTCTCCAGGATGATGCTGGAGTAGTGGGTGATTTTGACAGGCCTGATAGCTCTTGATGTGGTCCAGTCAGACCTGGTGATGAAGGACAGAGGGTGTTAAAAAAACAAGCCAAAAGGCTTTGTGTCTTAATGCAGGAGTATCCGCAATAAGGTGGATGAATTAACTGTGCAAATAGATGTTAACAAATATGATGTGATTGGGATTACGGAGACGTGGCTCCAGGATGATCAGGGCTGGGAACTCAACATCCAGGGGTATTCAACATTCAGGAAGGATAGAATAAAAGGAAAAGGAGGTGGGGTAGCATTGCTGGTTAAGGAGGAGATTAAGGCAATAGTTAGGAAGGACATTAGCTTGGATGATGTGGGATCTATATGGGTAGAGCTACAGAACACCAAAGGGCAAAAAACGTTAGTGGGAGTTGGGTACAGACCTCCAAACAGTAGTAGTGATGTTCGGGAGGGCATCAAACAGGAAATTAGGGGTGCATGCAATAAAGGTGCAGCAGTTATAATGGGTGACTTTAATATGCACATAGATTGGGCTAACCAAACTGGAAGCAATACGTTGGAGGAGGATTTCCTGGAGTGCATAAGGGATGGTTTTTTAGACCAATATGTCGAGGAACCAACTAGGGGGGAGGCCATCTTAGACTGGGTGTTGTGTAATGAGAGAGGATTAATTAGCAATCTCATTGTGCGAGGCCCCTTGGGGAAGAGTGACCATAATATGGTGGAATTCTGCATTAGGATGGAGAATGAAACAGTTAATTCAGAGACCATGGTCCATAACTTAAAGAAGGCTAACTTTGAAGGTATGAGGCGTGAATTGGCTCGGATAGATTGGCAAATGATACTTAAGGGGTTGACTGTGGATGGGCAATGGCAGACATTTAGAGACCGCATGGATGAACTACAACAATTGTACATTCCTGTCTGGCATAAAAATAAAAAAGGGAAGGTGGCTCAACCGTGGCTATCAAGGGAAATCAGGGATAGTATTAAAGCCAAGGAAGTGGCATACAAATTGGCCAGAAATAGCAGCGAACCCGGGGACTGGGAGAAATTTAGAACTCAGCAGAGGAGGACAAAGGGTTTGATTAGGGCAGGGAAAATGGAGTATGAGAAGAAGCTTGCAGGGAACATTAAGACGGATTGCAAAACTTTCTATAGATATGTAAAGAGAAAAAGGTTAGTAAAGACAAACATAGGTACCCTGCAGTCAGAATCAGGGGAAGTCATAACGGGGAACAAAGAAATGGCGGACCAATTGAACAAGTACTTTGGTTCGGTATTCACAAAGGAGGACACAAACAACCTTCCGGTTATAAAGGGGGCCGTGGGGTCTAGTAAGGAGGAGGAACTGAGGGAAATCCTTATTAATCGGGAAATTGTGTTGGGGAAATTGATGGGATTGAAGGCCGATAAATCCCCAGGGCCTGATGGACTGCATCCCAGAGTACTTAAGGAGGTGGCCTTGGAAATAGTGGATGCATTGACAGTCATTTTCCAACATTCCATTGACTCTGGATCAGTTCCTATAGAGTGGAGGGTAGCCAATGTAACCCCACTTTTTAAAAAAGGAGGGAGAGAGAAAACAGGGAATTATAGACCGGTCAGCCTGACATCAGTAGTGGGTAAAATGATGGAATCAATTATTAAGGATGTCATAGCAGTGCATTTGGAAAGAGGTGACATGATAGGTCCAAGTCAGCATGGATTTGTGAAAGGGAAATCATGCTTGACAAATCTTCTGGAATTTTTTGAAGATGTTTCCAGTAGAGTGGACAAGGGAGAACCAGTTGATGTGGTATATTTGGACTTTCAGAAGGCGTTCGACAAGGTCCCCACACAAGAGATTGATGTGCAAAGTTAGAGCACATGGGATTGGGGGTAGTGTGCTGACATGGATTGAGAACTGGTTGTCAGACAGGAAGCAAAGAGTAGGAGTAAATGGGGACTTTTCAGAATGGCAGGCAGTGACTAGTGGGGTACCGCAAGGTTCTGTGCTGGGGCCCCAGCTGTTTACACTGTACATTAATGATTTAGATGAGGGGATTAAATGTAGTATCTCCAAATTTGCGGATGACACTAAGTTGGGTGGCAGTGTGAGCTGCGAGGAGGATGCTGTGAGGCTGCAGAGCGACTTGGATAGGTTAGGTGAGTGGGCAAATGCATGGCAGATGAAGTATAATGTGGATAAATGTGAGGTTATCCACTTTTGTGGTAAAAACAGAGAGACAGACTATTATCTGAATGGTGACAGATTAGGAAAAGGGGAGGTACAAAGAGACCTGGGTGTCGTGGTACATCAGTCATTGAAGGTTGGCATGCAGGTGCAGCAGGCGGTTAAGAAAGCAAATGGCATGTTGGCCTTCATAGCAAGGGGATTTGAGTACAGGGGCAGGGAGGTGTTGCTACAGTTGTACAGGGCCTTGGTGAGGCCACACCTGGAGTATTGTGTACAGTTTTGGTCTCCTAACCTGAGGAAGGACATTCTTGCTATTGAGGGAGTGCAGCGAAGGTTCACCAGACTGATTCCTGGGATGGCGGGACTGACCTATCAAGAAAGACTGGATCAACTGGGCTTGTATTCACTGGAGTTCAGAAGAATGAGAGGGGACCTCATAGAAACATTTAAAATTCTGACGGGGTTGGACAGGTTAGATGCAGGAAGAAGGTTCCCAATGTTGGGGAAGTCCAGAACCAGAGGTCACAGTCTAAGGATAAAGGGTAAGCCATTTAGGACCGAGATGCGGAGGAACTTCTTCACCCAGAGAGTGGTGAACCTGTGGAATTCTCTACCACAGAAAGTTGTTGAGGCCAATTCACTAAATATATTCAAAAAGGAGTTAGATGAGGTC
The DNA here is from genome assembly GCF_044704955.1 of Pristiophorus japonicus. Lineage (NCBI taxonomy): Eukaryota > Metazoa > Chordata > Chondrichthyes > Pristiophoridae > Pristiophorus > Pristiophorus japonicus. The sequence goes on from NC_091987.1 coordinate 200,582,975, forward strand.
CTTACTACTAGGGGGATCAAGGGGTATGGCGAGAAAGCAGGAATGGGGTACTGAAGTTGAATGTTCAGCCATGAACTCATTGAATGGCGGTGCAGGTTAGAAGGGCCGAATGGCCTACTCCTGCACCTATTTTCTATGTTTCTATGTTTCTATGCTAAAGCAGTTGTGCACCAGATACACTTAAGTCTGCATCTCTCAGACTTGAGCAAGTGAAAATGCGGGTTATAATAGGAGGAATGACCAGGATGAGAGAAAGTAAATGCTTTACCAGGCACAAGAGCATCAAATGATAAGGAGAGAGAGTGGTTGAGTAGCTGTAGAATGTCCTCGAAAATGGAAGGCCAAAGACTAGGCAGTTGGGAGTTTGAAAATAAAATTGTAAGTGACTTGGGAAAGATGTTTTTTCCCAGGGTAGGCATGGAAGGAAATGGAGTTGGAAGGAGGTAGGGGACACGGGTGGTGAAGGAGACAATGAAGTGGTCAGAGATGGCCTTGTCTGTAATCAAGACAATGGGAAGAGGCCACATGAAGCTCAAGGTGTGACTATGAATATGTCTGGGAGAATTTATATGGAAGGAGAGCTTTAGGAAGGAAAGGAGGGCAGTGAAATCAGAGGAGAGCGGACAAGATGAGTTGCACTGGAGATTGAAATCACCAGACACTAGGAGTTGCTGAGGGAGTATACCTGGTGAGAAATGTGGCATACAGGCAGCAGACAACGACATTAAAGGAGAGGCGAGAAAGGTGTAACAAGGTGAGGTGCTCGAAGGAGAAAATACTAGAGCAGTAGGTGTAAGACCAAGGTGTGATTGGGCAGTTTGGATGGGGAATGTGATGGACAGGCCTATCAAGGTGTCGAAACCCATGAGCCAAGTTTCTGTCAAAGCCAGATGTCAATTTACGCGTCCATAGTAAGGTCATGAATCGCCGAGAGCATGCAGAAACCAAGCGCAGGCAGCGGAAAGAACATGCGGCAAACCAGTCTCACCCACCCTTTCCCTCAACGATGGTCTGTTCCACCTGTGAAGGGACTGTGGTTCTCTCATTGGACTGTTCAGTCACCGAAGGACTCATTTTTAGAGTGGAAGCAAGTCTTCCTCGATTCTGAGGGACTGCCTATGATGATGAGTAAGGTCATGAATGGCAAAGGCCTTGCTTGAATATGAATGGACAGTCTTGAGGGAAATGCAGGAATAGTTTGCTGATTGTTGAGCCCCTGGCAGAGCCCAAGGGGACAGTGGTAGGATTCAAGCTTAGGATGGCAGCAATATCATCATCATAGGCAGTCCCTTAAAGCGAGGATGACTTGCTTCCACGCCAAAAAGGGATGAATTCAGAGGTGTTTCAATGAAGGACCTAATATTCTAGATCCCGAACTACATGTTGAAGGCTGGAAGATGCCTGTGCGTGAATTTTTTTAACCAGCACAACAGCCACCAAACTTGACAGAGCTAGGTCCAGCGGCAAGGATTACCTAAGACTAACTGGAGACCAGCTCTGCTGCACACACCAAGCGCACACACATATCGCAGTGTGGGCTGGGCCCGTGCTGCCCCTGGGCCCTCACCTCTTCTGTCACATTCCCCGTGCAGAACTAGAGTAGGAAGTCAAAGGCATAGTAATGGATTGAGGATTGGAGAGGGAGAGGGAAAGTACACGAGAGGGGAGAAATAAAAGGTGGCATGATTGGATGACAGGAAGTGGATGGATAGGAGAGAAAGGATTAGAGGAGCCAAGAGAAAAAAAAAGGGATGGAAGTAATGGGCTCAGATCTGGAGGGGCAGCCAAATTATACACACAATGGACACAGAGGAAATTTAATTTGCACAGGAAATTTACAGAAAAAGATTCCCCAGCCTCCTACCCAAAAAAAGACAGCAATGATACAGTGATACTCCACTATAAAAGGGATAACACATGTTTCTCCTTTGAGGCTTTGTGAAACAAGGATAGGAAAATACTTACAGCTAGGACACTGACTGCAACAACAGTTCCATTCTATATACCATTTTGTAACCTCCTCCACCCATATCTCCAAAGTCTCCATTCCTCTGATTCTCACCTCTTGAGCATCCAACTCCCCCGACCCCACCCACCCACTCCCTTTGCCCACCATTGGCCACCTATCTTCAGCCATCTAGGTCCCACACCTAGCTTCCTCTCCCTAAGTCCCTCAACTTCTTCACCTCTTGCTCTTCCCTTTTAGTCATGCCCCCCACTTTCTCGTTCTTTGATTCAACCTTTATTTGCCTCATATCTCTGTGACATGCCTTTGGAGGTTTCTCTATGGTAAAGGCTCCATATAAATGCTTGCTGTTGTTGTTGTAGTAGTAATTGTTTCAACTCAGTACAGAATTCTACTCAAATATTCATATTTAATATATTATAATCCTACTATCTGCAGTAAGTAATATTGGTCAAAGGTTGACAATAACTACATATCCTTCGAGCAAAAAGACTGTTCCACTATTCAGAACATAAAGAGTAAAATTAGGACTGGGCAAGAATTTGCATAAATCAGAACATCATCAAGAATTATTTACATCATGATTGCATATAGCATATATGGATTTGACGATTTTCTAATTGTGTTTTCAATTAACCTTTGGTGCAAATTAAAACTTTCCTATGACTAATACATTCTGTGCTTAAAATTTTTCATTGTGCACTTTAGACTCAAAGAAAATAAGAGATATAGTTAACAGCTGTCTGAGACCATCGCTATTCCTTAAGCTGGATTAAATCAGAGGTCGCTGATGCAGTGGCAAAGGCTGAAGCCAGTGTCAAATTCATAGCCCACTATGGCATTTACGTTTGGCAACATACCAAGCCAAGAACTGTTTTGTGCCATCATTATCTATCAGCTGGACTTCAAACAAGGTTAATGCTTGATCCAAGGTGGTTCAAGGCAGAACAAGAGAGCGAGCGGCAAGCGAGCGAGAGAGAGACAGCTCCCACCAATTGGGTGAGAATGTTTCCCAATATGCCCCCGATGGTTCAAGCACTGGATGAGGAAATAGGACTTATGATGTAAAGAAAAGAAGGGAATATCTAAGAGGAACCATGAATTAGTATCTGCTGGACTCAATATAATTTGGCAGCTAACTTGGAACGTGTCAGAATCATTTTACTGTAACTTTGATTCAAAAAGATGACCTAACAGGAATAGAAAAGAATAAGTACCAGTTTCCACATGTATTTTTTTCTCTAATTAATAACTTACTACAACAAGCGGTTACATGATAAATAAATATCTAATAAGCTTTGTGGAAGAACAAAAGGTGAAATGTTATCAGAATGGCAAAGAATGTTACAGAGGAGGGTCAGGGCTTGATGCAAGGATTGATATATGGCACCAGGTATTAGCACGTCTCTCACAGCGACGTAATGAGCACAATGTCACTATAAATTATAGAGTTACTTCAGCACCAAACATGGAAAGACAGCTGTTCAACCGACTTCAATAATTAAATGGCAGATAGCACAAAATCTGTGTGCTGTGGACAGAGGACATTCTTCCTGCATTGAATGACTTTTCACTTCAGTGTTTATTCTGGCTTGTGATTGTGTATGGTTGAAGAATCATTGTATATGAGCGTGAGACATCTGCAAAATGTGGTTCATTGATGGGTGTAAGTCAGCAGCTGCGCTAAAATGGCGTGCCTGTCCCTGGACTATTGCCATTCCACGATCACATAGCCGGTGTTTAATCCCCTCACTGCTCCAGTGTACTGATGGAAAAGATGTTATTACAGCAATTGGTTTGGCTGCTGTGACACTACGTTCAAAGTTTGTATGAGCTTATTATTCCACGGCCACACTAGATACGAGTGCAGAGTAAGTAATTCAGGGTAGCAAATATAGGTTTTGATTCTGCATGTATCAAAGAGTCCCGATAGAACGATTTAGTTATTTGGTACTCAAACATTTACCACCTCTCCTGTACTTTAGGACTGGATCAAAGAATAAAGCCTGTAATCTGATAGGCAATCCTTCTCTTATCTCCAGAATCCAATTACTGTCTCTCTCCTTTGTAATCTTTCAAATCTGTCTCACCTGTCAACACCACCATACACGCCAACCAACAGTCAGCATCTCCCCATCGCTCAGTGTATCATTATTTGCAGATCAAAATCAACAGTATTACATCCTTTGGTAAGTCGTTCCAAGAATGCCCCAAAATACTCAAGTCAAACGTTTTGAAGGTGAATTAAAGGAGCAGTGATGGATATATTGGTTAGTCCTGAATATTAAGTTACAGCAAACTCATGACTCACTGCACTCTCAGCAGAACTACTTGTTTCCTCATCATAGATAACTTATTTTTATATAGCGCCTTTAATGTAATAAAACATCCAAGGCATTTCACTGGAGTGTTATTAAAAAAAAGCAAAGTTTGACACCAAGCCATTTAAGAAGAAGTTAGGGGAGATGACCAAAAGCTTGATCGAAGTGATTGTTTTAAGGAGCAGCTTAAAGGAGGAGAGAGAAGAGGAGAGGTGAAGAGATTTAGGGAGGGAATTCTAGAGATTGGGATCTAAACAATTGAAGGCACAGCCGCCAATGGTGGAGCATTTAAAATTGGGGATGTTCAAAAGTACAGAATAGGTGGACTGCAAAGGTCTAGGGGAATTATAGGGCTGGAGGAGGTTACAGAGATAAGTAGGGGTGAGGCAATGGATGATTTAAAATCAAGGATGAGAACGTTAAAATGGAGGCGTTGCTTAACTGGGAGCCAATGTAGGTCAGTAAGCACAGGGGAGATGTGGGTCTTGGTGCGAGTTAATACACGGATGGTAAAGTTTTGGATGACGTCAAGGTCTTGCAGAGTTGCTTTCACAGAAAAAGGGACTGAATTACAAAATCTGATCCCAAAACGTTGGTGTCAATCCTGGAATCGCACATAATAACACAGAATTTTACTAAATTATAACAAAATGTCCCTGGTCCGAGGCTTATATTCAGGGTTATTTTTGAGATGTTGGTTGTCAGTTGAGTTGTTTGACAGCTTTTGGGATTTTTTTTCAGGTTGCATATGTGTATTTGTAGCTTATATTCAGTGCTTCTCGAAATGTTCCTCCTAAACTGCAATGCACCATTCTAGACACGCTTCGGCTCTCTGCATGCACCATCACTTGCTGTAGCTCATTATTTCCAGGATGTCCAAACAGTAGGGGCTAAAAATGCGTTATAGCCCAGTTTGAAGCGTTGACACCTCCTGGGCACTAACTTTAGCGTCGAGCGATGTTTACCGCCTCCAACAGGGATATTCACTATCAGCGCCCCGAGAGGGGAGTAGAGCACTAAGGGAAGTGTTCCCCGATACTCCTAGGGCGCTGCGGGATGGTAGCGCTGTGGGGTTAATGAAGTTCTGGCACTTGGAAACCAGCATCCTAGCGCCTAACGGGGAGGTCAGCTGGAGCACCCGAAAAATGAGAGAAAGTTGACGGGAGTATTGGAAACATCAGCAGCAGTGTGTCGGAGCTCACAGAATCACAGCGATGGTCAAAGATTTTACACTGAACACCCACCTGCTGCTGCTTTATAACATTGCCCCGGGAGTTTCCCTGGAACGCCTGCACTCCCTGTCGGTGACGGCGCCGGGCGCTACGGTAGGCGAAAGGAGTGAAATTCAGGATCGCGGCACTAATGTCGCATTGCAGACTCATGACGTCATCAAGTGGGTGACGCTAACTGATAGTGCCGCCACTAAACCACCAATGAAATTCGCGGCAGGCACTAACATGGCACGCTCGGGCGGTAGGCACTTAGTGGCCCGTTAGCGCCCCTCTCGGGCGCTAACAGTTGGTGCTAAGCAACCCAATTTATAATCCGAGGTCTTCTTACCTCTTTCTACCTTCTTTTCCTCCCACAGTTGTTCAAAACATAGAAACATCGAAACATAGAAACATAGAAACATAGAAAATAGGTGCAGGAGTAGGCCATTCAGCCCTTCTAGCCTGCACCACCATTCAATGAGTTCATGGTTGAACATGCAACTTCAGTACCCCATTCCTGCTTTCTCGCCATACCCCTTGATCCCCCTAGTAGTAAGGACTTCATCTAACTCCTTTTTGAATATATTTAGTGAATTGGCCTCAACAACTTTCTGTGGTAGAGAATTCCACAGGTTCACCACTCTCTGGGTGAAGAAGTTTCTCCTCATCTCGGTCCTAAATGGCTTACCCCTTATCCTTAGACTGTGACCCCTGGTTCTGGACTTCCCCAACATTGGGAACATTCTTCCTGCATCTAACCTGTCTGAACCCATCAGAATTTTAAACGTTTCTATGAGGTCCCCTCTCATTCTTCTGAACTCCAGTGAATACAAGCCCAGTTGATCCAGTCTTTCTTGATAGGTCAGTCCCGCCATCCCGGGAATCAGTCTGGTGAACCTTCGCTGCACTCCCTCAATAGCAAGAATGTCCTTCCTCAGGTTAGGAGACCAAAACTGTACACAATACTCCAGGTGTGGCCTCACCAAGGCCCTGTACAACTGTAGCAACACCTCCCTGCCCCTGTACTCAAATCCCCTCGCTATGAAGGCCAATATGCCATTTGCTTTCTTAACCGCCTGCTGTACCTGCATGCCAACCTTCAATGACTGATGTACCATGACACCCAGATCTCGTTGCACCTCCCCTTTTCCTAATCTGTCACCATTCAGATAATAGTCTGTCTCTCTGTTTTTACCACCAAAGTGGATAACCTCACATTTATCCACATTATACTTCATCTGCCATGCATTTGCCCACTCACCTAACCTATCCAAGTCACTTTGCAGCCTCATAGCATCCTCCTCGCAGCTCACACTGTCACCCAACTTAGTGTCATCCGCAAATTTGGAGATACTACATTTAATCCCCTCGTCTAAATCATTAATGTACAATGTAAACAGCTGGGGCCCCAGCACAGAACCTTGCGGTACCCCACTAGTCACTGCCTGCCATTCTGAAAAGTCCCCATTTACTCCTACTCTTTGCTTCCTGTCTGACAACCAGTTCTCAATCCACGTCAGCACACTACCCCCAATCCCATGTGCTTTAACTTTGCACATTAATCTCTTGTGTGGGACCTTGTCGAAAGCCTTCTGAAAGTCCAACTATACCACATCAACTGGTTCTCCCTTGTCCACTCTACTGGAAACATCCTCAAAAAATTCCAGAAGATTTGTCAAGCATGATTTCCCTTTCACAAATCCATGCTGACTTGGGCCTATCATGTCACCTCTTTCCAAATGCGTTGCTATGACATCCTTAATAATTGATTCCATCATTTTACCCACTATCGATGTCAGGCTGACCGGTCTATAATTCCCTGTTTTCTCTCTCCCTCCTTTTTTAAAAAGTGGGGTTACATTGGCTACCCTCCACTCGATAGGAACTCATCCAGAGTCAATGGAATGTTGGAAAATGACTGTCAATGCATCCGCTATTTCCAAGGCCACCTCCTGAAGTACTCTGGGATGCAGTCCATCAGGCCCTGGGGATTTATCGGCCTTCAATCCCATCAATTTCCCCAACACAATTTCCCGATTAATAAGGATTTCCCTCAGTTCCTCCTCCTTACTAGACCCTCTGACCCCTTTTATATCCGGAAGGTTGTTTGTGTCCTCCTTAGTGAATATCGAACCAAAGTACTTGTTCAATTGGTCTGCCATTTCTTTGTTCCCCGTTATGACTTCCCCTGATTCTGACTGCAGGGTACCTATGTTTGTCTTTACTAACCTTTTTCTCTTTACATATCTATAGAAACTTTTGCAATCCGTCTTAATGTTCCCTGCAAGCTTCTTCTCGTACTCCATTTTCCCTACCCTAATCAAACCCTTTGTCCTCCTCTGCTGAGTTCTAAATTTCTCCCAGTCCCCGGGTTTGCTGCTATTTCTGGCCAATTTGTATGCCACTTCCTTGGCTTTAATACTATCCCTGATTTCCCTTGATAGCCACGGTTGAGCCACATTCCCTTTTTTATTTTTACGCCAGACAGGAACGTACAATTGTTGTAGTTCATCCATGCGGTCTCTAAATGTCTGCCATTGCCCATCCACAGTCAACCCCTTAAGTATCATTTGCCAATCTATCCGAGCCAATTCACGCCTCATACCTTCAAAGTTAGCCTTCTTTAAGTTATGGACCATGGTCTCTGAATTAACTGTTTCATTCTCCATCCAAATGCAGAATTCCACCATATTATGGTCACTCTTCCCCAAGGGGCCTCACACAACGAGATTGCTAATTAATTCTCTCTCATTACACAACACCCAGTCTAAGATGGCCTCCCCCCTAGTTGGTTCCTCGACATATTGGTCTAGAAAACCATCCCTTATGCACTCCAGGAAATCCTCCTCCACCGTATTGCTTCCAGTTTGGTTAGCCCAATCTATGTGCATATTAAAGTCACCCATTATAACTGCTGCACCTTTATTGCATGCACCCCTAATTTCCTATTTGATGCCCTCCCGAACATCACTACTACTGTTTGGAGGTCTGTACCCAACTCCCACTAACGATTTTTGCCCTTTGGTGTTCTGCAGCTCTACCCATATAGATTCCACATCATCCAAGCTAATGTCCTTCCTAACTATTGCATTAATCTCCTCCTTAACCCCAAGCTTATCATATAATCACTACTTTTCAATTTCCCTTGTCCTCTCCTTTATTCTTTTCAACCTTGCTGCTATCATCAAATAATAGACGAGTACAACACATAAGGAGGCCATTCGGCCCATCGAGTCTGCACCAACTGTTTCGAAGAGCAATCCAGTCAGTCCCACTCCCCTGTTCTTTCCCCATATTTCTGCAATTTTTTCTCCTTCAAATATTTATCCAATTCCCTTTTGAAGGCTGCTATTGAATCTATATCCACCACCCAATCAGGCAGTGCATTCCAAATCCTAACCACTTATGTAAAAATGTTTTCCTCATGTCTCCTCTGATTCTTTTTCCAATCACCTTAAATCTGGGCCCTCTCATTATCAATCCTTCAGCCATTGGAAATAGTTTATCTTTATTTACTCGACCTAAATCCTGGAATATGGCCCATGTCACCTTTACCGAGGTGTCTTACAAATAAAAAAAATACATTCTATAGATCCAGTCTTATAAAATCTTGCTTCAAACAAAAAAGATGTGAAATACTTTTTTTATTCATCTTAAACGTTTACACAATAAGGGGGAGAAATTGAGTGCATTTGCGCCTCCTGTTAGCATCACCGGTGGGACGCAATTGAGTTTGCGACTGGGCGCAGCACTGTTAATTCGGCGAGAGTTTAGCAGCAGCGCTACGGCATTGCGGCCCAATCTCCTGCGTCCGGAGATCATGATGTCATCAGCATGCGCTTCGCCCAGTTAGCCCCCCTGGCCCCTAAATTGGGTTTCGACCCCTAAAGCAGCGCGGAGTGATAACAGTGACTGCTTCAGGGGACGCTACCGGGATGAAGATTAAAGTTGGCCAACTGCTGACAAAAAAAATCACGGCCCTTTGAGGATGTAATGAGCAGGGTGGATAAGGGGGAACCAGTGGATGTGGTGTATTTGGATTTTCAGAAGGCATTTGATAAGGTACCACATAAAAGGTTACTGCACAAGATAAAATTTCACGGGCATGATATATTAGCTTGGAGAGAGGATTGGCTAACTAACATAAAACAGAGTCTCAGGATAAACGGGTCATTTTCCGGTTGGCAACGGTAACTCATGGTGTCCTCAACTATTTACAATCTATATTAATGACTTGGATGAAGGGACTGAGTGTAATGTAGCCAAGTTTGCTGATGATACAAAGATGGGTGGGAAAGCAAATTGTGAGGAAGACACAAAAAATCTACAAAGGGATATAGACAGGCTAAGTGAGTCGGCAAACATTTGGCAGATGGAGTACAATGTGGGAAAATGTGAGGTTATCCACTTTGGCAGAAAAAAATAGAAAAGCAAATTATAATTTAAATGGAGAAAAATTGCAAAGTGCTGCCGTACAGAGGGACCTAGGGGTCCTTGTGCATGAAACACAAAAAGTTAGCATGCAGGTACAGCAAGTAATCAGGAAGGTAAATGAAATGTTGGCCTTTATTGCAAGGGGACTACAATATAAAAGCAGAGAAGTCCTGCTGCAACTGTGCAAGGTATTGGTGAGGCCACACCTGGAGTACTGTGTACAGTTTTGGTCTCCGTATTTAAGGAAGGATATACTTGCAATGGAGGCTGTTCAGAGAAGGTTCACTGGGTTGATTCTGGAGATGAGGGGGTTGACATATGAAGATAGGTTGAGTAGGTTGGGCCTATACACATTGGAGTTAAGAATGAGAGATGATCTTATTGAAACATACAAGATAATGAAGGGGCTAAACAAGGTGAATAGAGAGAGGATATTTCCACTCATAGAGTAAACTAAAATTAGGGGGCATAGTCTCAGAATAAGGGACCGCCCATTTAAAACTGAGATGGAGGGATTTCTTCTCTCAGAGGGTTGTAAATTTGTGGAATTCTCTGCCTCATAGAACCGTGGAGGCTGGGTCATTGAATATATTTAAGATGGAGATAGACAGATTTTTGAACGATAGGGAGTAAAGGGTTATGGGGAGCAGGCAGGGAAGTGGAACTGAGTCCATGATCAGATCAGCCATGATCTTATTAAATGGCGGAGCAGGCTCGAGGGGTCAAATGGCCTACTCCTGCTCCTATTTCTTACGTTCTTATGTTTCGTTGCTGCTTCAGTTGCCGTTTGTTGGCGGGGCCCTGGCCGCAATCGCAGCTCGGCTCCCCGGTGGTCCAGGTAGGTGTTTTTTTCTTTTGGCAGAGCGTGCCTTTAATTTCGGGAAGAGCCCCTCGGACGCAGCGGCGTTACGCGGCGCAGTGCGCAGCGCTGCTGAGACGTGCGCCCCGTTACCGCCCCAGGAAGGAAGTGGAGCGCTTGGTTTAGCTTCCGCGCCCACCGCAAAGTTTCGCACCTCCTGGAGGTTCCACCCTCAAACAGGGTGATAATGAATTTCTAGGCCTAATTGTTTACTGCATTGGTATTGGGTGAATATATTTTTCCTACATTGCGACAATATCTACACTTCAAAAGCACTTCATTGGTTGTAAAGAGCTTTTGGTCGATCTTAGGTCATGGAAGGCACTATATAAATGCAAACCTTTCTTTTTCTTGAGACATAACCTGCAGAGCTCCATCCTCCCCCAGAACTTCCATTTTCAGCCAGGAAAGGCAGGATCGTCTGAGCCGTGAATATTTCCATCGCCAGGACACTATGTAATCGCCTGACACCAAACACCCGTCAGCCTTGGCTCAGTGTGTAGCACCCTCGCCTCTGAGTCAGAAAGTTGTGGGTTCAAGTCCCACTCCAGAGACTTCAGTTCAAACTCTAAATTGACACTCCAGTGCAGTGCTGAGGGAATGCTGCATTGTCAGAGATGTCGTCTTTCGGATGAGACGTTAAACCAAGGCCCTGTCTACTCTCTAAGTTGAATATAAATGATCCCATTACACTATTTCAAAGAAGACTTATCCCTGGTGTCCAGTCAATATTTCACCCTTAATCAACATAACAAAAACAGATTATCTGGTTCTTATCACATTGCTGTTTGTGGGAGCTTGCTGTGCGCAAGTTGGCTGCTGCATTTCTTACATTACAACAGTGACTACACTTCAAAAGTACTTAATTGACTGTAAAGCACTTTGGGGCATCCTGGGATCGTGAAAGACACTATATAAATGAAAATCTTTCTTTCTTTCAAATCTACTCTGCAGAGCAGGATTAGTGCGGACATTTTTTCCTCTGAGTATGTGCTTTGCCTGCAAAGCACGAGAGAAACTTGACAATGAAGGCTGGTATTCTGAGTAGCAGACAGTGGGCTGTTGGGGCTGAGAGTCCAATGCCATCGGGCAGCCATGCCCAATCCTGATGACGAATGCTTGCATACTACGCAACACCATCATGTGCCAGTAACAAAAATAAGTGCTTGGCCCCTGGGATAATGTAATTATACTCGTGCAAAACTTGTTAATGTTTTCTCTGAATTACATCTGCTTCTTGAGTACGACAACAGCTTAAGCCAGTGTTTTCTGTCCCATTATGTATGAAATTATGAGGCAGCCCACCTAGCAGCCTGGTTTAAACTTGACAAAACAAGTGTGGCTGGCAGATGTGAGTGTGATCCATGACTTTAACCTAGAACCACAGAGCTGAGAATTTAGAGCTTTAAAGGAGCATTTAAATCCCAGCGGTGAAGTAATTCCTTTCATTGCATTACTCACTTTTCTCTCTATGTAATTTCTGTCAATGTTTCCCAGTTCCATCTTATTGCTGTGAGCAGAGCATTCTGTGGTCTTATTTGTGCTACCCGGTTTACCGTTGGGAATGACTGACTGGATTTAGAGGAGGAAAATATTCAATTGCAATCACAAGACATAGGGGCCGAAATTCAGGAGTACCCCGTTTGGAGGTGGCAACTGAGGCGAGGCAAGACTTCCTGTGCCCGGCGAGGAAATCCCGCCCCAGCAGCGAAATTGGGGTTACCGCCCCCGAGAAAAAGTGGAGCTCAATGTCACGTGCTCCAGTTCCCTCGGGGGGGCGGGACTGGGGCGCTATGTACGGGAAGTTTCCAGAGCTACAGGAGCACAGGGCCCTCCCCTTCCGTTAAAGGGGAGGGCATGCTGCAAAATCTGCAATGGGGCAAGGGGACACCACTTCACCACCAGGTTGCAGGAATGCCGTGGCAGGAGCCCGACGCTCACGGGCCATTTAAAAAAATTCCCGCGACGCACCTCCCCTTTAATTTTCAGCCCGTGAGCGGAGTGCGGCCCGGTTTGCAACCCGCGAGGCTGGCATGGGCATTGCCGGGGTCGGCCTCACGGGGCGTTACCGAAGTTTCGCTCCAGGGCGAAAACGGTTCACTGCGCACGGCTATGACATAATCATCCACGGCCCCGCACCCCGGGCGAGGAGTTGTTTGTGCCCCCTGGGCGCGAATGGGAGGCCCAAATGACACAATTTCGCCCCCCATCTTTCAAAGTCAAAGATTGATCCTGATATTACAGGTACAGAGTGGTTACGTTACTGGACTAGCAATCCAGACGACTAGACTAATGATCTGAAGACATGAGTTCAAGTCCCGCCACAGCAGCTGGGGAATATAAATTCAATAAATTAAATAAATCTGGAATTAAAATCTAGGGGGCTAAGTTGCCCCTTTTTATAACCCCATTAGCATCTCTGGGGGAGTTTCGCCCATGGGAGAGAAGGGGCGCTATCGCCTCCCAGGAAATTGTCCGGGAGTCTGCAGAGGCGCCGCTGCGCGACCGGCAATTACGTCATCGTCGTTTGCGGCGACCCCTCACCGCTGCTGGCCCAGGCTCATGCTGCCCTGGTGGCCCAATGGCAGTCACCAAAGAGCCGCACAGAGTGCGCAGCGGCCCTCCCCTTTAATCTAAGGGGAGGTGTGTTGTAGCGCATTAGTGCTCCGTGGAGCATCCGCGTAGTGATGCACTCAGCGGCTCATTACCGTCCCGGGACCTGTCCACAAAGGAAGCGAGCTTGGGAGACAGCGCTCCGCTTCCTTTGAGGGGCAGTAGGTCCAATTCAGCATCAGGGACGGGACTTCCCCAAACCGCTCTCAAACGGGGCGCGGGGTAATTTTGCCCCCCTAATATCAAGTAACGGTGACCAAAGTATCAGCAATGGTGACTAAGAAACTACTGGATCGACATAAAAACCCATCTGGTTCACTAATGTCCTTTAGGGAAGGAAATCTGCTGTCCTTACCCAGTCTGGCCTACAAGTGACTCCAGACCCAGAGCAATGTGGTTGACTCTTAACAGCCCTCTGAAATGGCCGAGCAAGCCATTCCGTTGTACCAAGAAGTATACTAAGAATACGGACTGCAGCAGTTCAAGAAGGTGGCTCAGCAGCGCCTTCTCAAGGGCAGTTAGGGATGGGCAATAAATGCTGGCCTTGCCAGTGATGCCCCGATCCCAGGAACGAATTTTTAAAAATTACATAGCAGGGTTCAAGTATTTGAACATTCTTAGCACACAAAATAACATGGATACATTTACCTACATACTCGGCTGTGCATCTATATCAAGCTCACTGGGCATTAGAATCATTTCTACTGTTGCCACCTTCATCTATTTCTCCATCTCCTTGTTATTACAAGCACCCAGAACAATAAGGTCAACAGAATGAGGAGTTGCATCCACCACTAAACGTGCTTTATCTACGAATCAGGTCTTTACCACAAAAATAAAATGAATACAATTGTATTTCTAAAAGCTTTATAGCTGATGCTACCAGCTAACAACCACCATTATGATAGAATATTTAAGATGGTTTATTAAATGTGCATATTTATGAAATGAGGGACATTTTATTCTTTGAACTCATGTTTTCAGAAACAGGCATAGTTGAACCTGAGCCGATATGAATTGAACTGACTTCAAATAACTGAAAATGAATTCCAATCATTTGGGTCACTTTGGGTTTGCAGTTTCGTCCAGTATCAATTCACCACTGGGATTTAAATGTTCCTTTACAGCTCTAAATTCTCAGCTCTGTGGTTCATGGATCACACTCACATCTGCCAGCCACACTTGTTTTGTCAAGTCTAAACCAGGCTGCTAGGTGGACTGCCTCATAACTTCATATATAATGGGACAGAAAAAACTGGCTTAAGCTGCTGTCTTCATGTTCTAGGCAAACAAACACTTTTGAGTAAATTATGCAATCTTGAAATTCATTCCATAAAAACCTGCCATTCTGAAATTAGGTCTTACGTGCTAATAATGCACGATTGTACTGATCGGAAGTTGGCAGAGATATCAACACCTTATGTGTAAAACAACATTGTGAGTATGATTTAACGTCTCATCCAAAATATGGCACCTCAAACAGTGTAGCACTCCCTCAGTACTGCGCTGACGTATCAGCCTAGTATATGTGCTCAAGTGTCTGGAGTTGGATCCAAACCTTCTGACCCAGAGGAGGGGGTGCTACCACCAAGCCACGGTTAACACTCAATTATGAAGTCTGAAGATATCCACAGGTTAGCCCATTCTATCAATTGCTGTGATAAGCTAGATTGCTCATGAAATTCAAATGCTTTGGGCTGGATTTTTGGCTTGTTGCTGCCTCTGTTTTCATCCTGGAGGGGCAGTAATGGTGGCAGGAAGCATTTCCAGGCAGCAGGCCAGCTTCCAGACATTCGGTGCCAGGGTTACGGGAACACGGAGCAGTACCGCCCGAGAGAGATGAGCCAGTGTGCAACACCCCCAATTGCGACACTGGCTCAATATTTGGTTCGCGCTCGATCCGTAGCGCCCGGTAGCGCCCCCTAGTGGGACCGCTTGTGAAAGCTGGCGGTCCGAGCAGTACGACTGCAGTGAGGGAAGGAATGTCTACCTGAGGTAAGTGTGATTGCTTTTTGTGTTTTTATTGTTGCGATGTGGTGTCAGTAATATATTTCGAATGTTTTTGGTGGATTTTTTTCAGATTTCTTTTTTACCCCCACAGAAGCCTCTCTCAGGGCACTCCGAGGCCAGCTGTTTAGCTCAGGATTTTCAGTTGCTCAGTCGGCCGAGCGCCCTAAAGGATCGCCTCCCTTAGCACTCCGCTCCACACTCGGGGGCCCAGCTGATGAATTTTGCGGCTGGAGACACAAACCATTTCCCGGCGCAAAATTTACCGCCCTGCCCAGGTTAACGCCACAACAGAGGCGCGACCAAATTTCCACACCTTTGTGATTAGAATTCACTGCATTTTCATGACTCCGTCTATACAGCAAACTTGTAATAAATTTCCAAATTATTCAAAAATCATTCATCATAGGCAGTCCTTCGGAATCGAGGAAGACTTGCTTCCACACTTAGGTGGCTGTACAGTCCAATACGAGGACCACAGTCTCTGTCACAGGTGGACAGATAGTCATTGAAGGAAAGGGAGTCTGGTTTGCCGCACGCTCCTTCCGCTGCCTGCGCTTGATTTCTGCACGCTCTCGGCGACAATACTCGAGGAGCTCAGCGCCCTCCCAGATGCATTTCCTCCACTTAGAGCGGTCTTTGGCCAAGGACTCCCAGGTGTCAGTGGGGATGTCGCACTTTATCAGGGTGGCTTTGAGTGTGTCCTTGTAACTTTTCCTCTGCCCACCTTTGGCTCATTTGCCGTGGACGAGTTCCGAGTAGAGCGCTTGCTTTGAGAGTCTCATGTCTGACATGCGAATTATGTGGCCTGCCCAGCGGAGCTGATCAAGCGTGGTCAGTGCTTCAATGCTGGAGAAGTTGACCAGGACAAGGACTCTAATGTTGGTGCGTCTGTCCTCCCAGGGGATTTGTAGGATCTTGCAGAGACATCGTTGGTGCTATTTCTCCAGCGACTTGAGGTGTCTACTGTACATGGTCCACGTCTCTGAGCTATACAGGAGGGCGAGTGTTACTATGGCCCTGTAGACCATGAGCTTGCTGACAGTTTTGAGGGCCTGGTCTTCAAACATTCTTTTCTTCAGCGGCCAAAGGCTGCACTGGCGCACTGGAGGTGGCGTTGGATCTCATCGTCAATGCTTACTCTTGTTGATAGGAGGCTCCCGAGATAAGGGAAGTGGTCCACGTTGTCCAGGCCGTGCTTGGATTTTGATGTCTGGGGGGGGCAGTGCTGTGCAGCGAGGACAGGCTGGTGGAGGACCTTTGTCTTACTGATGTTTAGTGTAAGGCCCATGCTTTCATACGCCTCGGTAAATACGTTGACTATGTCCTGGAGTTCAGCCTCTGAATGTGCGCAGACGCAGGCGTCATCCACGTACTGTAGCTCGACGACAGAGGTTGAAGTGGTCTTGGACCTGGCCTGGAGACGGCAAAGGTTGAACAGGTTCCCACTGGTTCTGTAGTTTAGTTCCACTTCAGCGGGGAGCTTGTCAACTGTGAGGTGGAGCATTGCAGCGAGGAAGATTGAGAAGAGGGTTGGGGCAATGACGCAGCCTGCTTGACCCTGGTCCGTACGTGGATTGGGTCTGTGCTGGATCCGTTGGTAAGGATCACGGCCTGCATGTCGTCGTGGAGCAGGCGGAGGATGGTGACGTACTTTTGTGGGCATCCGAAACGGAGGAGGACGCTCCATAGACCCTCGTGGTTGACAGTATCAAAGACCTTTGTAAGGTCGAAGAAGGCCATGTACAAGGGCTGGCGCTGTTCCCTGCATTTTTTCTGCAGCTGCAGCGCTACAAAAATCATGTCCATTGTGCCCCGGAAGGGAAGAAATCCACACTGCAACTCCAGAAGGAGCTCCTCAGCCACGGGGAGAAGACAGTTGAGGAGGACTCTCGCAATTACTTTCCCAGTGGCTGATAGCAGGGAGATTCCTCTGTAGTTGCCGCAATCGGACTTGTCCCCTTTTTTAAAGATGGCCATGACCACTGCATCTCTAAGATCTCCCAGCATGCTCTCCTCCCTCCAGATGAGAGCGATGAGGTCGTGTATTCGCGCCAGCAGTGCCTCTCTGCCTTATTTCAGTGCCTCAGCAGGAATTCCATCCGCTCCCGTAGCCTAGTTGTTTTTTATCTGTCTTACGACTTTTTCTACCTGTGTAGTGCTCGGTCTCACTTAGGTGGTGGCGGGTAGCATGCTGCGGAATGGAGTCAAGAACACTCGAGTCAAAGGCAGAGTCTTGGTTGAGGAGATCTTCGAAGTGCTCCTTCCATCGGGCCCTGACTGCCTCGGTGTCCTTGATGAGTGTTTCCCCATTCTTGGCCAGCAGCGGGGTGGGGCCTTGGGTGTTTGGACCATAGGTGGCCTTGACTGTGATGAAGAATCCTCGCACATCATGCCTGTCGGCCAGCTGCTATATCTCCTGTGCTTTCTCCATCCGCCACCTATTCTTTAGGTCTTCTTCTGGAAAGGGAAACCAGAGGAAGAACGATGCCTCCACGGAATCGGCTTCGCCATCAAAAACAAGCTGGTCAACCGCCTCAAAGACTCCCCCTGCGAGGCTAACGAACGCCTCATGACACTTCGACTCACCCTATCCCGGAACTAATGCACCACAGTCATCAGTGCTTACGTCCCAACACTCGATGCAACTAATGAGACCAAAGAGAGTTTTTACTCCAACCTCGAAAAATCCCTGACCTGCGTCCCCGCGGGTGACAAACTGATTCTCTTCGGCAACTTCAACGCCAGGGTCAGCAAGGACACAGACCTCTGGGGAGGTGTGATTGGCAGAGAGGGGGTAGGTAAAGCCAACTCCAGCGGTACCCTACTCCTGACAAAATGTCTAGAGCATGAACTTGTCATCACCAACACCTTGTTCCGCCAGAGGGACAAATACAAGGCATCGTGGCAACACCCTCGCTCCAAACACTGGCACCTGCTCAACTATGTCATCGTCCGAGCCAGAGATCGCAAGGATGTGCGCATCACCTGTGCCATGACAGGAGCTGACGACTGCTGGACGGACCATCGCCTAATCCAATCCATCATTGACATCAACATAGCCCCAAAGCAAAGGAGGCAGGATTGGTTTGATGAGAATGATCAGGAAATTCAGGAGCTAATAGATTGCAAGCGCAGGGCATTTCTGAGCCTTAAACAGCAACCCAACTCGGGAGCATCAAAGCAGCATTACAGACGACTATTCAAAAGTCTAGCACAAGTCTCTTACATTAACCTATATTATGTATCAGCTTGGCATAGTGCAGCCCAGGTGTTGCGCAAAGAGGTCAAATGGTGGATGACATCATTCCCACAATGCATTCCCTTACATTTTTACAAGCTGAAGTCAATATTTTAGGTTGAATTCTAGAACAACACAGCTCAGTCAGAAAACTGACAGGAACTTGGACAAATTTAAACAATCTAGAAATATTTTATGCTTGGCCCAGAATAGCACACTTTAGACACAATAAAAATATGTCCAGGATGTGAACGAGCACAGCATGTACAGCAGGGCCAGTGGAAGCAGACATGTAATGAACCAGTTTAGATCTGATTCCTGAAGTAAAACTTCTCTCCAAATCAGAGCTTCATACAGGGGAGTACAAAATCATTAAAAAGACACATCATCAATCAAGCACTGAACCCCATTTGTACAGGAGGGTTGATTGACCATTAACTTCTTTTTTGAACAATAAGGGAGTCAAAGTTTGTGGGGAGCGGGCGGGGAAGTGGAGTTGAGGCCAGGATCAGACCAGCCATGATCTCATTGAATGGTGGAGCAGGCTCGAGGGGCCAAATGGCCTACTCCTGCTCCTATTTCTTATGTTCTTATGTTCAATGCATTGGTGATCAAGATAACATTGATAAAATGTTATTAATTATAAAATTAATTTGTACTGAAGTTAAAATTAACTTAGTTAGAAATGATGCACGAGTCCCTACTGACCCACACTGCATCCTGCCATTGAAGAATATTTTGTTATTCTCCAATAATTCTTCAAGGCTTAAAACTATTTGACTGAAATGCTTGCTACTTACAGCTATAGTTCCCAGCCATACAGCTTTTGAGATAGCTACGTGCTTACCCCAGGGTATCCTGGGATCTCAGCATAATATCCATCAAATATCCACGCAGTGCGGAAGCAACACACAGTGCTCCAGACTGGCCAAACCTGGATTTACAATTACGGTTCCCAAGACAACAAATGTGCTGCCTGGGATGGGCTTCTGTACAGGAAAGAAAGGGACAATCAGAGACAAAATCACGCTGACCCACTCTCCCAGTAGATTCTGAAGACCGGTAAAGCACAGGTCTGGGAGCACATCAGACAATGCAAGATCTAGAACATACATAGATTACACAAAAAAGGAGTTGCATATGTTCAAAATTCTCATCCTGATTTTCAAATCCCTCCATGGCCCCATCTTTGTAATCTCCTCCAGCCCCACAACCCCTCTCAAGATGTCCGCCCTCCTCTAATTCTGCCGTCCTGAGCATGCCTGATTATAATTGCTCAACCATTGCCGAGGCCGTATGCTCTGGAACTCCCTGCCTAAAGTTCTCCGCCTCTCTACCTAACTTTCCTCCTTCAAGATGCTCCTTAAAATATACCTCTTCGACCAAGCTTTTGGTCACCGGCACTAATTTCTACTTATGCAGACTGGTGTCAAATTCTTATCGCATAATACTCCTGTGAAGCGCCTTGGGATATTTCACTACATTAAAGGCGCTATATAAATACAAGTTGCTGTTGTTGTATAGAAAGATCTTCCACTGAAATAGCAACCATAAGAAATAATCTCACCATCACTTCAAACTCCAAAAGAACCTTGGCAAACTGATAATCTTTTCCTCAAAATGTCTTTTAATAAAGTGATAATAGTTTGTTTCTTTAGAAGTTAGAAAAACACTAAATGTGATTCTTTGTTAGTGCAGTCTACACTGATTCTGTGGTGCCTTTTAATTATAAGACAGCTTGATCCGATTAAACCCAAAACAAGACGTATATTGCAAAAGGGCGGAAAGGTGGCTGGATCAAAGAAGCAGCCCTAATACAGGACACGATAAAAGATCCCGTGCCTGCCTCTAGTTATTAGAGCAATGCTTTCAAGTTGTAAGCTCATTTACCACAGCAAGGGACCAATTTGCATATCTGAACCTCTGAGTCGTTCTGCTGTAATCAGCAAACAGTGCTTTATTTAATTAGTGTAGCAGGGAGGATACCCAGTGCGGCCAGGTAAATGACTGATTATGTAAGGTCAGTAATCAAGATTGGCATTCAAACTGTGTTCGCAAATTCAAAAAAACAAGTAATCTGGATTAAGTATCCCTGTTTATTTCCATTTTACAAACAGCAAGTTGTATCATGCCCCTCAATACAAGGACTGACTGAGCATATTTTTACATCAAATATGTTTTCTGATCTTTCTTTTTAATATATTTGTTTTGCATCATTTTATCTTAAACAATTGCTTGCACTTACACCATTATTGTACCCCCCCCCCCCCCCCAGGAGGGTGAACGAGTTTCGGTCACAATTATGCAGGTTTCACAAGCAGCCCACTCCAGGGACCCGAGCACAAAAATCTAGGCTGGCACTCCAGTGCAGTGCTGAGGGAGCGCTGCACTGTCGGAGGTGCCGGCTTTCAGATGAGATGTTAAACCAAGGCCCCGTCTGACCTCTGAGATGGACGTAAAAAATTCCATGGCACCATTTTGAAGAAGAGCTGGGGAGTTATCTCTGGTGTCCTGGCCAATATTTATCCCTCAATCAACATCACAAAAGATTATCTGATCATTATCAAATTGTTGTTTGTGGGAGCTTGCTGTGCACAAATTGGCTGTCCGTTTCAACAGTGACTACATTTTAAAAAGTGCTTCAGTGGCTGTAAAGTGCTTTGGGATGTTCGGTGGTCGTGAAAGGTGCTATATAAATGCAAGTCTTTCTTTCTGTTTTATTTAAAACAAAGCTTGTGTTGGTTGGAAAGGTGTTCTGAAGACTCAAGACGTGGACCGTGTTTTACTTTTATAATAGTTATCACTCTAGGTTAATTTCTAATATTTTCACTACAGGGAGCATTAATATTTCAATAAAACATATTTTTTGGATAGCTTCAAGAAAATTTCAAGAGAGGACCGAGTGCTTTATCTCCCCAAGCAAATACTACATTGGAACACAGGAATTTCTGGGACCAGGAAAGGTCATTGGCCCCAACGTACCTGTGCCTTTTTCAACCGTGACCACCTGCCCTCTCCCCATATCACTCAATCACTTCTCTCTCCAGAAACACACCATTAGAAAACTTTTCAAAGGGTATTATAATTATTAAAAGGCCTCTTGCTCCATTGGCTCTGGGTTCTGAAAACCCATCTTGGACCATTTTATCAGACCAGTTATTTATTAACTGCTGCAGTCTGTCTTTCATGCTGGCAAAGTCTAAGAAACAAATCACCTGAACACAAAATAGCACCTCCTCCAAATACTTTGATCTGCCTCAACTTTGTTTCAACCCAATCTCAATTTCACTCATGCTGATGTGGTCTAATATGGTATGGGCAGAGTAGAATGGCGTTGACAGATTACTTAATTATCCAGACTCAGAATTCACTAATACAATGATGCACTTCATAGGCACCTCAGTAAACATATTAGTGCCAGATAGATTGCTTTCTAATGATTTCATGGAAATAGCCTGAAGGAGACTATCAAGAAGGATTGCAGTTGGGCCATCCATGGTTTCTGTTTTATTCTCCTTATCCCAGAGAAAATAGTAAATATTAACCATATATTCAAAAATGTAGTATTAATGCCCCTTCGCCTGGTATTTATAAATGGTCAAAAATGTTGCAGAATTGGTTGGTTTAAAATATTAATAAGCAATTTGAATACAACTGTGGGCTTTGTGAGCACTATATGAAGCTTCTGTTTTGCTTTGTCCAACGCTGTATTATGCTTGAACTAGTTTACAGAAGAGATGTACTGCAAAGACCGATCACATTACACCTGTTCCGTATATTCAGTGTTTCTTAGAATAATCTCTTTGAGAGCCATAGAAAAATACCTATAGCTAGGAGGTTTCTGCACAAATTATTTGATATACTATTTTATCATTTATCAAAAAAACTGCAATTAAAATGTCAGGTAGAATCAAAAGCAGAATATGATTGGGCCGGATTTTCGGTTTTCGGGTTTTTTCGGCGAAAACGGTCACGATATGTGAAACTTACTATTTTTGCTGCGCTACCGTTTTTAGGCTGAACTTCGGGTTTTACGTCTCGATAAGGGGAACATTGCACGAGGATTTGTGTCGCAAAAACGCAAGTTTCACCAAATTTAGTCCGGGAGCGTGCAAATAAGGCCTTTGGGAGGGGGGAAAAAAAATTCCTAAAAACATTTACTATCGAAGCTCCTATATGTGCCTATATGTGACTTATCTGTCGAATCGCTGAAAAAAAATTAAAAATAAAAACTTTAACTTACCTTTTCTGCGGGTTTTCATATTTACCGCTGCTGGCAGGGCTGCACCGACAGGTTTGACCCGGTCGGTATTCTGGGTGCGGCGTACAGGTCGGGAGAGAGCCGAAAGTCCGACGCAAACGCAATCCACGTCTTTGCATGTCGGCGCATCTCTCCCCGGCGGTACGTCCCATCGCCACCGCAAACAACGGGCCCAGGATCCCTCCCGGGCTTTGCGACTGGGTTTGTGCCGCGGAGGGTCAAATCGCGGCGAAAACCCGATTGCAAACTTCTCAAAAATCCGGCCCGATGAGTTATTACCATATTTTGAACTTTAACTCATCAATAACAAGCATGCTAGAAATCCATTTTCATAATATTTGTGGATACCTGGATTTATATTGCTAAATATTGAGAGCCAGGGTTTTTTTTATTTATTCGTTCTGGGATGTGGGCATCGCTGGCAAGACCTTATTGAACTGCTGCAGTCCTTGTGGTGAAGGTACTCCCAACAGTGCTAACTTTGTCCTATAAATGAGTGGATTCCTAGGCCATTTCAGAGGGCAGTTAAGAGTCAACCACTTTGCTATGGCTCTGGAGTCACATATCGGCACATAATAGGAGGGCAGATTTCCTGCCCTAAAAGGACATTCGTGAACCAGTGGGATTTTACGACAATCCAATAGTTTCATGGTCACCAGATATTTTTACTGATACTGGCCTTTTTTTTTAAATTCCAGATTTATTTAATGAACTGAATTTAAATCCCGCAGCTGCTGTGGTGGGATATGAACTCACATACTCCCGGATTACTAGTCTAGTAACATAACCACGATGCTACCATACCCCCTATTCAGTTAGCTAAAACAGTGTATTTTCACATCTAGGACCGAGATTAGAATCAATTGGAGACTAATGAGATGAATGTCTCCTCTTCGGTCCAAAGTGGAATGAGTGGGCAGTCTCGGTAGAGCTCCTACTCGATAAAAGAAAGCTCGAAATGGTCCCTAATTCGGCACAAATTGATGCTGAATTATCATTCCCACATTACATTATCAGTGTAATGTGTAGCCTCTGTGCACCAATTCCAGCAATATCAGTGGGGTTTTCTCTGGGTTTCTATTTGCATATTATCTTTCCTCTAGACTTTTCCCACTTCTTGTTAATTTTTTATAAGCGCAATCTGGTTCTCCTATGTTATATGTGTCACTGACCCGACTCTTAATGAAAATTCACATCTCAAAAAATGATCCTCACTGGAAAGAAACAAATGCAAATCTGTCAAAATGAATTGAAATCATTTCAGCATTAACCGTCACATCTCTACTTCAATATCAGCAGTACATCAGTAACAATAACTGGCCCACCAACATGCATCCAAAGAACAATGGAAATTTACAACACAGGAGGAGGCCGTTTGTCTGATCGTGTCTGCCTGAACTCTTTGCTGGAGCAATCCAAAGCTAATTTTATTTCAATGCTTTCTCCCACAGTTTTGTATCTTTCTCTGCGTCAAATAATCGAACAATCCTCTGCGTAACGAAATTTCTCCAAATCTCTGTCCTCACTCTCAGTGATAATTTTAAATCTATGTGCCTCACCACTGACTAGCTAACCAGAGGGAAGAATCTTTTCCGATTTGTTCTATCAAAACCGTTCATAATATTAAAAACCTCTATTCTGCTCCAGTGGAATAGTCAGGGTATCGCAAGTCTTTCCTCTTAACTAAAGGTTCCCATTCCTGGTGTCATGCTGACTCTACACTACACGCTCTCTAATGGCTTTACTGTCCTTTCTATAATGTAGCATCCAAAACTGCTCACAGTACTTTAACTGTGGCCTAGTGGCCTACAGAAATGTTGCATAAATTTATTATTTCTTTACTCTTGGACCCGATACCTGTCTATAAAACCGAAATCCAGTTGATCTATTTTATGGCTTTGGCTACCTGCACTCACATTTTCAGGGAATTGTATATTTGAATCCGACTGGATTTTCGGTCTTCTGCCACCCCTGTTAGCGCCCTGGAGGGGCAGTAATGGCAGAGGTAAGCACTTCCGGGCAGGCAGCCAGCTTCCAGGGCCCCGCCGGGACATTCAGTGCCGATTTCGAGTGGGTGCGGAGCATTACCGCCTGGAAGTGGCGAGCCGGTGTGCAACGCCCCTGGTTGCGACACTGGCTCAATACTTTGATCGCGCCTGACCGGTAGCACTCTGTAGTGCGCCCTGGTGGGAACACCTATAGAAGCTGGCGTCCTGAGCTGTAGCGGCCGCAGTGAGGATAAGTAATGTCAATCGGAGGTAAGCGTGATTGTTTTTTTTTGTGATTTATGTTGTCGTGGCGTGAGCTATTAATTGGGAAGTGTTTTTGGTGTGTTTATTTCAGATTCCGCCCCCCCCAAGGCCTCGCTTAGAGAGCTCCGAGGCCGGCTGTTTAGCTCAGGATTTTCACTTGCTCAGCCGGCTTGGCACCCTAAAAGAGGTGTGGAATGCCTCCCTTAGCACTCCGCTCCAAACTCAGGGCCCAGCTGATGAACTGTGAGGCGGCAG
The DNA here is from genome assembly GCF_044704955.1 of Pristiophorus japonicus. NCBI lineage: Eukaryota > Metazoa > Chordata > Chondrichthyes > Pristiophoridae > Pristiophorus > Pristiophorus japonicus. The sequence continues at coordinate 200,608,395 of NC_091987.1, forward strand.
ATGCAAACCATTTGCCTGCACAAAATGCACCGCTCCGCCTGGATTAGCGCCACAATAGAGGCGCGACCGAATTTCCATCCAGTTTCCCTACTCATCCATACCCTTCAGTGACACATACCTGAAAGGTTTATTGATGAGCTTCATTGCAGAAAGCTCACTAAAAGAAAATAATAAGTTTTATTCAACAGAAATAAAATATCCAAGAAAATATTATAGGTGAACTCTGTTCTGATTGATGATGACCTTGTGCCTGGAGGTTTTAAGTGAGCAGTTACACACATTAACCTCCTTAATAGGCATCCTTAAATTCTCCGGTGATGGCTAGCTTAGAGTCTCCAACATTGTCTCTTCCATAATTACTGTGTGTAGTTCCTGAAAACTGTTCGGCAAGAGGGCAGAGGCTCTCCCAAAGTATGACAAAATAACTTAGATGCTCAGGCCCCGATATTTACTGGGAGGGAGCGGGGGCATGTGTCAGTGGCTGGGAAAGCCGGAAATATCAGGAACGCGGAGGTGGTGTTGAATTTAACGGCAGGACCACGTTAGAATTTTTTTTTTTTAAACTACATTTTCCGCCCGGTAGCTGGCCAGATTGAAATAGTGCTGAATTACGTTTGATTTTGTCCCACGGGTCAGTGCCCAATAGAATCTGGGAGACTGCCTAAACATATTTCACATAGTATCCCTCCAACCCTCGTCATTCCACCCAGCCGGGCTGGATTGAAACCAGATCCCGACTCGATTGGACAACATGCAAACGCACCATCCATTCCCCAAGCTAATCCCTTAACAACAACCATTTAAAATAATTCATACACTTGTACATACTAGAAAAGATATATCACCCACCTTCTTATCTATTACAATTATTGGAAGCACTTGTCCTTGGTCACAAGAGAATATTACCCCCACCTTCTCAAGTGTAGATGAGCATCAACACCAAAAACAGGACCGAGAAACTGACAGAGCTTTTCATCTTGTCTAAGTTAATTGACCAATTAAAAAAAAAATCATAAATGATGATGTCCTAAAATAGAGAAGTCACAAAGAACAGCATTGCAAACAGTCTACCTCCATCGTCTAGACCACTGTAATGAAACGTCCGATTAAATGTTCCTGTATAGAACTTTATACGCACCAAATACAAAGCTGGAAATAAGCTAGAATACAATGTCAGGGTCCCTTGTTAAATGTATTTGGGCATTCTCACCAGTGGACATGGAATCACAGCACAAAGTTGCCACGAATTTGACACTAAATTGAGAATTTCACTCATCAAAGCAGCAAGGATGGCAAGGTGGAACAGAAAATTCAATGTCATATCATGCATGTAACTAAAGGATAGAACATGTAACTATTTTACAGAAAGAGTCAAATATATTCATCCACTTGCTATATCGTTAATAAATCCTTTTCACTGCTTCCAGTACCTTTGGATCTTAACACTAAACTGCCTTGCTGTAGACCTTCTCTTCTGCCTACCTACCTCGGATTGGACTATATAATAGCTCCACTGTAAATATTTCACCTTCACTTTGGTAGGAAAATCAAAAAAACAGAACATTTTTCTAATGGTGAGAGACTGGGAAATGTTTGCATTCAGTGGGACCTGGGGGTCCTTGTACATTAATTATAGAAAGTTAACATGCAGGTACAGCAAGCAATCAGGAAAGAAAATGGTGTGCTATAATGGGATTAGAGTACGAGTAAAGGGGGGCCGAAATTGCCCTCTACCCGAAATGGGGCGCACCTACCACTCTTGATATGTTCCATCTGCCCCAAATGCATGGCCCCAATCCGGAGGAATTCAGCTTTTTGGTTGATGTATCTGGTCGGAGCGGTGTTGATGTGGGGAGAGGGGCAGAAATGCAATCGGATCGGAGTGGCCGATGCTCCAAGTCATCAGCGCCACTATGGGTGGCCATAGGGGAGGGCCACTACGAACACTGCAGCTACTTTAGTGGAAACACTGGGCCACCAGGGAGTGTTTCGGCTGGGCCAGTGGCCTGCTTGCCACCCAAGAGGGGGTTGCCAGGCTGTCTGGCCAAAACCCGCGGGCATAATTGTCGGTCTGAGCTGGCAGTTGGCCGACAAAAAAAAACATGGCGTCGCCGTCAGCATTACCTCCCCTTTAAGGGCAGCCGTGTCGCCAAGCCACAGAAAGGGTACCGACAGAAAAAGCTGTCGGGGGCACCGACCAGCAGCGGGGCTGCTCCCGGGGGGCAATTTACAAAAGGGGCAGTTTCCCGTGGGGCAAGGTCGGCAAGGGGTCAGCGTGTTCATGATGCTGCATGAAAACAAGCAGAATGGTCCTCTATACCGCTCCAAAAGTAAAGGAGGGCAATATCAAAAATGACGGCCCCTTGTGGCGACTCAGCAGCCCTTCTGCACCAGAAGCGATGGTCACGGGCCTTATAGAAGGGGGCAATGTCGTGCCCAAGACGTCTTACTACAATTATACATTGGTGTGGTATTGGTAAGGCCACACCTGGAATACTGTGTACAGTTCTGGTCTCCTTACCTGAGGAAAGACATTCTTACCTTAGAGGGAGTGCAACGAAGGTTCACTAGACTGGTTCATGGGAGCGGGAGGTCGAGGCCCATAAAAATGCCAGCAGCAGTTCGGGAGGAGCCAGCTGGTGCAGGGACAAAAAGTTTTTTAAAAATTCAAAATCGAAGTGTGACGTCACAGCCAAGCGGGTAAGTGATTGGCTGGTGGATTGGTGAGTATTTTTCTTTTTCTTTTTCTTTTCAGTAGGAAACCTTTGGCATTGTTGTAAGTAGGAACTGCAAGTAAATATATGTGATCTTTATTATCTAAGGAGAGCCAGTTAATTGAATTGGCTGTTTGCTGAGTAGCGGCTGGGTGTGTTGTGCTAAGGTTTCGAATTTAGTTCTACTCGATAGTTGCGAGTGTAACTAGAGGGATGTCAGGGCAGGTCAGTCCCGTGGATTGCACATCCTGTGGAAGTCCCGGGTATTTCGCGCAGTCGGAGGCGACCACGTGTGTGGGAGGTGTCTCCAGCTGCACCAACTCGAGCTCCGTGTTTTGGAGCTTGAGCATCTGCTGGGGTCACTGCGGTGCATCCGTGAGACTGAGAGCAACATGGATAGCACGTTTCTAGAGGTGGTCACCCTGCAGTTTAAGAGTGTGCAGGCAGAGAGGGAGTGGGTGACCGCCAGACAGAAGAGGATGACCAGGCAGGTAGTGCAGGAGTCCCCTGAGTCCATCTCACTCTCCAACTGGTACTCTGTTCTGAGTACCGGTGAGGGCGATGGTGGCTCTGGGGAGTGCAGCCAGAGCCAAGTCCACGGCATCACGGGTGGCTCAGCTACACAGGGTGGGAGGAAGAAGAGTGGAAGAGCAATAGTGGCAGGAGATTCAATAGTCAGGGGAGCAGACAGGCGTTTCTGCGGCCACAGACATGACTCCAGGATGGTATGTTGCTTACCTGGTGCCAGGGTCAAGGATGTCACTGAGCGGCTGCAGGGCATTCTGGGGGGAGAGGGTGAACAGCCAGAGGTCATGGTCCACATCGATAACAATGACATAGGTAGGAAGAGGGATGAGGTCCTGCAGGCAGAGTTTAGGGAGCTAGGAGAGAGATAAAAAATTAGGACCTCAAAGGTAGTAATCTCCGGAGTGCCACGAGCTAGTGAGTACAAAAATAGGAGGATAGAGCAGATGAATACGTGGCTGGAGAGATGGGGCAGGTGGGAGGGCTTTAGTTTCCTGAGGCATTGGGACCGCTTCTGGGGGAGGCGGGACATGTACAAGCCGGACTAGTTGCAACTCAACAGATCTGGGACCAATATCCTCGCGGGGGGGGAGGTTGCTAGTGCTGTTGGGGAGGGTTTAAACTAGCTTAGAAGGGGGATAGGAACCTGAAAATAGATTCAGTAGAGAGGTGAGTAAAGCTGGAATTAGAAAGCAAAAATAAAGAAAGTGAGTTTGAAGGAGAGAGGAAACAAGCAGGAAAAAAGGTTAAAAAAAAAACTTAAAGGCACTTTGTCTAAATGCACATAGCATTTGTAACAAAATAGATGAGTTGACGGCACAAATTGAGACAAATGGGTATGATCTGATAGCTATTACAGAGGCGTGGTTGCAAGGTGACCAGGATTATTCAAGGGTACTTGACAATCCGGAAGGACAGACAGAAAGGAAAAGGAGGTGGTGTAGCTCTATTGATAAAGGATGGAATCGCTGCAATAGTAAGAAATGATATTGGCTCAAATGATAAGGGTGTTGAAACAGTTTGGGTGGAGATAAGGAACAATAAGGGGAAAAAGGTCACTGGTGGGCATAGTCTATCGGCCCCCTAACAGTAACAACTCTGTTGGTCGGAGCATAAACCATGAAATAGTGGGGGCTTGTAAAAAGGGAACAGCAATAATCATGGGTGATTTTAATCTCCATATTGATTGGACAAATCAAATTGGTCAGGGTAGCCTTGAGGAGGAGTTCATAGAGTGCGTAAGGGACGGGTTCCTTGAGCAGTATGTAATGGAACCAATCGGGGCAGGCTATCTTAGATCTGGTCCTGTGTAATAAGACAGGATTAATAAACAATCTCCTCGTAAAGGATTGCCTCGGAATGAGTGATCACAGCATGATTGAATTTCAAATTCAGATGGAGGGTGAGAAAGTTGGATTTCTAACCAGCGTACTAAGTTTAAATAAAGGAGACTACGAAGGTATGAGGGCAGAGTTGGGTAAAGTGGACTGGGAAAATAGATTAAAGTGTAGGACGGTTGATGAACAGTGGTGTACAGATATTTCTCAACTCTCAAGAAAAATATACTCCAGTGAGGAGGAAAGGGTGTAAGAAAAAAGATAGCCACCTGTGGCTAACTAAAGAAATAAAGGACGGTATCCAATTAAAAACAAGGGCATACAAAGTGGCCAAAACTAGTGGGAGGACAGAAGACTGGGAAGCTTTTAAAAGCCAGCAAAGAACAACTGATAAAATGATTAAGAAAGGGAAAATAGACTATGAAAGTAAACTAGCACAAAATATAAAAACAGATAGCAAGAGTTTCTATAGGTATATAAAAAGGAAAAGAGTGGCTAAAGTAAATGTTGGTCCCTTGGAAGACGAGACCGGGAATTAGTAATGGGGAACATGGAAATGGCAGAAACTCTGAACAAATATTTTGTATCAGTCTTTGCGGTAGAGGACCACTAACAATATTCCAACAGTGGATAGTCAAGGGGCTATGGAGGGGAGGAACTTAAAATGATCGCAATCACTAAGGAGGTGGTACTCAGTAAGATAATGGGACGAAAGGCCGATAAACCCCCTGGACCTGATGGCTTGCATCCTAGGGTCTTAAGAGAAGTTGCGGCAGGGATTGTGGATGCATTGGTTGTAATTTACCAAAATTCCCTGGATTCTGGGGAGGCCCCAGCAGATTGGAAAACTGCAAATGTAACAGCACTATTTCAAAAAGGAGGCAGACAAAAAGCAGGAAACTATACACCAGTTAGCCTAACATCTGTGCTTGGGAAAATGTTGGAGTCCATTATTAAAGAAGCAGTAGCAGGACATTTGGAAAAGCAAAATTCGGTCAGGCATAGTCAGCATGGATTTATGAAGTGAAAGTCATGTTTGACAAATTTGCTGGAGTTCTTTGAAGATGTAACGAACAGGGTGGATAAAGGGGAACCAGTGGATGTGGTGTATTTGGACTTCCAGAAGGCATTTGACAAGGTGCCACATAAAAGATTACTGCACAAGATAAAAGTTCACGGGGTTGGGGGTAATATATTAGCATGGATAGAGGATTGGCTAACTAACAGAGAACAGAGAGTCAGGATAAATGGTTCATTCTCTGGTTGGCAACCAGCAAGTAGTGGGGTGCTGCAGGGATCAGTGCTGGGCCCCCAATTATTTACAATCTATATTAACGACTTGGAAGAAGGGACTGAGTGTAACGTAGCCAAGTTTGCTGACGATACAAAGATGGGAGGAAAAGCAATGTGTGAGGAGGACACAAAAAATCTGCAAAAGGACATAGACAGGCTAAGCGAGTGGACAAAAATTTGGCAGATGGAGTATAAGGCTGGAAAGTGTGAGATCATGCACTTTGGCAGAAAAAAAAATCAGAGAACAAGTTATTATTTAAATGGAGAAAGATTGCAAAGTGTCGCAGTACAGCGAGACCTGGGGGTACTTGTGCATGAAACACAAAAGGATAGTATGCAAGTGTACAGCAAGTGATCAGGAAGGCCAATGGTATCTTGGCCTTTATTGCAAAGGGGATGCAGTATAAAAGCAGCGAAGTCTTGCTCCAGCTATATAAGGTATTGATAAGGCCACACCTGGTATGTTGCGTGTAGTTTTGGTTTCTATATTTACGAAAGGTAATACTTGCTTTGGAGGCAGCTCAAAGAAGGTTCACTAGGTTGATTCCGGGGATGAGGGGGTTGACTTATGAGGAAAGGTTGAGCAGGTTGGGCCTCTACTCATTGGAATTCAGAAGAATGAGAGGTGATCTTATTGAAACATATAAAATTATGAGGGGGCTTGACAAGGTGGATGCAAAGAGGATGTTTCCACTGATGGGGGAGACTAGAACTGGAGGGCATGATCTGAGAATAAGGGGCCGCCCATTTAAAACAGAGATGAGGAGAAATTTCTTCTCTCAGAGGGTTGTAAATCTGTGGAATTTGCTGCCTCAGAGAGCTGTGGAAGCTGGGACATTGAATAAAATTAAGATAGAAATAGACAGTTTCTTAAACGATAAGGGGATAAAGGGTTATGGGGAGCGGGCGGGGAAGTGGAGCTGAGTCCATGATCAGATCAGCCATGATCTTATTGAACGGCGGAGCAGGCTCGAGGGGCCATATGGCTTACTCCTGTTCCTATTTCTTATGTTCTTATAAGGGGATTGTCCTATGAGGAGAAATAGAGTAGACGAGGCCTGTATTCCCTACAGTTTAGAAGAATGAAAGGTGATCTGATTGATCACAGGGCTTGACAGGGTTAATGCTGAGAAAATCTATTGGCTGGGAAGTCTCGAACCAGGGGGTCACAGTCGGCCATTTAGGACTGAAATGAGGAGAAATTTCTTCACTCAACGTGATGTGAATCTTTAGAATTCTCTACCCCAGAGAGATGTGGATGCTCAGTCGTTGACAGAGGTTGATAAATTTTTGGGAACTAAAGGAATTAAGGGATATGGGGATAATGCGAGAAGGCGGTGTTGAGGTCGAAGATCAGCCATGATCTTGATGAATGGCGAAGCAGGCTCAAAGGGCCAAATAACCTACTCCAGCTCCTGTTTCTTATGTTCTTATGTTGAGCTTCTCTATATGTCCCAGGCCACAATGGACTAAAATCTATCAGAGTAGATGATGATTTGGAACTCGAGTTGTCACGAAGACATGAGCAGATAACAAATCACAGCATTGTCCTGTTCGTTTTCATTGAGAAGGCCCAACTACTATTTTTTTTTAAACTACCTCGTATGAAAATTTGTAGAAACTATTGCTCTTCATACTGAACGAAAGTCAAATCTATCACTTCCTGTCTGTTGTAAGCCTGTCTCCAAGGCAACGCATCAAAGGCAGAGAACATGGTTTGTTGGGGGGAAAAGGTTCTTGTCGCAGTATATTCAGTGTACAAGTACCTAAGCAACAAAGGCAGAACAAAATCTGATTCTTAAAAAAAAAATTTGATCAAGTGCTTAGTGCTGAAAAACAACATAATCGCTTAAGATGAAGAAAATGCATGCCCCAGATTAATGGTAATGACTGCAAGTAATGATCTTACAGTACTTCCCACTCAAAAAGAAAGCAGTGTTTGCACAGTGAAGGGCAAAACAGGACTTGGATGAAAGAGTTGAGTTTTGTATTTTCTCAAATAATCACCGGTTTCCCAGGGGAAATATTCTGCAGGACCAATAAAGTGGAGGATAGAGTCATGGAACTTCATAAAGGTCAGGCGAAAGAGATTAACAGCTCTTTGTGTTCATTGTATTCATACAATAGTCAGCAGCAAGGCCACTGGCATTCATTTATTCCCCTCTTCCTTAATTTTTATTCTAGATTATTGCCTACCTTTTAAAGAGGACAGTGGCTATTCTTTATTGGTCTGCCTGAACAATGTGTTTCAAAACCCTCATGAAAAATATAGCTTCGATTTTATTTTATTTTAAACAGATTAACACCTTTGTTAAACTGAGTGGAATTTAGTATTAATTGCAATAAAAGTGAAATACTGCAATGGGTGCAAAAAAAATAATTGAAAGCAAGAGTTAACTTGAGTTTGAAAATTTTGACAAACGTCTCCTTAATAAGGATCTTGTAACGGCCATAAGCTGTCTATTTGCAAAAGAAGGAAACTGACTTTGTGAAATTCTGCTGCAAATAAACCTAGATTTTCCAATCAATGTTATTTTAACACAGGTGGTAAACCATTTAAAACAAGTGAGATTCGGTCATTGCCAAAATAACTGATCAGAAAATCTAGGCTATGAAGTCCTTGTGGCAGAGCTACCCCTAGTTATGCTGTGAGGATAGTCGTCAGTTATATGAGGGGCGAAATTGCGCTGCGCCCCGATTGGAGAAGTAACCACCTGGGGTCGGGGTTTCTGCGCCCGGTGCAGGAAATCCTGCCCCCGCCACCAAATTGGGCTTACCGCCCCTCAAAAGAAGCAGAGCGCAATCTCGTGTGCTCCACTTCCTTTGGGGGCACTTCCTGGGGCCGTGACTCAAGCGCGACAAGGATGCTCCATGTAGCGCTAACGCGCTTCAACGCGCTTAAAGGAGAGGGCCGCCGCGCACTCTGCAAGGCCTCTGATGGCCTCCACTCGGCCACCAGGGCAGCAGGGTCCGGGCCTGGACACCAGCTCCCAAAACAGAGTGCCAGGCTGCACAATGGCGGCCCAGACCACGCGAGGCCGAACCGAGAGTCGGCAATCCAGAAAAGATAGCTGCCTGGGGCATTGGTGCCCTCCCCTTTAAGTAGCGTCCCGAGAGCGGATGTCAGCTAACTTCTCGAGCCCCGAAGCTGCCGTTGACAAGCGCTCGCGGCAGCTTCGTGGCCTGTGGGGCAATTTCCCCCGTGGGGCGGTGCGTGGTTGTCACACACAGCGATGACGTAATCGCTGATTGCTCAACGGCACAGCTAACTGCAGGGAGAGGGACTGCTATGGCAGCGCCTCCCATTATTAGCCTGTTTATTTTCTCTGGTCTTTTGCCTCTTCCAGGAGATTGCATAGCTGGTGGGGGGCGGGGGGGGGGGGGAGGGCGGGCAGGGGGAAGAGTGGGGTTAGGAAATGCTTAGTCATGATGATTCAGCCATCATGGTGTGGGGCAGGCTTGATGGACCAGCCCTTTTACTGCCTGTCAGCTTTATATGTTGATACAGCAGTTCAAAATGGCATTTATTGTAAAACCATAGTGACCTCAGCGTGTCCTGCTGCCATCTTTAGCATAACCAAAAATGCTGCTACACAATAAGGGATGGTACAGGTAGACAGTGTTTGTCCACACATAGCAACAAAAAATCTGTGACACTAGATGTTATTTAAGCGATGCCAAGCCAGTGAAAGAACAGAAGCTCTTGTTTCGAGTATTTACTGTACCCTCCTGACAGAAGATTAGTCTTAATTTCAAGCTTAAATTCAATAAACGGTACAGATCAAGTGACAAGTTGTTACCTTTTCACACTAAAATGAAATTTTCACATAAAATCTCTTTGGTTTTATTAATTTTCATAAATTTAAGCCAACTATTATTCCTGGAAAGATACCACTATAGAACCGCAGAACTATATGTGATATGTTTGGACAAGCAGAGTATGAAATAGAGTCATTGCTAAATATTATCAATATTGGGTTCAACCAGTTAACTGTATGAAAATATTTGAACACTCAAGCAGAAATAGAGTTTTGCAGCAGTGAGTTAAAGGATAGCATTCACAATATGGCAATGTAGTTTAAGCATTTTTTCACCCCATTTCCTCTCCTCTCCAAAACGAAGGGCCTGGAATTTGTGGTCAGCGGGGAAGGAAAAGTGTTTGCCGCTGGCTCCGAAGTGAGCTCCACACAAAGACCTCGCAATCTCGCTGTCGAGAGGTTCCGGTTCTCCGACGCATAGTTCAAACCAACGTAGTACAGTAGGAATCCCCCGAGTGCGAACTACTGTAACCTCAACAAGCTGGCTAAGCAGCCAATCAAAACGTAGAATTCTCACAGACAGCGAACCAAAAAATGGTAAAGCTCTTAAAATGTTAGAGAGAGCAAAACAAAGATTGGGGTTCTCACACGAGGAAAAGGCAAACCTGAAATAAAGATAAACAAAACATTTTTTAAATTAAAACTTTTTTTTTAAGTTTCTTAAAAATGTTTATTTTTATTAAATTTCACAAAATTTAAATAGTTTCTCAGGACCATAACCTTTGTTTAGCAGCCAATACGTTGTTAAAATCCCAGTTACACCTAATCCAAAAGGCTCTAACTTTTAATGGGATATTTAACAGTGTAATTACTGCGGAAGAGCCGAAGGTTTCACTGCGGGGGCGGGGCACGGCGCAGCCTGTGGAGGAGCAGCGAATGACAGACCACAGCTTCAGGATTTCCTCATTCGGTTGCGCATGCGCTAAATCCTGAAGTTGCGGTCAGTTTCAAAGGCGAAATGACGCTGCCGTCATCAGGCCCGCAAATTCCGAGCCAATGATTCTCTATGGGGTATGATTCCATGTGCACCCCTGCCAAAGTCACCATTCCGGTTCATTTATCCTTTCTCTTGCCCTGGCACTGAGGAAAATTGTAGCACCTTAACCTGCTGCCCTACCTGAGATCAACTAGTTCATTATAGACTAGTGATCCATTTAATTGTAACATTCTTACTTGGAACAGATGTAGCCAGTTGGAGCCTGGTTATAATGGAAAGGGATAAATTGTCTCTGATAAAAAGCTGTGGCGTCTCTTTCCCAATAATCTTAGAAAGAATCATCGGTAAGCTACCTCTTAACATTTCAAGTGATATCGCAAAAACAAAACTTCTACCTGGCAAACACGAACCATGATTACTTCAGAATGGCCCAGTACCACTATCAGAGACACTCGTCAGCTACAGTAAATATAAACCATTTGTGCAGCTGATACATGGCCAAGATAGTGGCTGGACGCATCCAGAAATAATTGGACTAACAATGGAAAACTTATGGGCCCAGAATTCACCGCCCCTATGGGCGCGTACGAGGTGCACATGCACCCGTAGGGACCCCGCAAGTTCCAGGTTGACAGATCGCATGCATCCGGAAGTAAAGGGCCTATGCGGGCGGAGAGTTGGGCTATTTGCCCAATTTTTGCCTAGCAAATGCCTTTGAAATTCTCATGACTGATAAAAGCAGGCATAAGGCCTGCTTCTATTAGCCTAAGACTTTTGAAGGACAGAAATAGACATGTTTTTCAATAATTTAAACATTTTAAATCCTGTTAAATAAGTTAAGTTTATTTTTAGACCCTTTAAAATATGTAAATTTACTTTTCAAAATGCTTTCTTTTAAATTGTACCGGTCTCAGTCAGAGCATAGCGTACCGTGAGCATAGCTCTGGTTTTCCAGCTAGCTTTAACACTACACCAAGAAATATGGCTAAAGGTCAGAGCTTCAGCATCCAAATCCTTTAATAATGTAATGTGAAAACTGTTGATAACGAATAAAAGGCAGGTCTAACATTCTTGTAACTCAACATTATCAATTAACTACAAGCGGTAATCAAGAGAAGTTACTTATCTCTTTCTGTCCATCACATATAAATACAACAATTCTAGAATAATTGGATGAGAAGAAGTTACGTACATCACTGTACTCCTGGGCAGGTTTAATGCAGCAGGAGGTTCATTTTTAATCAATCACTAAAATGACAGACAGTGTAAGCTGAATGTGGCTTCTCTGTTGCAACTGGTTTTCTCTTTGGTTTTGCTTTCTCTTTTTTCTTTTCTGTCCAATCAGGAAAACGCCACCCTGTGGCTGGAGTACTTCATGACATCTACTGTGTCCAGAATTAAACTGGCTCCAACCAATACATAAATAATTAGTTAAATTCCATTTGGATTCATTTTAAATATGTGTTTTAAAAAAAATGTATTTTAAGTGTTTTTTGGGAATAGCATTACTTTGATTGGTTGGTCCAGCTCACATGATCCCAGGTACGCGTGCGAAGTGCCTACGTCCCTGGAATATGTGGGGCTCTAAGCAGGCCTTCACGTGGAGGCCCAGGAGCGCAAGTCCCCGGACCTCCCGGACCACCAGGTAGATTCATAGAAACTTTTCAGCTCTGCAGCCTCCTACCGCAATTTTTGGGCCATTATGATTCCTCCAGATATGAAAACAAACTCCTTTATGTCACATATCATAAAAATGTTGCTGATGTATCTTAAATGCAATATAAAATATTTTGCAACTTAAGTATCTGGAAAGTATTTTGTAATATGTTGTACATATTTTTCATATATGTTTTGAAAGATGATTGAATAAATCAATCTATATTTAGAGACAGCATTTTCAAATATTTATATTGTGGCGGGCTTTTGGATGCTTGCAAATATATTTCTGCATGTATGCTTTCAGTATGAGAATTCACAGTTTGCATTGCTTGCAATGATGGGTTTCTTTGTTTTAGGAACATCAGCTGTGTTTGTAACAGAACAATACAGCAAAGGAAGTAATAGTATTTACAATAACAACTCTTGAAGCGAAAATAATTAAAGGCAAAGTATCATTCAGTCTAGAAATCAAGATTATAGATCAGAAAGACACTGCCCTTTAACTTACCAAAATATTAAAACATGGGGATTATTGCCAGTCAATACAGAATCTTTTAAAGTAAATGTTTAGACAGCTTGATTGATGTCATCGAGGGGAGCCACGGAGTCCCGTTTGGTATATAGAGACCATAATATGAGAGATAAATATGCATAAAGGTTTACTGTAGAGTATACATTGGTACCAAATTCATCACTGTTCAGAAATTCTTAGAATCCGCATTTATGAAGTCATTGTAGATAAATAAAAAGGAACTAATGGTCTTTCAATCAAAATGGTGGTGTCTTAAAATAGCTTGTATAGTAAAATATAGGTTCTCCAGAGACTGAGGTTAAGGCACAATTTGGGCGTAATGTCGAGGGAGCAATATTTGACCTTGGAGTGGTTGATGTTGGCACTGGTGATAAACATGGAAAAATATACCTGGAAAAGATATATTTGATAACATAAAATCCGCAAAAGGTAAAATGACTTCACAGTAACACCTGTATTGTTGCGACCAATATGTCGTAATTGTGTCGTTTTTGATTCTGCTTTTCCTGTTATTCTGCACAAATTCTTCTGCTGAGGGCACTGACTCAGCCGAGTACAGTTCCACCGTTTTCAGACCTCTCTGGTAACTCACCCAATGGTGATCTTAAACAGTGAGTACTGGCAAGCTATTCCATAATGGAGAGAATCATAGCCAAAGCCAATCATGTTTTGAGTGGATGCGCACCAAGTAGTCTCTTAAGTTTTGAGATAAAATTACTAACGTTTTATACAAAACATGTTTAAGATTGTAACATTCCTCTGTGTATCTAGTAGACCGTTTTACTCTCCCAATTTCACCATTCCTCATTCTCTCTTTCTCTCACACACGACTAAATGTAGTCATTACAGTTGTACAGTCAGAGAGAAAAATTAATCTGGCTAATAAGAAACACTCATTTTTTCAAAGGGGACGGAGAGATCATGGCATCCTAATCATTAACCATCAAGATGCACTGCATCCTTGAGTGATGTACTTCGTGAAGTCTGCCAGTGAATGTGATTGAAGCAGTTCCCAGGTCCAACATCTGCTATATTTGAACAATCTCAAGTAGACTTAACCTTCAACCTTTCCCATTTCATTTAAGTTTTTAGTTAAAAGTAAATTGCTTGTTCTCATTTTTCAGTCAAGAGCTCAGTTAAAATATTCTTCCCAGGAGATTAGATTTTCTCAGAAAGCATCACAAGTTGAGGTCAATTTATATATGTAGTCTAGAATTAGCTATTAACCTAATTGGTGAGTATGTCTGAATATGTGATGACAGTACTAATTTTCCAATAACTTTTCTCACCCAAACGGTCATCTGGAACTGGTTGTAATAAAAGTATTACTTGTGACAACTATCTCAACTTTTGCCACCTAGTTCATATTGTAATTAGAAGTGAAAATTTTCCAAAGACAATAAGTATACTAGTCATTTTCAGTTTGCATGGGATATGTGTGGGCAGTCAATGTTTTCTCTATGGAGTTGGACATTTTATAGTGTCATTTCCATGTTGGTAGGTGGAACTAACTGACAACAACAATGTTAAGTGCATGTAATGCAACTTGCTGGGAACACCCAATATAATCTATTGGAATTATTGCAAATATTAATTTCTGTCTCTTAAAGAAAACACAAGTGATAATATGTACCATTTTTATCTTAAAAAACACATGTAACCAAAGCGTCAGATTAGTACACCAAAATTTCAAATGCCAATTACAGGGAGCATCAGCAGAACAATCAAGGATAAACTTGAAATAATCCATCCGAAGTCTCTGAATAGGCTTTCTGTGTCGCAAACAGAAGGTTCATTTCAACAAACTGCTCCTGCTCAGGGAATACTATTAGACATATATGTACTAATTGGCAAATGCATATCCTAGCATGGTCTCACTGCACTAATCCATCTAACAGCGTGGCTATAGTAGAGGTGATTAATGACTGTAAAACAGATCCACTCATTGGGACAGCATTTATTCTGCAGCAATAGCAAAACGTTACTCAAATTCTGGTCATCATCTTATACATTGTATCTTGAGGAAGTCTTGCTGCAGTTGTACAGAGCCTTGGTGAGACCACACTTGGAGTACTGCACACAGTTTTAGTCTCCTTATCTAAGGAAGGATGTACTTGCTTTGGAGGCAGTGCTACGGAGGTTCACTAGATTGATTCCTGGGGTGAGAGGGCTGTCTTTTGATGAGAGATTGTGTAGATTGGGCCTATACTCTCTGGAGTTTAGAAGAATGAGAGGGGATCTCATTGAAACATTCAAGATTCTGAAGGGGATTGACAGGGTGGATGCTGAGAGGTTGTTTCCTCTGGCTGGAGTGTCTAGAACTAGGGGGCACAGTCTCAGGATAAGGAGTCGGCCATTTAAGACAGAGATGAGGAGGTATTTCTTTGCTCAGAGGATTGTGAATCTTTGGAATTCTCTGCCCCAGAGGGCTGTGGATGCTGAGTCTCTGAATATATTTAAGGCTGAGATAAGCAGATTTCTGGGGTCTAGGGGAATCAAGGGATATGGAGATCGGGCGGGAAAGTGGAGTTGAGGTCGATGATCAGCCGTGATCTTATTGAATGGTGGAGCAGGCTCAAGGGGTCATATGGCCTACACCTGCTCCTATTTCTTATGTTGTTACTTCATCTGTTTATGAAATAGAGGATGCTTGGACTATTGAGTCTTGAAAGGAATCAAATGGGGGAAACATCTTAGAGATATACAAGATACTAAGCAGAATAGAAAAGCTTAATCCTGTGCATTATTTCAAGTAAAATCATGATTACAGGACTAGGTACAAACTGTTGAAGAACAAATTTGAATTAGAAATAGAAAGAAATTTACAGCGCAGAAGGAGGCCATTTTGGCCCATCGGGTGCGCACCGCCCAACAAAGAGCCACACGGCCCTCGGTCAGTAGCTCTGAAGGGTACATATAAATCTATGAACAACGAACAATGACGGAAAGGTAAAGAGCACCCAGCACAACCAGTCCGCCCCACACAACTGCAACACCTCTTGCACCGAAACATTCTACACTCCACCCCAACTGGAGCCATGTGATCTCCTGGGAGAGGCAAAAACCAGATAAAAACCCAGGCCAATTGCGGGGGGGGGGGGGGGGAAATCTGGGAAAATTCCTCTCCATTCCATCCAGGCAATGGAAATTAGTCCATGAGATCACAAAGCACTTCTGCACAGAAGGAGTGACTAATATTTGGAAGGGTCTTCTGAGTAAGATAGTGGAGGCAAAAGCTCTGGTCATTCAAGAGAGAGTTAGATGCTGGAATCAGAGTTATGTGGAAGGATGATACAGATTGCTTCTTTCATTTGTGCATATTTGTGGTGCCAGAAAATCCCAATGACATGAGGCATCTCCATCCCAAAGCTGATCAGAGTTTTCTTTATACCATGGATTTTACAACGGACACGACTGCTGTCAACAAAATAAAAGTCGTTGTACAATTCTATTGTTTTTTCCGTTGTTCTCGCCGTAACATATTTGAAACATGTTTTCATTTACTTAGTGATCCTTCTAAATATGTCATGTTGTACCAGCAGCACTGTGGAGAAACCTATATCAACCTTAGACCGGGCAAGAAAGGATGCAGCAGGACCCTAAAGTTAACAGTCGTCTTGGTGAAGGAACATGAAGCCGATTCAAAAAGTGAGAAGAGACTTAAATCTCAGTCAAATTAAGATCAAATATATATTTCCTGTTATGAAGTATTAAAAATAAACTTAGCAATTAGAAATGTCAAAGTAATGTATTACATTAATTTGTCTCCTATTGGTGTTGTCTGTAATCCACCCTGGGCAGGAAACTACTATTACCAAGCTTTGAAGCATAATAATATCTTTAATAAATTAATACTTCATAAAGTTTGTATTCTTTCTCGCATTACTGAATTCTTAGAATATGGTGCAGCCTTAATCAAACCCTTGAAAAGTAAGTGGAAGCCAGTTCAATTATCTAAAAAGGGAGGATGGTGTGACCTCAAATCCCTGACAGTGAAATGTTGTCACTTGTAAAGACCCAAAAACATACAAAGCCCACAGGGCATTCTCTTATGAATGAGACAGAGGAAAATCAATTAAAATCATTCAACTGGGAGTGGTACAGCCAAAGGACTGGATTAACCTCCCAGTGACTCATACTATGATGTACTGACCCCGCTTTGATTTTGCAGTATCAAAGCTCCCAGAGGAAAGGTGCTTTCTACATACCTCAGACAAGTCACATTCAGACTTCTCCGCAAAAGTAATCCGACTATGCTTTGGGGTCATTTTGATGGAATCGGTGATCAGGCTCAAACTCATGAAACAAGAAGAATCATTGATTCGCTTGTTCGAGTGATGCCAAATCAAAATGTACTTTAGAAAGTGGACAAGGAAAAGCGCCAAACTGAGAAAAAACCGCTCCCCATTGAGGAAATACTGCGAAAATCGGAAATAAAACCAGAAAATACCAGAAATGCTCAACGGATCAGGCAGCATCTGTGGGGAGAGAAGCAGAGTTAACGTTTCGGGTCGTCGACCTTTCGGAAAGGTCATTCTCCCTGAAACGTTAGCTCTGTTCCTCGCTCCGCAGATGCTGCCTGACCTGCTGAGTATTTCCAGCATTTTATGTTTTAAGAGATAACCCAGAACCTGGATCCAGCATAAACTGCAATGGATTCATACAAATAAAGCAATGGTGCCTGCTGTGGCTGAGATTAACATAGCACGAAGAGTATAATGCGTGAATTGTGGTAACAACCTGATTGACACTGTCTTTCACGGTGCCTAAGCATGTATGTTTCTTTTCAGAAACTATCCATTCTCAGGATACCATGTGCGGCTTTAGGGATACAACAGGACTCTGTTCTTGTGCACAGATACCGTGTTACCATCATGTCTGTAGAAAACATATTTTTGTTTTGTTAGGCCCAAACTTGCCAACATTTCTGATATACAATTTTGGCCCTTTACAAAACAGGTGTCAAGATTACTTAATGACCTAATTTTGTACATATCTTTTGCAATAAAGGAAGGGTTACATGAAGCCAACATTGAGAATTCGTTGGAAATACAGCAATAAAATCTGCTCTGTACAACAATGATTTTTCTGTTTCTCATCGGAGTTTTCATCAACCCTTTCAGTATTGATTTCTGTTGTCTTTACACATTATTGGGGATACATAGCACATTCTTGCTTTTCTGGTCATTATCAGATTGCTGTTTGTGGGACCTTGCTGTGCGCAAATCGACTGCCCCATTTCCTACATTACAACAGTGACTACACATCGTGGCAATCGTGAAATTGTTGGATTTACGACGTTAATATGAATTATTCCCGCCACAGACATTTTGGGCTGTTAATAAATGCCATGGAGGACCCCGTTAATTACGTGATTTGTGGCCTGAAATGATACTCAACCTTTGAGGCCCATAAACGGGCCAATTAAGCTATGGAGTCTCACTTCAGCAGATAGAAAATTATTCTTCTCATCTGTCTTGGCAGCATTTTGTGCCAGTCTTGCCATCCACACTCCTCTTAGCATCAGAGGCAATCATTTTCAGGACACAAAGTGTTTCATCACTCAGAAGAGGGTGACTCATTAATTTACAAATTAGCAGGATTTATTTCCGAAAACAATATTTTGGGATACAGAACATGAGTATTTGCAGACATGGCACGTGGTTAAGTGTAGCATGTTTGAGAGAAGAAAGATTAGCGATGGCTCTCAAAGCTCCCCACCACTGGGGGGTTTCCACCGTATCATTTCTGGGTCTGTTGTAGACTACTTGATAGAGATTGATTGCTGTGATTAGTCACCAGCTCCATTATCGTTGTATCGTGCAACTACCAGGATGGCAGGAGGCAAACTAGATGGACCGTGGTCTTTTTTCATCCAGCAGTTCCCTCAGTTCACTCAGAGGGTTGTGAATCTTTGGAATTCTCTGCCCCAGGGGGCGGTGGATGCTAAGTCTCTGAGTATATTCAAGGCTGAGATAGATAGAGTTTTGCAGTCTAGGGCAATCAAGGGATATGGAGATCGGACGGGAAAGCGGAGTTGAAGTCAATGATCAGCTATGATTTTATTGAATGGTGGAGCAGGCTTGAGGTGTCGTATGGCCTACTCCTGCTCCTATTTCTTATGTTCTTATGTTCCCAACGTTCCTATAAATGCAGTGCAATGGCATACCCACTGATTGTTCCACTGTTCCTGATCATGATCATGATGGTCGGGGCCTCTGGTTCTGTACTTCATGGGTTTAGAATGTTTGTACATTTCACCCTGCCATTCACTCATTAACTTCTCAAGGACAATGACAGCAATTACCAAACACAACTGGGTTACCATGTTCTCTTTTTCTGCTTGTTCTTTAAAAACAATTCTTACATTTCCTTTCAGTCTTTCTCTCTTAATGCACTCTCCTTCCCTCTCTTTATTCCTATTTCGGTCTATATTTCAATTGACTCTAATTCATCCTATTTCCTTCTGTCATTCGCTCTGTTTCTTGCTCTATCCTTTTCTTTCATTGGTTAAAATAAAGACTTGCATGACTACCGGATGTTTCAAAGCGCTTTACAGCCAATGAGGTACTTTTGGAGTGTAGTCACTGTTGTAATGTGGGAAAAAAAGGCAGTCAATCTGCGCACAGCAAGCTCCCACAAACAGCAATGTGATAATGACCAGATAATCTGTTTTTGTTATGTTGATTGAGCAATAAATATTGACCAGGACACCAGGGATAACTCCCCTGCTCTTCTTCGACATAGTGTCACATCTACTTGAGAGAGCAGATGAGGCCTCGGTTTAATGTCTCATCTGAAAGGCAACATCTCTGACAGTGCAGCACTCCCTCAATACTGCACTGGAGTGTCAGTATAGATTTATGTGCTCAAGACCCTGGAGTGGGATTAGAACCCACAATTTTCTGACTCGGTGGTGAGTGTGCTACCCACTGAGCCACAGCTGACATAAGCCATCGGGCACAACATTCACAAGGTCCCAGATGCGACATTGATATCGCTGCGCCATTATCGGATCAACATTCGAGCAATTTGTTGCCCAAATATAGAACAATGTTAAGGTAAGGATCAAGTCCAATGAACATCCTTCATCGCCAAACTCGCCATTGCACTTTCTGGCAATCTGTTTTTACTGGTGTTGGTTGGGGAATAAATGTTGGTCAGGAAACAGGGAATCTCCCCCACTCTTATTCAAATAGTGGCAAGGGAGATTTTACATCCACGTGAAAGAGCAGTAAAGAGGTAAAAAGTACTTTCAGTTTAACATCTGATTCAAAAAGATGGCATTTCCAACAAGGCAACACTGAAATGTCAGGCTAAATTATGTGCTCAAGTTTCTGTTGTGGGATTTGAACCCACAAACTTCTCACTCAGAAGGCAACAGCACTGCTGTTGATACCCAGAGGAGAAATGATGAGGAGAAGCAAGAGATTGAACTTGGAGTATTAGCTGCTAATATAAAAGAGCAGCTCATTACATATACAATCCTTGGAGCAAGCAGATAGAGGAGACAAAGGGCTGGGTTTTCCATTTTGCCATTGTCGGGGCGAGAAAGTTACCGCCCGGGGAACGTCTGCGCTCTGGGGAGCAATTTTTGCCATCTGGGCCCTGCAGGGTGCAGCGCAAAGGGAGGCGTTGTACAACTTTTGCGGCGCCAACTAAAATGCGGGGCCGGTAGCGCTCCGAGAGAGGCCTTGGGAGGGAGAAATCACAAAACATTCCAAAAACATGGCCCACACCGCAACAATACAAATAGCTGCAAAAAAATAAAAGAATAAACACTGGAACTGACCTTTTTTGCAGTTTATCTACCTCCTCACCGCCGACAGGGCTGTTCTACCTGCTGGTCATTGTGGGGCGCGTTTCGGGGCGTACAGGTCGGTGTGAGTTAAAACTCGCGCCGGTGTCGCAACGAGAGACGTTGCACGCCCAGCGTGGCTCTTCCCGGCGGTCTTCTAAGCATCGCCGCAAAACCCGACCCAGGATCGCGACCAGACGCAGAAGACCTCACCGCCCCATTTCTCGTCGCGAAAGCCAGAGCTCAAAGGACCCGAAAATCCAACCCTATAATCCTCGCCACACTGGGCTGGATTTGAACCTATAGCAAAAGGTACTTTTACACTGCAGGATTTCGGCCAACTGCAGTACATGACTCAGGTCTCCATCAGCTGTACTCAAGAGGGTAAAAAGCCCAGATTCTGAGGGGGCTTGTCAGGGTGGATGCTGAGAGGATGGTATATAGAACTAGAGGGGCATAGTTTCAAAATAAGGGGTCGCCCATTTAAGATGGAGCTGAGGAGAAATTTCTTCTCTCAGAGGGTCGCGAATCTTTGGAATTCTCTATCCCACAGAGCTGTGGAAGCTGAATCATTGAATATATTCAAGGCAGAGATCGACATTATAGAATGGCTCTGATACTAGCATCTGAATAGGGGAGCCGATTGTGTGTCTCAGTGAAGGTGTTGACAATGGCTTGGCGTTCGGCCTCCAAGTGTGCGCAGACGCAAGTGTTGTCTGCGTACTGTAGTTCAATGGAAGAGGATGGGACGACCTTGGATCTGGCTTGGTGGCAGCTGAGGTTGAATAAATTCCCATCTGTTCTACAATTTAGCTTCACTCCACCAGGGAGCTCACTATGAGTGAGATGTAACATTGCAGCAATGAAAATCGAGAATGTCATGTATGTAACCTTCATGTAACAACACTGTACACTGTATACACCTAAGAAATGCAAACCTTGACCACAGGGGGTGAACTTGTGGGAGACACTCCTCACCTGGTCATCCAGGTACATAAAGGGAGGTCCCACGCAGGGTCAACACTCCTTGGCCCTGTAAATAAAGGTACAGGTCACAGAGTGACCTTGTCTCCAGTATGTGCCTCGTGTTGATTTGCAGTAGAGTGTAAGGACATTACATTTGGGGACGAGAAACGGGAATCAACGACTCACGAGAATGGCCACCGGTAGCACAGAGGAACGGTACTGTGTTGGTGAGGACTGGGACGATTTCGTTGAGAGGCTCCAGCAGAACTTTGTCACGAAGGACTGGCTGGGAGCGGCAGCGGCTGACAAGCGAAGGGCGCATCTACTGACCAGCTGTGGACCTAAGACGTACGCGCTGATGAAAGACCTGCTCGCACTCGAGAAGTCGACGGACAAGACCTTTGAGGAGCTCAGCAAACTGATCGGTGAGCACCTCAAACCGGCGAGCAGTATACACATGGCCCGACACCATTTCTGTACGCACCGACGTCGGGAAGGGCAGAGCATACCGGACTTTGTTGCGGACCTTCGGCGCTTGGCCAGCCTCTGTAAGTTCACAGATGTCTGCAGGGGGGAGATGTTAAGGGATTTCTTCATTGAGGGCATTGGTCATGCTGGGATTTTTAGGAAGCTAATTGAGACCAAGGACTTGACCTTGGAAGCAGCGGCGTTGATGGCTCACACCTTCATGGTGGGGGAGGAGGAAACCAAGATCATATACGCGCACAACTCTGCTCCCAACGTGACGATGGAGCAGGGAGTTAACATGGTAAACGCGACTCAGAACCCCGCAGGCAGGCAAGGGCAATTCGACACCAACCAGGCAGTAACAGACTCTAGGGTGGGTCCTCAACAGAGACAATGGCAGGTCGAATGGACAATTACACCATCATAAGGGACAATACGTCCCGAGATGTCTCTTTGAGTGCTCAAGAGTAATCAAAGAGACAATCAGAGAGGAATGCTTGGAAACAGCTCTTTTGTTCACAACAATCTCAGCTCATGCTGGAGGTGTGGGGGCAGATACACTGCAAAAACCTGCAGGATTCAAAAATTTATCTGCAGAAATTGTAACTTCAGTGCATATTTGGCCAGAATGTGCAGGAAGCCCGCAGCGAGGCTGGTTTACGAAGCAGATGTACCACAAGAGGGGTCTGCAAGGCAGGGTTATGCTTGGGACACAGCAATGGATGCTGAAGTTCAGCGGGTTCAGGTAGCAAACATCCACAGCTCATACACAAAGACGTCACCTATGGTGATGAGAATACTGTTAAACGGCATCCCGGTACGCATGGAGCTGGACACAGGAGCCAGCCAGTCACTTATGAGTGTCCAACAATTCGAGAAACTATGGCCACTCAGAGCGAGCTGACCCAAAGTAGAACGCATTGACACGCAATTACGGATGTACACCAAAGAGATCATCCCAGTGCTAAGCAGTGCAATGTTGGTGGTCACACATAATGGATCAGAGAACCGGCTGCCACTTTGGATTGTCCCAGGAAATGGTCCCACGCTTTTGGGGAGGAGCTGGCTAGCCGAGATGAACTGGAAATGGGGGGGATGTGCATGCCATTTCATCTGTGGAGCGAAGTTCATGCTCACAGGTCCTACAAAAGTTTGAGTCACTATTTCATCCTGGTGTCGGTACTTTCAAGGGTATCAAAGTAGTGATACGAATCACACCGGACGCCACACCAGTGCACCACAAAGCCAGAGTTGTGCCATATGTCATGCAGGAGAAAAGTGAGAGTCAGTTGGACAGGTTGCTAAGAGAGGGCATAATTTCGCCCGTTGAATTCAGCGACTGGGCAAGCCCCATCGTCCCTGTCCTAAAAACGGATGGCTCGGTCAGGAATTGTGGCGACTTCAAGGCCACCATCAACCGAGTGTCATTCCAAGACCAATATCCGCTTCCGAGAGTGGAGGATCTTTTTGCCATGCTGGCAGGAAGCAAGCTGTTCACCAAGTTGGAGCTCACCTCGGCCTACATGACCCAAGAACTGGTCGAAGAATCCAAGCTACTGACCACCATGACCACACATAAGGGGCTGTTTGTTTACAACAGGTGTCCATTTGGCATTCGATCAGCGGCCGATATCTATCAAAGGAACATGGAAAGCCTGCTCAAATCCATCCCCGGAACAATCATATTTCAGGACGACATCCTTATCACGGGTCAAGACACCGAGGAACACCTTCACAACCTGGAGGAGGTGCTACGCCGACTGGACCGGGTAGGCCTGCGACTAAAGAAGTCCAAGTGTGTGTTTTTGGCCCCAGAGGTCGAGTTTTTGGGCAGGAGGGTTGCTGCAAACGGGATCCGGCCTACCGAATCCAAAACGGAGGCGATCCATCGCGCGCCCAGACCTGGCAACACATTGTAGTTGCGTTCATTTCTGGGCCTATTGAACTATTTCGGGAACTTTCTGCCGAATATAAGCACATTGTTGGAGCCACTACATGTGCTCCTGTGTAAGGGTTGTGATTGGTTTGGGGGCGACTGTCAGGAACAGGCTTTCAATCGGGCGTGGAACCTGCTTCGTTCTAATAAGCTGTTGACTCTGTACAACCCCTGTAAGCAATTGGTTTTGACATGTGATGCATCATTCTATGGGGTTGGGTGCGTGTTGCAGCGGAGTAATGATGAGGTCCAACTCCAACCTGCGGCTTATGCTTCCAGGTCGCTCTCCCAAGCAGAAAAGGGATATGGTATGGTTGAAAAGAAAGCACTCGCATGTGTCTACAGGGTGAAAAAGATGCACCTGTACCTTTTTGGCAGAAAGTTCGAGTTAGAAACGGACCACAAGCCGTTAACATCCCTGTTGTCCAACAGCAAGGCTGTCAATGCCAATGCGTCAGCTCGCACACAGCGATGGGCTCTCACGCTGGCTGTGTATGACTACACCATACGACACCGGCCAGGCACCGAAAATTGCGCTGACGTGCTCAGCAGGCTTCAACTGGCCACCACTGAGGGGGCAGCGGAGCAAAGTGCTGAGATGGTCATGGCTGTCGATGCTTTCGACAGCGCGGGCTCCCCCATCACAGCCCGCCAGATCAAAACCTGGACAAACAGAGATCCCCTCCTATCCTTGATTAAGAAATGTGTCTTTACTGGGGATTGGGCTCCCGCACACGGAGCATGCCCTGAAGAGGTCAGACCGTTTCACAGACGGATGGATGAACTCTCCATCCAAGCTGACTGCTACTATGGGGCAGCCGAGTAGTCATGCCCCAGAGGGGCAGGGAAGCATTCATCAGGGAACTCCACAGCGAGCACCCAGGTATTGTGCTAATGAAGGCCATTGCCCGGTCACATGTATGGTGGCCGGGAATTGATGCAGACCTGGAACATTGTATTCGCAGGTGTACGACGTGTGCCCAGCTGGGCAATGCCCCCAGGGAGGCCCCACTCAGCCCATGGCCCTGGCCCACCAAGCCATGGTCACGTATTCACGTAGACTAGGCGGGCCCGTTCATGGGGAAAATGTTCCTCATTGTTGTTGATGCGTACTCGAAATGGATCGAGTGCATCATATTGAATTCGTGCATGACATCCACCACAGTGGAGAGTCTGCGTGCGGTTTTTGCGACCCACGGCTTGCCAGACATCCTGGTTAGCGACAACGGCCCATGCTTCACTAGCTATGAATTCCGTGAGTTCATGTCGGGTAATGGCATAAAATATGTCAGGACAGCACGGTTCAAGCTGGCTTCCAATGGCCAGGTGGAACGTGCGGTCCAACTCATAAAACAAGGCATGCTCCGGATTCAAGGACCCTCCCTTCAATGTCGCCTATCGCGCCTCCTGTTGGCCTATACGTCCTGACCGCATTTGCTCACGGGAGTCCCGCCAGCGCACCTACTCATGAAACGTACACTAAAAACTTGGCTGTCTCTCATTCATCCAGTCCTGTCAGACATTGTTGAGGGCAAGCGCCAGTCCCAAAATGAGTGCCATGATGGCAACTCAAAGGGGAGATGTATAGAAATCGATGACCCTGTATTTGTTCTTAATCACACTTTGGGGCCCAAGTGGCTTAAGGGTACTGTAATTGGTAAAGAGGGGAATAGGGTCATAGTGGTCAGACTTAACAATGGACAGATATGCCGCAAGCATCTGGACCAAGTAAAAAAAAGGTTCAGCATGGACACTGAGGAACCTGAGGAAAATCATGAGATGCTGCCCACACCACCACCAGTGAACGAGCAACAAGAACCTTCATCAGCATGCACAGTCCCTGCGGCCAGCCCGGATGTGCCGGAATCACCACAGGTGACAAAGACACATGCCAAGGCTCAACAACCAGAGCCCCAAAGAGAGTGTCAACCACCTGAAAGGCTCAATCTTTGATCCAAAGACGTTGGGGGGAGGTGATATCATGTATGTAACCTTCATGTAACTGTAACCTTCATGTAACAACACTGTACACTGTATACACCTAAGAAATGCACACCTTGACCACAGGGGGTGAACTTGTGGGAGACACTCCTCACCTGGTCATCCAGGTATATAAAGGGAGGTCCCACGCAGGGTCAGCACCCCTTGGTCCTGTGAATAAAGGTACAGATCACAGAGTGACCTTGTCTCCAGTATGTGCCTCGTCTTGATTTGCGGTAGAGTGTAAGGACATAGCATTAGTGCAATGACACAGCCCTGCTTGACCACGGTCCGGACATGCTTGGGTCTGAGGTGGATCCATTGGTCAGGATCACGGCTTGCATGTCATCATGGAGCAGACGGAGGATGGTGATAAAGTTTTGAGGGCAGCCGACACGGAGGAGGATGCTCCATAGTCCCTCACGGTGGACAGTGTCAAAGGCCTTTGTGAGGTCAAAGAAGGCCATGTACAAGGGTTGTTGCTGTTGCCTGCATTTCTCTTTTAGTTGTCGCAGGGTGAAAATCATGTCCGTTATACCCCTAGTGGATGGAATCCACATTGCGACTCTGTAAGGAGCTCTTCAGCCACAGGGAGAAGACGATTGACGATCCAAGCCATCGTCAACACCTTCACCGAGGCGTATGAGAATATGGGTCTTACACAAAAAATCCGTAAGACAACCTGATCCTGTCACTCAGCACTGCCCTCCGATTATCAAAATCCACGATGAGGCCTTGGACAATGTGGACCATTTTCCATACCTCGGGAGCCTACTGTCTGCAAGAGCAGACATTGACGATGAGGTCCAGCACCGCCTTCAGTGCGCCAGCACAGCCTTCGGTCACCTGAGGAAGAGAGTGTTTGAAGACCAGGATCTCAAATCTGGCACCGAGCTTATGGTCTACAAGGCAGTAGTGATACCTGCCCTCCTAAATGGCTCAGAGACGTGGACTATGTACAGCAGACACCTCAAAGCACTGGAGAAGTACCACCAACGCAGCCTCCGCAAGATCCTGCAAATCCATTGGCAGGACAGGCACACCGTCAGTGTTCTCGCTCAGGCCAACATCCCCAGCATTGAAGCACTGACCACGCTCGATCAGCTCCGCTGGGCGGACCACATCGTCCACATACCCGACATGTGACTCCCAATGCAAGCGCTCTACACGGAGTTTTGACATGGCAAGCGAGCCCCAGGTAGGCAGAGGAAATGTTCCAAGGACATTCTCAAAGCCTCCTTGACAAAGTGCAACATCCCCACCAACTCCTGGGAATCCCTGGCTCACTACCGCTCAAAGTGGAGAAAGAGCATCCAGGAGGGCGCTGAGCACCTCGAGTCTCGTCGCCGAGACAAGCAGAAACCAAGAGTAGACAGCGGAAGGAGCATGCGTCAACCTTGGCTTCGTGACCACCCTTTCCTTCGACCACTGTCTGCCCTACCTTGACAGAGACTGTAGGTCCCGCATTGGACTCCTTTGTCACCTGAGAACTCACTTTTAGAGTGGAAGCAAGTCATCCCCGACTTCGAGGGACTGCCTATGATGATGAGGGAAGCCGATTTTAGTTACTCTATTTAAATAAGGCGATGGGTCCCTTACATTTGATTTTTCTGGGTCATACATGTTAAAAACAGAGGGCTAGAATTTGCACTCTTGCACCGACCGGTTTCTCGGCGGTATTGGCCATTTTGGGCGAGAACCGGGTCGGTGAAAAATTTCCCAGCTGAGGCACGCTGGTGGTTTCGAAGTCCCGCTGGGGAGCGGACCGCCAGCGTGCAACGTCCACAGATCGCCCCGGCGCGATCTTTGGATGAGCGGGCACCCGTAGACAAGTATTAAAAAAAACATTTTTAAAACGCTCACGCGGATCAGCCGAGCTGGGCAGTCGGTAAGTAGATTTGCAAGAAAAAGGAAAGTGATTGATTTTTTACTATTTATTTTCAAAATCATTTGGGGTGATTTAATTAAAAAGTGTCTTGGGAATATTTTTTTGATTTTTTTTTAGTTAGGATTTTTGAAAAATTGTTTTATTCATTTTTTGGTGTTCGGCCCAACCCACAGCCTCAGTGTAAATTTTTATAGATTTTTTTATTTTTAGCCCATTTTCTTTAGATGCTGCCCAATCTAGCCAAAATTGCACTTTTCTGCCCAGATTGGGGGTGCAAGGCCCATATTTTTTGGTGGGCGGATTTTAAAATTTTTTCCGGGATGTTTTCACTGACAATTATCTTTCCAGCCTTAGCGGTTTTTTGGGCGGCAATCGGGCGTTGGCAGGCTTTGGTGAAATTCTAGCCCAGCATCTGGTGTACCGACAGAGCCTAGCTCTAATGGTCCCAGCTCAGAAGGTAAAAAAGGTCACTCTTTGAAACACAATGAAAAATAAAAACCCTTCCAGGGAACAAAGACCATTGTCTAACACACTGCACTACCTCGTCTTTTGGCTTGAAATTCTAACCGAGCTGTCATAATAGTCACAAGGCATGAATGTGCAGGTTCTGCAATTGGCTCAGTATCCTGGCTCAGTCAAATATGAAGATGTTGTTCGTTATGATGTGTGCGATATCTCACAGTGGTTTCTAGTAAAGAACATCCTCAGTCACATGATAAGTCATTTTTTTTGTCTTGACCTGCTCAAAAATGTTGTAAGTTTATTAAATTTCCCAAGAAAGTGAATGTTTATGCTCATTCAGGTAAAGGGATATTGATCCTGGGGAATTAACACTTCCATACTTTTGGTACGCAGTTTTGGTTTCAAGAACATCAGCTCCGACACCCCAATGCGGAGACATCGGGAGTGAATTTCTCGAGTAGCGCGTACAGTTTTTGTCTCCTCATTTGAGGAGGGATATACTTGCATCGGAGGCAGTTCAGAGAAGGTTTACGAGGTTGATTCCTGAGATGAAGGGGTTGTCTTATAAGGAAAGATTGAGCAGGTTGGGCCTGTACTCATTGGAGTTTACAAAAATGAGAGGTGATCTTATTGAAACATATAGGATTCTGAGGGGGCTTAACAGGGTAGATGCTGAGAGGATGTTTCCCTTCGTGGGGGAAACTAGAACTAGGGGACATCTTTTCAGAATAAGGAATCGCCCATTTAAGATGGAGATAAGGAGGAATTTCTTTTCTCAGAGGGTCGTAAGTCTTTGGAATTCTCTGTCCCAGAGAGCTGTGGAAGCTCTGTCATTAAATATATTCAAGGCTGAGATAGATGCCTATTCTTGAAATATAGGGGAGTCACGGGTTATGGGGAAAATGGAGTTGAGGCCAAGCTCAGATCAGCCATGATCTTATTGAATGGCAGAGCAGGCTCGAGGGGCCACATGGTCTAATCCTCGTCCTATTTCTTATGTTCTTATGAATTTCCACACAGTGAGTTGCACTGCTATTAAGCCAATCACAAATGATTTGCACTCGCTGGATAGATAGTTACACATAAGGTTTGTTTTCTTTGGAACAGAGGAGGCTGAGGGGAGACCTTATTGAGGTGTATAAAGTTATGAGAGGCCTAGAAAGAGTGGATAGGATGGACCTATTTCCCTTAGCAACAACCAGGGGGCATAGATTTAAAGTAACTGGTAGAAGGTTTAGAGGGGATTTGAGGGGAAATTTCTTCACCCAGAGGGTGGTGAGGGTCTGGAACTCACTGCCTGAAAGGGTGGTAGAGGCAGAAACCCTCAGCACATTTAAAAAGTACATGGATGTGCACTTGAAGTGCCGTAACCTACAGGACTATGGACCTAGACCAAGAACTGGAAAGTGGGATTAGGCTGGATAGCTCTTTGTTGGTCGGCGCAGACATGATGGGCCGAAATGGCCTCCTTCTGTGCCATAAATTTCTATGATTTCTATGAGTTTCCTGGGGCAGCTTATTTGTACACATATTGGAGTAGTCATAATACTGGTGTAGCACCGGTAAATTTGCTGGAGTGCATGGAAACAAGAGTGTGACCTTTTTAACATACAGTTCAGCCTGCACACTTCAACAGCAGACTGGAGGACTCCAAGGTAAAGAACAGTGATTGCCTCACTCACCTCGAATAACATCACTGCACACTTCATCAATCTTTTCCTCATTCTTCTCAAGGATGATATCTACAGCAGGAGCCCCTTGTGCGAAGCGGCCAATCAAAGCAGCAGGCCGCACAGGCCAAGCTGGAGAAGAAGATAGAACTTTACCAACTCAGATCTCCTTCAGGGAACTGAAGGCAGGAAGCACGGTGAGTTGTGCGAAGGAGAGTAGGAAGTTGCAAAGGGACGTAGACAGATTTAAGTGAGTGGGTAAAACTCAGGAGATGGATTTCCATGTGAGGAAATGTGAGGAAATCAACCTGCGATCCAAGAAAGACAAATCGGAATACTTTCTTAATGGCAAGAGAATGCGCACTGTGGCGGAGCAAAGGGATTTCGGTGTCCAGGTACACAAATCACTAAAAGCTCCTACACAGTTACAAAAAGTAATCAAAAAAGCTCATCGAATGTTGGCCTTGATCTCAAGGGGGTTGCAATACAAAGGGGAGGAAGTTATGCTTCAGTTATTTTGGGCCCAAGTTTCGGGCTGCGCCTAAAACGGTGCAGCCCGGACCTGGACGCCCGTTTTTCGCGCCATAAAGTTACCTATTCTCCGGCTCCCTGCAGGTCCTCTGGAGTTGGGCACAGCGCAGCACGAGCTGTTGGGGGCGGAGCCAGGTCCCTGCGCTGAAAACAGTGCCGGGACCTCTGCAAATGCGCGCTACAGTGGGCACGCATGTGCAGTAGCTCCAGGCGCCCAAAACTGTGGGAGGGGCCCGAAGCATGCAGCCCCTAGCCCTGGCCAAATGGCCTCACTGGGACTGCGTGGATAAGGCTCCTCCCACCCAACCGGACCTGACCCGACCCCCGCTCTCCCCTCCCTCCCCCCCCCGCGACCCGACCTCCACACCCCCCCCCCCCCCCCCGGACCTCCGCGACTTTCCACCACCCGCCCCCCCGGACCTCCGTGACCCCACCCCCCGAGACCCGATGCCACCTACCTGTAAATCCAGCCCGAAGTCTTGGGCCCGGCCGTTTAGCCTCCTTCTCTCCCTCCTCGCCCCCCTCCCTCCCTCCTCTCTCCTTCCCTCCCTCCCTCTCTACTCTCTCCTTCCCTCCCTCCCTCCGCTCTCCTTCCCTCCCTCCCTCCTCTCTCCCTCCTCTCTCCTTCCCTCCCTCCTCTCTCCTTCCCTCCCTGCTCTCTCCTTCCCTCCCTCCTCTCTCCTTCCCTCCCTCCTTCACTCCCTCCTTCCCTCCCTCCTTCACTCCCTCCTCTCTCCTCCCCTCCTCCCTCCCTCCATCCTCTCTCCCTTCTCCCCCCCACCCCCCCCTCCTCCCTCCCACACCTCCCCACCCCCCACCTTTCCCCCCCTCTCCCCCCTTCTCTCCCCCTCCTCCCCCCTCCTTTCTCCCCCCTTCCTCCCCCCCTTATCCCCCTCCTCCCCCCCTTCTCCCCCTCCCTCCCTTCTCCTCCTTCCCCCCACCCCCCTTCTCCCCCTCCCCCTCCCAACCCCCTTCTCCCCCTCCCCCTCCCACCCCACTTCTTCCCCTCCCCCCCTTCTCCCCCTCCCCCTCCCACCCCCCTTCTCTGTCAGAAACACAGACACTGACAGACAGAGAGTGAGTGACACACACACAGACAGACAGAGAGATAGAGACACTGACAGAGACACACTGGGGGGGCCATCCCAGCACGCTGTTGGAAGACTCCCGGTGCTGCAGTCGGTAAGTAGAAAATGTTTTATTTATTGAATTTTTTTTTTTAATTTTTATTAATTTTTTTTTATTGATTTATTGGTTGATTTATTGATGTATTTATCATTTGTTATTGATGATGGCTCTTTATTTATAAAACTGAAGTATTTAATGTTTGTAAACTTCCCTTTAAATCCCCCCCTCCCCCATTCTCTACGCCTAATCTGTAACCTACGCCTGATTTTCTAAAGTGTAGACAAGGTTTTCTCGAATGTACAAAAATCTTCACTTATTCCATTCTAAGTAAGTTTGAGTAAGTTTTCACTGCCTAAACTTTGAAAACAGGCGTAAGTGGCCGGACACGCCCCCTTTTGAAAAAAAAATTCTGTTCCAAAGTGAAACTGTTCTAACTGACTAGAACTGGAGCAAACTAAATGCCGAGAATTCAAATTTCTAAGATACCCCATTCTAAACCAGTTGCTCCAAAAAAAACAGGAGCAACTCAGGCCGAAACTTGGCCCCATAGAGCCTGGGTCAGACTCCACCTGAAGTCCTGCATTCAGTACTGGGCACCACATCTCTGGAAGACTATATTGGCCTTGGTGGGGACAGGTTGGCTTGTATTCCCTTGAGTTTAGAAGGTGAAGGAGTGATCTAGTTGAGGTGTTTAAAATTTTAAAAGGATTCAGTAGTGTAGATACAGAGAAACTATTTTCTCCAGTGGGGAAACCCAGAACAAAAGGGCACAATATTAAAATTAGAGCTAGGTCTTTCAGGAGTGAACTCGAGAAACAATTTTTCACACAAAGGTGAGTGGAAATGTGAAACTTTCTCCCCAAAAAGGCTGTGAATTCTAGGTCAATTGAAATTTTCAAGACCAAGATCGACAGATTTTTATTTTGCAAGGGTATTAAGCGATATGGATCAAAGGCTAGGAAATGGAGTTGAGATCAGCCATGATCTAACTGAATGACAGAATAGCTGGAAGGGATGAATGGCCTACTCTTGTTGCTACGTGGCACAGACTCATTGGATTGCAGGGCAGAAAACCAGCAAGGAATCGCACTCGTGCCACCTGGAGGGAGGTGACACTGGCACTTCATGCCTACTCCCTCATCCCCAAGAATACATTAAAATGCCGATCACACGGCAAGCTAACACATGGGTCACTTTCCTTTTCTTCCCTGCCCACCCCGGGCACAAGAATGCACGTCACACTCTTACAGCAACACTTGCGCAACTCATCCTGCACTCTGGTTAAGGGGAGGCTCTAACTTGTGATCTCACACTATGGCTACCCAGCTCCCCTATCAGCAATTACTTACACGCACAACCCTGAAACCTCTTTCTCTACTTTAATAATAGGCTGATAACCTCATATCTCTTACCTCAGCTCTCCCTTAACACTTGGTACACGGTTCTCGACTACTTATTTTCTCCGTTTCTTGAAGGAAAAAATGACACACCATGTCTCACAGAGGCAGGCTATCAGGGTAGGAACCTGCACCTTAAAACTCCTCATACCCTATGAGGAGAAGGTAATCAAGTTAATGGGGAGGCACTCTGCTCTTGTCGTGGGAGATGGTGAAGTCAACATTATATAGCCAGCACCGGGTTAGTGCTGGAACACCTACAGTATTACCCTGACATTCTCGTCAAGCAGCGCACAGGTTCAACGTTGCACCTGCTTCTGGTAGGGGGAATTAGAGCTAGGGGCAACGCCTCAATTTCAAAATTATCATCCTTGTTTTCAAATCCCTCCATGGCCTCACCCCTCCCTATCTCTGTCATCTCCTCCAGCCCCACAACCCCCCCCCCCGGCCCCCCGCCTCCCCCCCCTGCCCGAGATATCTGCGCTGCTCTAATTCTGCCCTCTTGAGCATTCCTGATTATAATCGCTCATCCATTGGTGGCCGTGCCTTCTGTTGCCTAGGCCCCAAGCTCTGGAACTCCCTGCCTAAACCTCTCCGCCTCTCCATCTCTCTTTTCTCCTTTAAGACGCTCCTTAAGACATACCTCTTTGACCGAGGTTTTGGTCCCATGCGCTAATTTCTACCTATGCAGCTCGGTGTCAAATTTTTATCTCATAATACTTCTGTGAAGTGTCTTGGAACGTTTCACTACATTGAAGGTGCTATATAAATACAAGTAGTTGTTGTTGCTGTCTCCGAAGGGATTAATAATCCCCCATTCTTAGCCTCGACGCTATTTCCTGAAAATATATCACGGATACAGGGAGCAGAGGAAGAAGAAGGGGAGGAAGATGATGAGTAAGAGAAGCAGCTGGGAAGGAACTTTCTTCCACGTCGTTTATTGCTGCATGATGGCGATGACGATGAGGAAGATGATGATGAGGAAGATGACGATAAGATCCTGGCCACACAGGAGTCTGTAGAGCATGATACTGCCCCCATGTTGTGCTGCCCCAACCCTTTCCATGCATCCCCTGCTTTACTTGTTCCCCCCCTTCTCGGCACCAGCTCAGATACTTTCAGCGAAGGGCAATTAGACAGTGTGAGCGAGGATGTGGCACTGGGATGATTCTCAGAGCATAAGGGAATCGGAGAAATGGGAAGTGGAGGAGTAAGTGCCAACTTCACAGCTGAGGCAGAGGGAAAGGTTGAAGTTATGGGACCGAGAACTTGTGGGTATTCGCCTGAAATAAAGGACATTCAAGGAATTCAACAGTAATTTTCAAAAGGGGAATTGGATAAATACTTGAAGGAGAAAATATTGCAGGCATATGGGGAAAGAACGGGGAACTGGATTGCTCTTTGAAAGAGCCGGCACAGACAAATGGCCCCCTTCTGTGGCATACTATGCTATGATTCTATGATAAGGAACTTCGTACCTACCTATAGACTCAATCTCCGAGGGTGTGCAGCAACTAACCTTTCGAGGTTAAGAATACCATGGGTCAAATGCAGAGTAAATCTCCTTTTATGTTGTACTACATTGTGCTTTAAACCCAAGTTCAGAAGAGGGATCTAGGGCCAGACTTTCACCTTCATTGTCGGCGATTTTCTCGGCGGTACAGCTGTTTTTCCGCCCAGCGAAAGTTCCCATTTAAGTTTTTGCCTTGGTATCGCCCACATCTGAAGACGTCCACCGGGACCAAACCGCCCACGTGCAACGCCGAGAACAACCACCAGGGCGTAAGTTTGGCCTCAACCACCGACATCCAGATCGCCGAGAGACCCGCCCTGTAAAAGCTGCTTAAACAGGGCGGTAAGGGGGGACCCTGCAAAGAAAGGTCAGTTAAAGGTTATTTTTTTTAATTTTAAAATGGCGATTAGGTTTAAAATTGTCGTGGGAATGCTTTGTACGTTTTTTTTTTAAATGACATTTTTTTTTAAAGTTTTCCCCCCTCCCTAGGCCCAACCATAGCCTCGAACTAAATTTTAGTACTTACCATCCATTCCGGTAATGACCGCCCATGGTACTAACTTTCCACTTAACTGCCGACAATGAGTGTGCAATGCCCATTTTCTCGCCGGGTGATTAGTTTTAATTACTTTAAACATAAAAGTGGAAATTCTTGCCAGTGTCACTCACCGAACGTTAGCGATTCTTCTCAGCGGGCAATCGGGCGTTGAGGGCCTTTAGCGAAAGTCTAGCCCATAGAATGCTGAATTATACAATAGTGTGCAAGTTGGAGAACATCGTGCTTAAGCTGTACAGTGCTCTGGTCAACCACAGCTGGAGTAATCGATCCAGTTCTGGTCAGTGAGACATTTAAGGCCTTGAGACAGTCCAGAGTGGAACAAGCCATTCCTAGCTTCAGTGGATTGATCTGTGAGAAAATACCAGAAAAACGTGAGATTTT
This sequence comes from Pristiophorus japonicus, assembly GCF_044704955.1. Classification (NCBI taxonomy): domain Eukaryota; kingdom Metazoa; phylum Chordata; class Chondrichthyes; family Pristiophoridae; genus Pristiophorus; species Pristiophorus japonicus. The sequence continues at coordinate 200,643,887 of NC_091987.1, forward strand.
AAGCTTTCAAGGAAAGTGCTTAAGAGGAGATCTCGTGGGAGGTACGCAAGAGAGTAAAAGGTAGGTAAATCTGGAATACTACCTCAAATTTAATCATGACAAAAGGACAGGAGAACGTCAAATTAAGAATTGGTATCAGGAGATTCTTCACTCAAAAATCAATCACTGTATGAAATGGATTGTTGGGCTTCTATGAGAAACCAACCCTGGTATATCTATTAAACAGTTGTAAGCCATCATGGGAGCTGAGGATAGGCGGGGTGGGGGGCATGGGGGTGTGTGGGGCGGTGAGACGCTCAATGCATCAAAGGCTCTCTGGATGGATGAGCTACAAATATGTTAGTGTTGTTCATGAACATCATGCTGTTCCTAGCCCATAGACATTTCAACATTTTGTAAGTTTTTATAGTATGGTGATGTACCCAGCTACAATTTGACAGTGGAGGAGTTAGTTACTGAGCTGTTATAAATATGGAGAACTGGAGACAATTTAAGGTCTGATCAGGATTTTAAATTTTTAAATTTTAGCATTATGCTAGCTTTATTCGATTCAAATGGAAGTGAATGCTTGTATCATATATTCTTTTGTATTCAGACTCTACACTGACCCAACATGGTTTTCCCTTAAAATAGACATCATTCTATTTTAGCATCTTTCTTCAGTTAAAAGGTTGGTGTACAGGTGATACGCATTTCCTGCCTACCAGCTAGATCTGTTGATGATTAGGCGATAGATTTTCCACAGTAAAATGATTTATAGGGCCGAAATTTCCCCATGACTTGCACCGTTTTTTTTTGGTGTAACTTGATTTTTCTGGTGTATCTTTTTAGTTGCAAATATGGCCATTTAATTTGCGGCAGTGTAAGTGAGCTAGTTAGGTTTTTTGTTAGGTCAGTTTTTTTTTCTAAAGCGGGTGTTTCCAGCCACTTACAGCATTTATGCCAATTTGGCCAGAAAAAAGTTGTACTAAACTAACTTAGGGCAGCATATGTATCCACTTTTGTCCGCACAGAAAGACCTTACTTACAGTTAAGGAACCGGCGCAAGTAACTACATTTAAAGCACCACCAAGCACCAAACAAAGCACAAAAAGTAATAAGCAATTAATTAACAAATAAAATAGAAGGAACCCTGCCCCTAAAGCACCAAGACCAAAGTAATAAGCAATCAATAAAAAACAAATAAAAAAATAGAAGGAACCCTGCACCTAAAGCACCAAAAGCAATCAGTAAATAATAAATAAAAAATAGAACTCCTACCTTAGGGAATGCAGTGGACCGCCGATGAGGGAGCCTATTCGGCCAGGGCTAGGGATGGTGTGCTTTGGCCCCTCCCACACAGCCTGCAGCAGCGTTTGCAGAAACAGCCTGCCAGAAGCTACTGCACATGCGCGCAGACTCTAGCGTGCATGTGCAGAGGTCCCGACACTGTTATCAGCGCCGGGATCTGGCTCCGCCTCTTTCTTCTGCGCCATGCCAGCTCCACAGACAACCCGAGATTCGGCCACGATTGCACGGATTTTTTTTGACACTGCTTCTGATGTAAAATGTCGGTGGGGGGCTCAGAGGTGCGCCGAAAAAACCGGAGGGCCAAATTTGGGCCCATAATCCCAAGGCATTCCGCCCATCATGAAGTTGCACGATAAATCCCCAGAACCAAGGCTGATACAGGTGATAGCTAACACCATAGCTCAAACCTTCAACATTATATTAAAATAACTTGCATTTATATAGCAGGTGATCCCATTCTCAATTTTCAGAGAACATTCACTGTTGTTATGCAGGCAAAATGTGCAGTCAATCTGTTTTCAGTAGCATTAAGTGAGGGAGGAATGCTGTCCAAGACATGAGGAGAACTCCCCTGCTCTGGTGCCATCGGATATTTTATGCATTTCAAAATAGACAGACAGGACCTTGGTTTAATTTATCATCTGAAAAGCATCTCCAACAATATAGCGTCCCCAGAGTACTGCACTGAAGTAGCAACTTAGATTATGTGCTCAAGTCTCTGAAGTGGAGCTTGAGCCCTTACTCTTCTCAGGCAAAAATATTATTAATTGAGCCAAGGTCACACTTTTACGTTTTAAAATATTTCTTAAACATATTGAGAGTTTTTTTCAAATTTGAAAGCAACATAATGGTTTCATTTCATCTGCTGTACTGAAAAACACTATTAGATAATTCTGAGGTTAAAAAATCAACAGTAATAAGAATTATTTTTCTACGTACAGATTTCGTGGTACAGGTAATAGCACGGTCATTCAATTCAACTCTATATAACCTTCAATGGTTCTGATGAAAGTTCATCGACCTGAAAAGTTAACTCTATCTTCCTTTCTCCACAGATGCTGCCTGACCTGCTGAATATTTCCAGCATTTCCTGTTTTTATTTCCGATTTCCTAAATCCGCAGTATTTTACTTTCTCTATAGCCTTCAGCAATCAAGAATCATGTAAATAAGCTGTAGGATATTTCAAGGTATGCTCTTCTAGATCTTGTATGAATAGGACATGGGATTGTGCCAAGGTGAGATGTAAATGGTATGAGATCTTTTTCATAGCCGTAAGCAATGGAATGGGATAAATACTCTTTTCTCATTCTTACGTTCTTCTGCTCATCTAAATATTCTTAGCTCAGATACAATGTACTCTGCCCTGAGAGAAGGAGGCACATTTCAGAGAAAGGACAAAGCCTCTATTCAACCGAAGACCAAATAAAATTAACTTCAGATTGAAGCGCCAAGTATAAACAGCTCCCATTGATTTAACAACTAACACCCTTCCCTGTGGCTATGGATTTCACATACATTCTGATACCTGTATAGATACAGTATAAAGATAACTCAAACTTCTTATTTTCAGGTAACAGAACATTCCACTGTGGTGAGAAGCGTCTTCCCCCACTCTCAACACCAAATGGTTTGATTATAAACTCCAGTTTTTGAGTGAGACTTAACAAGGCCACTGAATCATAATCCAAAATCTGCTAGTGATTACTTTTTGAAAAGTCCAAATTTCAGTTTAAATTCACAATCTCTAAATCAGCTTATAATAATTGTCAGTGTTAGCTGTGGCTCAGTGGGTAGTACACTTGCCTCTGAGTCAGAAGGTTGTGGGTTCAAATCCCATTCCAGAGACTTCAGCACATAAATCTAGGCAGTACTGAGGCACTCCAGTGTAGTCAGAGTGCCCTCTTTCGGATGAGATGTTAAACTGAGGCCCTGTCTGCCCTCTCAGGTGGGTGTAAAAGATCCCATGGCACTATTTCAAACAAGAGCACGGGGGTTATCCCTGGTGTCCTGGCCAATATTTATCCCTCAATCAATATAACAAAAACAGGTTATCTGGCCATTATCACATTGCTGTTTTTGTGCGCATTTTTCACATTGCAACCGTGACTACACTCCAAAAGTACTTAATTAGCTGTAAAGCGCTTTGAGACATCCAGTGGTTGGGAAAGATACTATGTAAATGCAAGTCTTTCTTTCTTTCTAATTGTTCAAAGCTCAAACTGAGTTAATCACGTGATGCTGCTACACCACCCAGTCTCTCTATAGCAGAATTTAGCACCAAATTTGTCTTTCAATTTTTTTTTTCAGCATATATTCTAATCCTGATGTCATGCTCATGTTTGGGCATGTGAAGTGAGAACCCAAGTTTGATTATTCCAGGGCCCAGCATTACGTGCTGTAGCATTTCTCCCACTGCAGTGTTACCTTCTTTGATGCAACACAGCTGAAATTGAGAAATGCAGGAATTAATTCCATTCCGAGCATTACATCCCATTACTGCTGCATTCAGGAGCCTTACATTTCATCGTGATGCTCTGCCTCACAAAGGAAGCAGTCTGCTCTGCAATTTAGCTCACCAATTTTGTGGATGAGTGCTCTAGGCTGCACACTCTAATTGATTTAAATAACCATGAAGTTCTTTAAATCACTTAATTTCCACAAAAAAAAGGAGTTGGCCAAGTCAACAGGTGTTCCTGGCCAGATTTTATAAGACTGGTCGGAAGTAATTGAGTTAAGTGTGTTGTGAGTGCCTGCTTCTTCCTGTCACACCTATTACCATTGTCCAGTCTGGGGCAAGCTGGGTCAAATCCTAGTAACTAATCCTGAAGAATCTTATGAACAGAATTGTGAATAAAGCCCTTAAAAAAAAGCAATGATTAGAGCAAGAAGTTTCCATCCCAGTGTGTGAAATATTCCTCCTATTATCACGGCACATTTTGGATACAATGTCCTGACTTCGATCAAATCATTGAGTGACAATACTGCTCAGGGCAAGCTTGGCAATCTGTTTCTGATGCTAAATGACGAGATCATGCAATGTGTTTGCAGAAGGCGACTTATTAGTTATTTGATTGATCGGATGAGAAACATATTGGTCCACACCGTCTTAAAACTAATCAATGAACTAACTGTTCAGATTTGGCAATTGGTTATTGCAGTTTGCATGGTGTTGACAAAGCATGGCGTTTTTCAGCAGGTTTCCTTTGTAACCTAATTATTGAGATAAAAAACAAGGCGACACAGGCTGGAAATGCAACTTTTTATCAACGACATTCAAACTAATCAATAACTAAACCCAATAAACAACTTTATCTAAATGCAGCCATTATAATCCAAAATCAATTGAAAATATAAGGACTGTTGCGTTAGACTTCAGTCCAATTACATAAGTCAGTTAGTGTTCACCTGATGGGACAGGATTACCAACAGAACATAGGAGCAGGAGTTGGCTATTTAGCACCACGAGCCTGTTCCACCATTCAATTAGATCATGGCTGATCTGCAACCCAACTCAATATACCCGTCTTTGGTCCATATCCCTTAATACTTTTGATTAATAAAAATCTGCCAATCTCAGATTTAAAATTAACAATTGGTCTAGCATCAATTGCAGATTGCAGAAGAGAATTCCAAACTTCTACCGCCCTTTGGCCCCAAGTTTCCACATGATTTGCTCCTGTTTTTTAGGAGCAACTGGTGTAGAACGGAGTACCTTAGAAATCGGAATTCTCGACATTTAGTGTGCTCCAGTTCTAGTCAGTTAGAACAGTTTCACTTTGGAACAGAATTTCTTTTTCAAAAGGGGACGTGTCCGGCCACTTACGCGTGATTTCAAAGTTTCGTGAGTAAAAACTTACTCCAAACTAACTTAGAATGGAGTAAGTGAAGATTTTTGTACGCTCGAAAAAACCTTGTCTACACTTTAGAAAATCAGGCGTAGGTTACAAATTAGGCGTCGGGAACGAGGTGGGGGGGGAGGGGGGGGAGGGAAGTCATTAAATTCCACGATCAATCCTTAGTTATACTTATACAAATATTATACAAATAAATCCAACCTGAATAAAAATTTATAAGCAAAGAAAAGATTAAATAAACCATGTTCCTACCTGTGTGAAAGTGCTTCAGGCAGGCCTTTCATGTTGGAGACAGGCAGCGGTGTGGCGTCAGTGTCTCGACGGCAGCGGCAGCAAGCTTCGAGCTGAGCTGCAGTGCTTGAGGCAGGCCTTCATTCTCTTCGTGGCTGGCCGCGAAGAAGCAGCACCGGACGGACCCGAGGCCATTCGGCCATGAGATATCAGCGGCGTCAGTGGCTGGCCGGCAGCCGAAGAATCAACGCAGGACACACGCAGCTCATTAAGGTTCTTGAGGCCATTCGGCCACGCTTTAGGGGCGGCGTCAGTGGCTGGCCGGCAGCCGAAGAATCAGCAGCGGACGGACGTGAGGCCATTCGGCCATAGGATACCAGCGGCGTCAGTGGCTGGCTGGCAGCCGAAGATACAGCAGCAGCCTTCGAGCTGTGAGGGGGACTGAGGCCATTTGGACAGGGAGAGGCAGCCACATCGACAGTTTTATATTTAAATTTGCAGAATGGGTGCTGCATTGTCAACACCACGTATTATTGCAAAGTTGAATTGGCACTCTTATTTCTCCAAACACACAGTCCTTAATTTGCATGCACCAATGCAGCACCGGTTCTGCAAGTTTAGCAGTGAAAAGCTGAACTCACTGATTTCAGCAGGTGATTTATTCAGCAGTGCTGCTAAAAGCACTCCCTCACACACAGAAATATCAAAAAAAATTAAATTACAAGCCTTTGCAGGGGTCCAAGAAACAAATCTTCACTTTTTCTGCAGTATTTTTAAAAATGGGCGAGTGCCAATGTTTGTGTGAGACTGCGCGTGCGCGCACGCTCCAACGCGCACGCGCAGGGTTGCCGGCACCACGAAGGCTAATTTAAATTGTACCCGCCCCCTGCTACTTAGAAAATTGGCGTGAGTGTTAGGCTCCGCCCCCTGCTGCGAAGAGCGCGCTGCGCCAAGCAGACATCGTGCTCCAATATCGGACTTTTTTTTAGGCGCAGTTTTCGGCGCGAAAAACAGGCGCCCACCTCGGAGGTGCGCCGTTTTCGCCGCAGCACGAAACTTGGGGCCTTTGTGTGTAGAAGTGTTTCCTAATTTCACTCTTGAAAGATCTTGTTCTAATTTTCGACTATGTACCCCCTAGTCCTAGACTCCCAGTTATATTTATTTGGATCAAGATTTTTTTGATGCTCTCATCAGATTGGTTACTTAAAACCCATTTTTTCCAGCATAGTAAGATGCAATGGATGGCTCATAATTTATGCCAAGATGCCAATTGCTAAGCTCAAAACCTTCCCCTGACCTCCACCAATCTTATATTCAGCAGGCGTCGGCATTCAAACTCCAAAATTTTAGTGAAAGCGCAAAGTGACATACTTCCCTTATAAGGATTATGCACTTTAACCCTGCACTTCAACCTCTGAACACATGGGTCAGAGTTTGAAGCGAAAAAGTAGAAACAATGGTTTTCTGTGATGACTTTGAAAATGTTGGACTGGTTCACATTCAAAATGTCACTGAGGTGACAGCTGCAGCAGCTCATGTATTCCTGGCATAAACATAAAAGTCTGGCTTAAGTGCTGGCGACTCTTGTGATACAGTTCTATAATTTTATAAAGCACTGACAGCCCAATCATCTCTTAGATGTTGCAGAGACTCAACACTGATCAGCTATTCAGCAGCCTGACTTGCGGATAGGTTTATCATATCACACAATTGGTCACGGTATATTTCATTCCTGCGAACATGAGCGAAATAAACTTGGCTATTTGCTAATGGAAAATTGCAAATGAAATAATGCACAGGTCGATCCTCTCTGGTCCGGCGCACTCGGGACCTGACTGGTGCTGAGCCACGGGAGATCATTATATGACTGTACCGATACACCCTCGGCTTACCGGTACCTGTAGAGTGCCTGTAGAGTGCTGCTCACCACTTTCCTGGGCTATTTACCCCATCACAAAGCAATGCGGAAGTTCTGCAAACTAATGCCGAACCACGGATGTTTCCGGACCAAAGAGTCCCGGACCGGAGAGGTTCAACCTGTATCATCAAATGCCATGGCTATTTTGTCTATGGTTATCATCGATGGCAGGAATCTTAAGACCATTCTGCCCCATTTTAATGAATGTCTTGTAACGTCACAAGATCTTGGTTATGCACGACATCATTAGCCAAATCTCAAAGGCTTGGCAAACCATGACTATGTCAATAAAATCACTCTGCAGTTACAAAGTATAAATACACTGATCTCTTCTTAAACATGGGCACCAATATCTTTCTGTGTGTGTTTAACAGAACAGTTGAAATTTGTTGAAATTAATAAAGAAATATATCAGCCACAATCTCAAATGTATAGCTAATCAAATGAAATACCTTCAAGTTCCAACATTTGAATATAAATTGTAACAGAAGATAAAATGGAAAGGTTTTTCATTGCAATCATCACCAATTTTAAATGAAATAAAAAAACAAAAGCAAAGACAACACTGCCTTCTATTGGAAAATCAAAGTATCACACCCTGAAAAATGTATCACAGAGCATCAATGTAAGAATAAATACTCAACAGGTTAACTTTCCTAAGCAGAACATTCGTTAATACACTTAACATTTTTGTCTCGTTAAATGTTTTACGTTGGAAAGCAGAACAATGCCTTGAAGAAATTATTCAATAAACTTCACAAGTTTCCATTCGCTTACGCCGATAATATCAGTACAATCCGGGCGGAATCGTCCAAACCAGCGCAAAAGGTGAGGGAATTTTAAACATAAGTGTGTTATACCCAAAATTGCTTACATTGGTGTTTTCCACGAGCTATTATGCTGGTTTACGATTCAATACACCTGGATCAGGCCCCATCCACAAAACCGGTTTGAAACTGCGAGATTCTGCGTTGGTTAAAGAAAGAAAAAAATAAAGACTTACATTTATATAGCGCCTTTCACAACCACTGGGCCTCTCAAAGCACTTTACAGCCAATGAAGAACCTTTGGAGTGTAGTCACTGTTATAATGTGGGAAACGCAGCAGCCAATTTGCGCACAAGCAAGCTCCCACAAACAGCAATGTGATAATGACCAGATAATCTGTGTTTTTGTTATGTTGATTGTGGGATAAATATTGGCCAGGACACCGGGGATAACTCCCCTGCTCTTCTTCGAAATAGTGCCATGGGATCTTTTATGTCTAATTGAGCGAGCAGACGGGGCCTCGGTTTAACGTCTCATCCGAAAGACGGCACCTCCGACAGTGCAGCGCTCCCTCAGCACTGCACTGGAGTGTCAGCCGAGATTTTTGTGCTCAAGTCCCTGGAGTGGGACTTAAACCCACAACCTTAGGTTAGGGAAGGCTCTTCAAATTGCACTAATTTTGTTCGGTGAACAAACATGTATTTGAAAGTTTTTCATATCAAAAAATATTACATTTATTAAGAAACTGACTAGAGTACACCAATGAGAATAAGATATGGATCAGTATAGTTTTTAAAGTTATTTTCATTGATTTAAATCAGATTACACATGGCTGGAGGACTGGGCCCTCTCGGTAAGAATGCTTATTTTTTGCGATAAATCTATTTTCAGCTATATTAATAAAACTGGACCAATTTCCCATCCAGGGCAGTAAGGGGGCGCTGCACACTTTATGACGTCACGATCTGCATGGCGCTAGAGGCCCAGTGCTAAACCAACAATGAAGTTCACAAGCATCGTTGCATTCGCCGCGGTCCGGGCGGAAACCCTAGGCGCCCGGTTAGCGCCCCTGCCAGGTGCTAACAGGAGACGCTAACCTACTGAATTTCTAGCCCACGGAAAATAATGCAACTGTAATTACTGGATAATCACTTGCATTTATTAGATAGAAATTAAAGCCAAGGGTGTTGCTGCAAGGGACCAGTCAGTTAATGTATCACCCACAGAGGTACTACTGAGTCCCAAAGAGCAGAAAGATCCCAAATGTACTCCGGGTTTGGCACTATGTTACAGAATCACAACTGGCTGGTGAGACTTTACCATTGACCTAAATGCTCCTGGGCTACAGATGAGGAATCCGTTGCTCTCAACTCTAGCCACCGTTTTGGTGCTAGAATGAACATCAGCGCCCCTCCATAGTTCGGCCTAAGCAGGGCAATAAACAGCCTTGGCATGTGCTGCCAATTGCCGTCCGATGACCCCCCGCTGTAAGGCCACTGAGGGCAAGGTTGCTCTTTGTTATGATGCTTTGTTATTATGCAGCCGAAACAGTCTGCTGACAAATATTGTCTCACCTTGTGTGAAGAACCTTCCACTTTATTTATGCACCTGAAGGTTGCCAATGTGCATGGGGCCATAACACAGCCTGAGTCAGCAGAGGAAGGCAGAAAATTGGGGAAAAATTGTGAAAAAAGAAAGTAAATCTATCAGGTTTACCCTAATTGCTGAAGTATTGTAAACAAATATTTGACTGCTTTACGACATGTTACAGTACAATATTGGCAGCCAGAATGAGATTATTTGCGAAGGTTTTTTTTTATTGGCTTTCCGCCCAACGAGTTTCGGTGCAATTATATTAACAGTAATTCCATACTGGGAAAGTCTCAGACTAACACTGGAGTTAAGCCCATGTTGAGTGAATGCTAGCTTTCCTCGAACTTGCTCGCTGGCTCCGTAAACTATTGCAGCAAATTGAAGCAACAGAGTGAGGAGAGATGCACTCGTCCAGTACGTATGTTAATTCAATAGCTACTGGCTTTCCTCAGATGTAATGGTTTGCTATAGGCTCTCAAAGGCTTTGCTCCATGGGCAAGTGAAGGAGTATAGGCCAAGGGAGCCTATAGTACTGACATGCTGATGAGAATAGGATGGAGGAAACAACATTATGTGACTTTGAATTTTAGATGGTCATAGGTTCAACATCTTGCTTTCTATTTCTGGATGGTTCTCAATAGTACACCAAAGTTACCATTTGAGAAAAACAACACAGCCCATCTTGTTTTCAAATCCCTCCAAGGCCTTGGCCGTTCCTATCTTTGCAATCTCCTCCAGCCCCACAACCCTCCAAGATAGCTGCACTCCTCTAATTCTGGCCTCTTGCGCATCCCCAATTTTAATCACTGGTGGCTGTGCCTTCTGTTGCTGAGGCCCTAAGCTCTGGAATTCCCTCTCAAAACTTCTCCGCCTCTCTAGCTCTCTTTCCTCCTTGGACGCTCCTTAAAACCTACCTCTTTGACCAAGCTGTCGGTTATCTGCTGTAATACGTCCTTATGTGGCTTGGTGTCAAATTTTGTTTGATAATGCTCCTGTAAAGTGCCTTGGGATATCTCGGCCTTTTGGTTAAGATCATGCGTAACTGACCTGACAGGGGAGTAACCATGACCCCAAAGTGGTTCTCCCTGGATCAGGAAGGTGGTTCTCCTATGCTTTTTGGAAATAGGAGGTGGGTAGGGTGGATTGACCCATCCACCTCCACGGAGGTGTGTGGGGGGCCTGACCCATCCACCTCCATGGCACGAACCTGGTATTGCAGTATTTCCAGGAACGGTGCAGTGGCTCTAGGCCTTTTGGCTAAGAGCATTGGCGCAGAGTGATCCTTGATGTGTGCAAGGTGACCTCTGGCGTTTGTGATTTGACAAAGAATTGGAAAGATTGGCAACGAAAAAAAAAAAAAGATGTTGTCCTTTTGGCTAAGATCATGCGTAACTGACCTGACAGGGGAGTAACCATGACCCCGACGTGGTTCTCCCTGGATCAGGAAGGTGATTCTCCTATGCTTTTTGGAAATAGGAGGTGGGTGGGGTGGTTTGACCCATCCACCTCCACGGAGGTGTGTGGGGGGCCTGACCCATCCAGCTCCATGGCACGAACCTGGTATTGCAGTACTTCCAGGAACGGCGCAGTGGCTCTAGGCCTTTTGGCTAAGAGCATTGGCGCAGAGTGATCCTTGATGTGTGCAGGGTGACCTCTGGCGTTTGTAATCTGACAAGATGATCTGACAAAGAATTGGAAAGATTGGCAACGAATGAATTAAAAAAAACATTTTACTATGTTAAAGGCACTATATAATTACAAGTATGATGTTGGATGTTGCTCTCAGTCAGATTATAAGCCTACTTTTTTCCCGATTTAGGATGATTCTTATTCACAGTACATAGTTGCATTTCACATGTGAGATAGTTTCTGTGGGCCCAAGTTTCGAGCTGCGCCTAGAACGATGCAGTCCCGACCTGGACGCCCGTTTTTCGCGCCACAAAGTGCGCCTAAAAAAACCTCCAGATTCTCCACCTCCCTGCAGGTCCTCTGGCCCTTGGCGCAGCGCAGCAGGAGCTGTAGGGGGCGGAGCCAGGTCCCTGCACCGAAAACTGTACTGGGACCTCTGCACATGCGCGCTACAGTGGGCACACAAGTGCAGTAGCTCCAGGCGCCCGAAACTGTGTGGGAGGGGCCCAAAGTACGCAGCCCCTAGCCCTGGCCGAATGGCCTCACTGGGGCTGCGTGAATAAGACTCCTCCCATGCCCAGCTCCTGCTTCCTCCCGACCCGACTCCCGCTTCCCACCTCCGGACCGGACCGGACACCCGCTTCCCCCCCGCCCCGCCCCCGGACCGGACCCGACACCCGCTCCCCCCCCCCCGCCCCCGGACCGGACCCGACACCCGCTCCCCGCCCCCAGACCGGACCCGACACCCGCTCCCGCCCCCGGACTGGATCCGACCTGACCTCCCTCCCCCCGACCTGACCTCCCTCTCCCTCCCTCCCTCCCTCCCCCCGACCCGAACCGAACCGACCTCCCTCCCACCACCCCCCCGACCCAACCCAACGCTACCTACCTGTAATTCTGGTGCTGGGGATGGGCCCTGCTTCCCCCCCCAATATCTCCTTCCCCAACCCCCCCCAATATCCTCCCCCCCCAATCTCCTCCCCCCCAACCCCAAATCTCCTCCCCAAATCTCCTTCCCCCCCAATCTCTTTCCCACCCCCATCTCCTTTCCCCCCCATCTCCTTCCCCCCCAATCTCCTTCCCCTCCCGAATCTCCTTCCCCCCCCAAATCTCCTTTCCCCCCCCAAACTCTCCTTCCCCCCCCAATCTCCTTCCCCCCAATCTCCTTCCCCCCCAATCTCCTTCCCCCTCCAATCTCCTTCCCCCCCAATCTCCTCCCCCCCATCTCCTTTCTCCCTCTTCTCCCCTTTATCCCCTCCTCCCCCTTCCCTGCCCCTTCTCCCCTTCCCTCCCTCTGCTCCCCCCTCTCTCCCTCTACCCCCCTCCTCCCCCTCCCCTCGCTGTCAGAAACACAGGCACTGACAGACAGAGAGATAGAGACACTGACAGAGACACATTGGGGGGAGGGCATCCCAGCACGCTGTTGGAGGGCTCCCGGTGCTGCAGACGGTAAGTAGAAAATGTTTTATTTATTGATTTTAAAAAAAATTATTTCTTATTAATTTTTTTTGATTGATTTATTGGTTGATTTATTGACGTATTTATCATTTATTATTGATGATAGCTCTTTATTTGTAAAACTGAAGTGTTTAATGTTTGTAAACTTCCCTTTAAACCCCCCCTCCCCCATTCCCTACGCCTGATTTGTAACCTACGCCTGATTTTCTAAAGTGTAGACAAGGTTTTTTCGAGCGTACAAAAATCTTCACTTACTCCATCCTAAGTTAGTTTGGAGTAAGTTTTCACTGACGAAACTTTGAAAACAGGCGTAAGTGGCTGGACACGCCCCCTTTTGAAAAAAAAATTCTGTTCCAAAGTGAAACTGTTCGAACTGACTAGAACTGGATCAAACTAAATGACGAGAATTACGATTTCTAAGATACTCCGTTCTACACCAGTTACTCCTAAAAATCAGGAGCAAATCATGTGGAAACTTGGGGCCAGTATCTCAATACAGGAAAGCTGACAGCACAATGCTCAATCTAATTGTTGCTTCGCATTGGTTTCCAGGTTAGTTGGTGCATGTTCTTGTGCCCGAATGAAAAGATAAAGGACATACTCCTAAAGGAAATAAAGCAGTGCAGCAATTTCCAATGATTAACAGAATAAATATTTGAACAGAATAATTTTGATAAGATATCACAAATCTGCTACTCTTGAGAATGAGCCTTATAATTCATCCACAAGACTTCCGACAGCTATTTAGGATATTGGTGATCTCAATGCACATGTCCCCCTCACAGACGCCGATGGGGGTTATTCTACCGACTGGTGTACTATACAAACAGCGTAACCAAGCATATCTTTTTCAGTCTTCCACATGCATTTTTTCTTGAAGAGTTGGCAGTTAAAGGATTCTGCCAATAAAATGTATTGTTTTGTACACAATTCATTTTTGGTGTGCTATAATTCCGCAACAATTGATGCTGGAAACATAGAAACATAGAAAATAGGTGCAGGAGTAGGCCATTTGGCCCTTCTAGCCTGCACTGCCATTCAATGAGTTCATGGCTGAACATGCAACTTTAGTACCCCATTCCTGCTTTCTCGCCATACCCCTTGATCCCTCTAGTAGTAAGGACTTCATCTAACTCCTTTTTGAATATATTTAGTGAATTGGCCTCAACAACTTTCTGTGGTAGAGAATTCCACAGGTTCACCACTCTCTGGGTGAAGAAATTCCTCCTCATCTCGGTCCTAAATGGCTTACCCCTTATCCTTAGACTGTGTCCCCTGGTTCTGAACTTCCCCAACATTGGGAACATTCTTCCTGCATCTAACCTGTCTAACACCGTCAGAATTTTAAACGTTTCTATGAGGTCCCCTCTCATTCTTCTGAACTCCAGTGAATACAAGCCCAGTTGATCCAGTCTTTCTTGATAGGTCAGTCCCGCCATCCCGGGAATCAGTCTGGTGAACCTTCGCTGCACTCCCTCAATAGCAAGAATGTCCTTCCTCAGGTTAGGAGACCAAAACTGTACACAATACTCCAGATGTGGCCTCACCAAGGCCCTATACAACTGTAGCAACACCTCCCTGCCCCTGTACTCAAATCCCCTCGCTATGAAGGCCAACATGCTATTTGCTTTCTTAACTGCCTGCTGTACCTGCATGCAAACCTTCAATGACTGATGTATCATGACACCCAGGTCTCTTTGCACCTCCCCTTTTCCTAATCTGTCACCATTCAGATAATAGTCTGTCTCTCTGTTTTTACTACCAAAGTGGATAACCTCACATTTATCCACATTATACTTCATCTGCCATGCATTTGCCCACTCACCTAACCTATCCAAGTCGCTCTGCAGCCTCATAGCATCCTCCTCGCAGCTCACACTGCCACCCAACTTAGTGTCATCCGCAAATTTGGAGATACTACATTTAATCCCCTCGTCTAAATCATTAATGTACAATGTAAACAGCTGGGGCCCCAGCACAGAACCTTGCGGTACCCCACTAGTCACTGCCTGCCATTCTGAAAAGTCCCCATTTACTCCTACTCTTTGCTTCCTGTCTGACAACCAGTTCTCAATCCATGTCAGCACACTACCCCCAATCCCATGTGCTTTAACTTTGCACATTAATCTCTTGTGTGGGACCTTGTCGAAAGCCTTCTGAAAGTCCAAATATACCACATCAACTGGTTCTCCCTTGTCCACTCTACTGGAAACATCCTCAAAAAATTCCAGAAGATTTGTCAAGCATGATTTCCCTTTCACCAATCCATGCTGACTTGGACCTATCATGTCACCTCTTTCCAAATGCGCTGCTATGACATCCTTAATAATTGATTCCATCATTTTACCCACTACCGATGTCA
Source organism: Pristiophorus japonicus (assembly GCF_044704955.1). NCBI lineage: Eukaryota > Metazoa > Chordata > Chondrichthyes > Pristiophoridae > Pristiophorus > Pristiophorus japonicus. The sequence goes on from NC_091987.1 coordinate 200,658,990, forward strand.
GGCTGACCGGTCTATAATTCCCTGTTATCTCTCTCCCTCCTTTTTTAAAAAGTGGGGTTACATTGGCTACCCTCCACTCGATAGGAACTGATCCAGAGTCAATGGAATGTTGGAAAATGACTGTCAATGCATCCACTATTTCCAAGGCCATCTCCTTAAGTACTCTGGGATGCAGTCCATCAGGCCCTGGGGATTTATCGGCCTTCAATCCCATCAATTTCCCCAACACAATTTCCTGATTAATAAGGATTTCCCTCAGTTCCTCCTCCTTACTAGACCCTCTGACCCCTTTTATATCCGGAAGGTTGTTTGTGTCCTCCTTAGTGAATACCGAACCAAAGTACTTGTTCAATTGGTCCGCCATTTCTTTGTTCCCCGTTATGACTTCCCCTGATTCTGACTGCAGGGGACCTACGTTTGTCTTTACTAACCTTTTTCTCTTTACATATCTATAGAAACTTTTGCAATCCATCTTAATGTTCCCTGCAAGCTTCTTCTCGTACTCCATTTTCCATGCCCTAATCAAACCCTTTGTCCTCCTCTGCTGAGTTCTAAATTTCTTCCAGTCCCCCGGTTCACTGCTATTTCTGGCCAATTTGTATGCCACTTCCTTGGCTTTAATACTATCCCTGATTTCCCTTGATAGCCACGGTTGAGCCACCTTCCCTTTTTTATTTTTACTCGAAGCCTGTGGTGTTTGACTGCCCCAGAACAGGCCATGACCCATTATATTTTACCAAGTTCAAATGAAGTGTTACACACTGTTGATAAAGCAAAAACAGCGAGGTCAGGTTTCCACGATTCCGCCAGTATTATCAGCGCAATCTGGGAGAAATTGGCCGAACCAACGCAAAAGATCGGGGAGATTTAAACATAATTGAGTTATGTCCAAAACCACTAATGCTCATGTTTTCCGTGATCTTGTCTGCTGGTTTAAGATTCAATTCACTCGGAGATGGCCCTGCCCACAAATCTGCCCACGCCCCCTGGTCCACATTGCGAGCTCCCACTGTCTGCACTGGTTCCGGAGGGACCTACAAATTGCCCTCATTTTCTTAGGAGCACAAGAACTAGTAGGCAAGTTGTAAAAGATTTTTCATATCAAAAAATATTTAATTTACTAAGAAATTGACTAGTATACACTAATGAAACTATCAAATGGTTCAGTACAATTTTTTTATGTTATTTTCCGTGATTGGAAATCAGGTCACTCACAGGTGAAGAACTCTTATCAAAAATACTTATTTTTGGTGATAAACCCATTTCAGCTGTATTAATAACTCTGCACCAGGTTACTACCCTCAAATACATCAAGAAATACATTTTCAAGGGGAAAAAATGAAACTATTACTGCCCGATTACAGTGGTTCATTGAAGATTTTATGTTTGTGATTATGCAAATGATTTTTAGCGGAAACTTGAACTATAACCTAACCAGCTCAATTTTCTTGGGCACAATTTCCCTATTGCACGTAAAGCGGAAATTACATCCCAGTGCTTTTAAACACACAGAAAGCAGGTTGCAACTCAATGCAGAGCAGTCCACAGGCTATGAAGTAAATTACTTGGATATACCTTGCTTAAAGCAATCTCAACAGCACACATGTATCAGGCCTGTTCCATCGGGCTTTACTCTGCAAATAATTAGGAGAATCAATCAGAGTCAAGTAACTATTATTTTACAGGAGCGACATGACAGCCCTATATTATAGTCATACATTTCCCACTACTCGGGGTCCAGACCAAAGCTGTGAGAATAGCAAGCTGCAACCGTAGGCTCTTTCCTTAATGAAGAGTCTAAAACTATGTAATCATTTCCTCAGTTATGAGTTTCTTCCCATTAGGCTCTCCTGTAGGTTGTCCATCGCACGATCAGGACACACCTTGCCAAGATGGTTTACGCCATGTCACTGAAGGTGATAGTTGGAGGAGAACTGTCGGAGGCTGAAGATACGTTAGTGATGGGAACAATAGGAGCGACAAGAGTTTGTAGAAGGAAGTGTCCGGAGCCCAGGAGAGGCGAGGGCCCAAGGGCAACACGGGCCAGCCCACATTGCAATATGTGTGCGCACTAGGTCCATGCAGCAGAGCTGGTCTCCAGTTTGTTGTGTTCCTGACACAGATGAGACTGCACACAGGGAGGTTAAAGTAACAGTGACCTCAGTCTTTATTAAGACACTCCAGAGTCCGGAACAGACCTCAGGGGCCGGCTTATATACAGTGCTCGCAAGGGATGCTTGGATCCCTTGGGACTTCAGGGGATGCACTCACTGGTGGCGGAAAATGCGAGTGCATGCTTTACAGATACACATCACTCCCCCCCAAAGTCAAAGTGAAAAATATTTACAAGGTGAGGCGGTCGGGAGCCTTTCTTTCCCTGGTGGACTGCCTCGGTACAAATGTCTGTTCTGGTGTGTTGGCTGTGCCCTCGCTGGGCTGGCACGTTGTTAGCCCTGCAGGGCTTCTGGGTGAGCCTGGCCTTGCTGGGCTGTTGGGCGTGATGGGTTCAATTTCCTGGTCTGGCGTGGTGTCGTTGATCCTTTGGGTGTGTGTTGTGGGCTCGAAAAAGGTGGTGTTGTTCAGGGCAGTCTGTGAGCCGCAGCCTCGTTTGGTCCAGGTGCTTTCTGCAGATTTGTCCATTGTCTAATTTGACTACAAACACCCTACTCCCTTCTCTAGCTATCACCGTGCCCGCGATCCACTTGGGACCATGTCCATAGTTTAGCACATACAAAGGGTCATTCAGGTCAATTTCCCGTGACACAGTGGCACGACCATCATTTACATTTTGTTGATGCCGTCTGCTCTCTACCAGATCATGCAGGTTGGGGTGAACCAGCGAGAGTCTGGTTTTAAGTGTCCTTTTCATGAGTAGCTCAACCAGGGGCACCCCTGTGAGCGAGTGGGGTCTCGTGTGGTAGCTGAGCAGTACTCGGGACAGGCGGGTTTAAGGCTCTGTTTGATTGTTTGTACTGCCCGCTCTGCCTGCCCATTGGAGGCTGGTTTAAACGGGGCCGAGGTGACATGTTTGATCCCATTGCGGGTCATGAATTCTTTAAATTTGGCACTGGTGAAACATGGCCCGTTGTCACTGACCAGTATGTCAGGCAGGCCGTGGGTGGCAAGCATGGCCCTCAGGCTTTCAATGGTGGCGGTGGTGGTGCTTCCCGACATTATTTCAAATTCAATCCATTTTGAAAAAGCATCCACCACCACCAGGAACATTTTACCGAGAAACGGTCCCGCATAGTTGACATGGATCCTTGACCATGGTCTGGAGGGCCAGGACCACAAACTTAGTGGTGCCTCTCTGGGCACGTTGCTCAACTGAGCACACACGCTGCATTACCGTATACAGGACTCGAAGTCAGACTCGATACCGAGCCACCACACGTGAGATGTGGCTATCGTTTTCATCATTACTATACCCGGGTGTGTGCTTTGGAGATCCGAGATGAACGTCTCCCTGCCCTTTTTGGGTAGCACTACGCAGTTACTCCACAACAGGCAGTCTGCCTGAATGGACAGCTCATCCTTTCGCTGCTAGAATGGCTTGATTAGCTCTTGCATTTCAACGGGGATGCTGGCCCAGCTCCCATGCAGTACAGTTTTTTACAAGGGACAGCAGAGGATCTTGACTGGTTCAAGTCCTAATCTGGCGGTCCGTGACAGGTGATTTATCATTTTCAAACACTTCCATGAACATCAACAACTCTGCGGGTTGCGCCATCATCAACAAGTTTGCAGGCTGTGCCATTTCCACCCTCGTGATGGGCAATGGTAGCCGACTGAGAGCATCCACACAGTTCTTGGTGCCTGGCCTGTAGCGGATGATATAGTTATATGCTGATAGCGCGAGTGCCCACCTTTGTATGTGGGCTGAGGCATCAGTATGTATCCCCTTGTTTTCAGTAAACAGGGAAATGAGGGGCTTGTGATCAGTTTCCAGCTCAAATTTGAGGCCAAACAGGTACTGATGCATTTTCTTTACCCTGAACACACACGCTAATGCCTCTTTCTCAATCATGCTGTAGGCCCTCTCGGCCTTAGACAAGCTCCTGGAAGCATAGGCGAAGGTTGCAACTTCCCCGCAACGTTAGCTTGTTGTAATACACACCCGACTCCGTACGACGACGCATCACATGCTAGCACAAGTCTTTTACATGGGTTATACAATACAAGCAGCTTGTTGGAGCATAAAATGTTTCTGGCTTTCTCAAAAGCAATTACTTGGTTTTTTCCCCATACCCAGTTCTCACCTTTATGCAATAACACATGTAGGGGCTCTAAGAGGGTGCTTAATCCCAGTAGGAAGTTACCAAAATAGTTGAGGAGTCCCAGGAACGACCGCAGTTCCATGACGTTCTGTGGCCTGGGCGCGTTCCTGATAGCCTCTGTCTTGGCGTCTGTGGGCCGAATGCCATCCACCGCGATCTTTTTCCCCAAAAACTCCACTTCTGTTACCATGAAGACGCATTTTGACCTCTTCAGCCGCATCCCTACACGATCCAGTCCCTGGAGGACCTCCTCCAGGTTTTGTAGGTGCTCGACGGTGTCCCGACCCGTGACCAATATATCGTCCTGAAAAACCACTTCTGGCTCCAGTGAAACCCACAGATAAGTCGTATGAGGAGCTGTGTACACTGGTTCGGGAGCATCTTAACCCGAGGGAGATCGTGCTGATGGCGAGGTATCGGTTCTACACGTGCCAGCGATCTGAAGGTCAGGAAATGGCGAGCTACGTCGCCGAGCTAAGGCGATTTGCAGGACAATGTGAGTTTGATGGCTACCTGGAGCAGATGCTCAGAGACCTTTTTGTACTGGGCATTGGCCACGAGACCATCCTGCGAAAACTTTTGACTGTAGAGACACCGCCCCTCAGTAAGGCCATTGCGATAGCACAGGTGTTTATGTCCACCAGTGATAACAGCAAACAAGTCTCTCAGGACACAAGTGCTAGCAATGTTCATAAATTAACTGGAACTGTGTTTGCGAGCAGAAATGTACAGGGCAGAAACCACGAGTCTGCAACTGCCAGCAGGCCTCAGGTGACCCAGATGACTCAGAGTCCGTAACAATGGATGAATGCAAGGCAATTCACACCTTTGGCATTGTGGAGGCTTCCATTCAGCCTATTCATGCCACTTCAAAGGGTATGTTTGCAAGAGCTGTGGAACAATGGGGCACCTACAATGAGCTTGCAAACGAGCTGCAAGCTCTGCAAAACCTGCTAACCACCACGTGGCAGAGGAAGATCAGTCCATGGTGGATCAAAGCAATTTCGAGCCTCAGAGAGAGGAGGCAGATGCTGAAGTACACGGGGTGCACACATTTTCGACGAAATGTCCACCTATAATGCTGAATGTAAAACTGAATGGCTTACCCATAGCCATGGAACTGGACACTGGCGCTAGCCAATGCATCATGAGTAAAAAGATGTTTGAGAGACTGTGGTGCAACAAGGCACTCAGACCAGCCCTGAGCCCCATTCACATGAAACTGAGAACATACACCAAAGAGCTTATCACTGTCCTGGGCAGCGCCATGGTCAAGGTCACCTACAAGGGCACGGTGCATGAACTGTCACTCTGGATTGTCCCGGGCGATGGTCCCACACTGCTTGGAAGAAGCTGGCTGGGCAAAATCCGCTGGAGCTGGGATGACATCCGAACGCTATCACATGTCGATGAGGCCTCATGTAACCAGGTTCTTAACAAATTTCCTTCCCTTTTTGAGCCTGGCATTGGAAACTTTTCCGGGGTGAAGGTGCGGATCCACTTGGTCCCAGAGGCACAACCCATTCACCACCAGACGCGAGCGGTACCTCACATGATGAGGGAGAGAGTGGAAATCGAGCTGGACAGGCTGCAACGCGAGGGCATCATCTCCCCAGTGGAATTCAGCGAGTGGGCCAGCCCGATTACTCCAGTACTCAAAAGTGATGGCACGGTCAGGATTTGCGGCGATTATAAAGTAACTATTAATCATTTCTCGCTACAGGACCAATACCCGCTACCTAAGGCAGATGACCTATTTGCGACGCTGGCAGGAGACAAGACATTCACCAAGCTCAACCTGACTTCGACCTACATGACGCAGGAGCTGGAGGAGTCTTCGAAGGGCCTCACCTGCATCAACACGCACAAGGGACTGTTCATCTACAACAGATGCTCGTTTGGAATTCGGTCGGCTGCAGTGACCTTCCAGAAAAACATGGAAGTGCATGCTTTACAGATACACAACACAGTTGTCTTGATTAATCCTTGCCACTGGACCAAGACCTAGCTCTGTCAAGCTTATGTGTTGGCCACCACACGTTAAAAAAATCCACACACAGGCATCTTCCACCCTTCAGGATGTAGTTGGGGATCTGGAATATTAGATCCTTCATTGAAACATCTATGAACTTATCCCTTTTTGGCGTGGAAGCAAGTCATCCTCTGATGATGATGAGAATCACTTTACTTTTGCCATCATTTGTGTCTCAAACCATTAAACATATTAACGGTTTCTTCTTTGCCATTCTGCAATATTCCGTTCTTCAAATCTTAATATTTACCTCTAAGTCTTTAAAGCAGCACAAACTTTGTGCCTATTCAGTCAGGATGAAAATTCAGGACTCTGTACTCTCAATTTGGATTCAGTTTATGCTATGAGAGTTTAAAAGCTACCTTCTACCAAATCAAACTCTGAATATCAGTGCTCCCTATTCATGAGGTCGCTGGAACAGATCCTCATGACTTCACAGCATGGGGAATCAGCACAAATTGTCTACTTTTAGGCTGCCTCTTATCAACGTTTGAAACAAAAAGTACACTGCAATAAGGAGCCAAATATACGTCTAACAGTTTCCCGCCATTGTCCCATGTCTGTAAGTGACGTGAGCTTGGAGGTTGTGCACATGTTTTTGCTGGCAGTCAGCAACTTTTGATTTTCAGAATAGTTACTAACAGAAGAGAGTTGAAAAGGTTTTTTTGCTTAATTTTAAAGCATTCAGCTTCTGTTCCTTGACAGGTTTCCTTAAAAGCTGAGAGCAACACTGTGATACTCAGGAAGAGAAGATGGTCGGGCAGCAGGGCATGCAAGTGTAGTGGTTTATGTTACTGGACTCACAATCCAGAGAACTCGAGTTCAAATCTCACCACGGCAGTCTGAGAATTTGAGTTCAGTTTAAGATTCTGGAATTAAAAAGCTGGTATAGGTTAAATTGACCATGAATGATTGTTACATTGTCATAAATACCCAACTGGTTCACTGAGGAAGGAAACCTGCTGTCCTTGCCTCATCTATGTGACTCCAGACCCACACCAGTGTGGTTGACTCTTAACTGCCATTTGAATTGGCCCAACAAGCCACACAGTTGTTTCAAACTAAAAAAGAATTAGTTCATGAGATGTGGGCATCGCTGGCAAGGCCAGCATTTATTGCCCATCCCTAATTGCCCTCGAGAAAGTGGTGGTGAGCCGCCTTCTTGAACCGCTGCAGCCCATGTGGTGAAGGTGCTCCCACACCACAGGTGTGGGAGCACCTTCACCACATGGGCTGCAGCGGTTCAAGAAGGCGGCTTACCACCATCTTCTCAAGGTAATTAGCGATGGGCAATAAATGCCAGCCTTGCCAGGGTTGCCCATAGCCTAAGGATGAATACAAATAAGTTTGAAATTCTAGCTGGTTGAATGACTGCAGCAAAGATTTCTGAAAATCAACTGTGGATAAAACTCACTAAGATATAAAAAGCACAAATTTAGCACAAACCCAATGAAGATTTTTCTATTTCTTATTGACTTCAGTAGTTCTGCCATTACATTTGAAGAATTACAAGTCCTTTGAAATGAATTGTTAATAAAAGACTTGTTAAATAGCTTCAAAGTGACAAAGTCGCTGAAGAACAGAATTACAAGTGTTCCTATAAATGTCCAATCTAAAGAGGAACAATCTTTTGTTTTTGCTATTTATCAAACAGTGAGGATATTTTTGCATTATAGTTTTGCAGCTAACACGAGATGTTTGCTCTCCCTCCACAGTATCAATCCCCCACGCTCAGGGAAACGATGGTGACATAGACTCATGCAGACGTAGGATCACAAATGTGCTATTGGATAATTGGTGCCAGTTTCAGTAAAATAAGCACAGGGAGCTGATAACCTTCATTCGGCCCCACGTCCCATAGTGGTCGTAGAAGTAAAAGGCACAAAATGTACTCTCCCTATACAGAAATAACATAGGCCTTTCATTTACATTTCCTAAATAAAATCAATTGCTTTCCATTTTTCTTCTCATCTCATTAAATGTCATTCTGCATTTTCAATAACATCCAATAGAAAGCCTTTTCCTCATAAAACTTTCCAGCACAGGAGGCCATTCAACCCATTGCAACTGTACTAGCTCTCTGAAAGAGCTGTCCACTTAGTCCCATTCCCTGCCCTCTTTCCATTCCATTTAAAATGTTTCCTCTTCAAACATCCACTTTTCTTTTAAAGGCTATTTTAGATTCTGGTTCCATCACTGCTTGTGGTAGGTCATTCCATGTCCTGATAATCCTGAAAATCTCCTAACTTTTCCCTTTGTTCATTAGTGATGAACTTAAATTTATGCCCTTTAGTTACCAACCGATGGAAAGAACTTCCCCTATCCCACTTCATAAAACTCATCATAACTTTGAACATCTATATCAGATCTCACCTTTACTGACACTGTTCTAGTAGTGATAAGACCCCCAGTTTCTCTAGTTTTTCCTTCTACCTTAAGATTCACATCCCTGGCATTATCTCAGTGAATCTCTTGTGTACGTTCCCCACAGTTTGGGGCATCCAAAACTGGACACAATTCTAAACTGGGCCATAACCAATGATTCGCAGAGGTTTATCTTTGCCTCTTTGTTTTTGTAGTCTATGCTCCAATTTATAAACCATTTTTCTTTTCCAGTTTAGGAAACATAGGAACAGGAGTTGGCCATTCAGCCCCTCGAGCCTGTTCCGCCATTCAATGAGATCATGGCTGATCTGTGACCTAACTCTATATACCCGCCTTTGGTCCATACCCCTTAATATATTTGGTTAACAAAAATCTGTCAATCTCAGATTTAAAAATAACAGCTGATCTAGTATCAATTGCAGTTTGTGGAAGGGAGTTCCAGATTTCTACACGCCTTCGTGTGTTTCCCACTTTTTCTCCGGAAATGTCTGTCTCTAATTTTTAGACTGTGCCCCCTAGTCCTAGAACTCCCAACCAGCAGAAATAATTTCTCTCTATCTACCCTATTTGTTCCATTTAATTTCTTGAAAACTTCGATCAGATCGCCCCTTAGCCTTCTAAATTTCAGGAAATACAACCCTAATTTGTGTAATCTCTCCACGAGGTGAGGTGGAATGGATAAAAACTGCAAGGAAATGGAGGAAACATTAGCAACAGTCTTCTAGAACTCAGAAAGGGAAGTAACTGTAAATAACATACAGCCTGAACACTTACCTGGTCAGTCCTTCAGATATTGCCTCTTTGCAGCGCCTGCTTTCCATGTTGGGAGTAGCATCGGGCGCTACGGCGGGTGAAAGTAGTCAAATTGGTGAACGTGGCGCTAAGAGGGCGTTGCGCACGCGTGATGTCACCAAGTGGGTGGCGCAACGCTAAATGACAGTGCCGCCTCTAAACCACCAGTGAGGTTCGCGGCAGACAATCATAGCACAGCACTCGGGCGCTAACGGGTAGCGTTAAGCCAACGAATTTCTAGCCGCGTTGCAGAGTTTTTGGATCTTGGGAAAGAATGAGTTAAAGTAGAAGGTGTTACAATAAGTCTTGATATCAACACAGTAAAGATGCAGAGAGGAAGACAAGTATGTATATCTTGTCAGCTCCTCTTTGCAAGTTAGGACAAACAAGAGAGGGACATTCAGACACGCACTGAGTTCAGAGTATATCACAAACCAAACCAATAATACTTATCAAGATATTTATCATAAAATCCTCGCTTCATGTTGGCCACGGGCTGTTGTGGTGGTTTTGCTGAATAAATATAGTTCCCTTTTCACAACATACATAAGTTCATTGTGGCAGCAACTAAAAACATTGCCAGACTTCTCTCATGATGTTACAGCTGTCGTCAGTCTCAGTCACATACACACATGCATAGATGGACAAGGGTTCTAGTAATGAAAGAGTCCGATGTCTTCTCCAAACTTCCATCAGAGTCCAAAACGCTCTATTAACAAGGAGAAAGTAGCAGACAACAGTAAACTCAGAGAGTGCCAACTCCTGGCCGCTAATGGACCAACATGTGTGGAAGTGTAAACATGGCAGCAAGTGAGTCTGCTGAGATTATTTTCTGCAATAAACACTATTCTTGCCAGTCACAAGGGCAGAGTTTCTGCATAATTATGTTTACGTGAAGGCCCTGTTACTAATGCTGCTGAGGGAATGTTATTGGAATAAATTGTGTCGAGTTAGTTTGATGCCACCACACTTGCAGTAATCCAATAAGCAACCTGACGCTTGCGGTGGATAAGAAGAAAGACTTGGATTTATATAGCGCCTTTCATGACCACCGGACATCTCAAAGCACTTAACAGCCAATGAAGTACTTTTGGAGTGTAGTCACTGTTGTAATGTGGGAAACAATTTGCGCACAGCAAGCTCCCACATACAGCAATGTGATAATGACCAGATAATCTGTGTTGATTGAGGGATAAATATTGGCCAAGACATCAGGGATAATTCCCCTGCTCTTCTTCGAAATAGTGCAGTGGGATCTTTTACACCCACCTGAGATAATAGATGGGGCCTCGCTTTAACATCTCATCCAAAAGACAGCACCTCCAACAGTGCAGCGCTCCCTCAGCACTGCACTGGAGTGTCGGCCTGGATTTTTTATGGGCTCAAGTTCCTGGTGTGGGGCTTGAACGCACAACCTTCTGACTCAGAGGTGAGCGTGCTACCCACTGAGTCACAGCTGACACTGTTAATGATGTTTACTTTCTTGCTGGGAGTTGCTGCCTTGTCTTGAACAGCAATCATTCAGGAATTCTGAAGTTACCGACGTCCCTGGTGGTTGCAGTAAGGAGTTGAGATGTGTGGATCGGGAAGGCCACATAAGCAGTGCTGTGTTTGCTGAGCTCAGTTGGGGTGACGTCATTGTGTGGTGCTACAAATGACAACCGTGTCCTGCATCGGAGGGGAGGTTTGAATTTTCCCTCGTTCAGGGTGTTGGCCATTATCCAGCCGAATGCTGGGTGAGGACACGATAAGGGACTTGGTTGTGACGGCCCCTGGTCACATAACGTGACAGCACTCACTGTTGCGGTTCACACATGAATAATGGTCCCTCGGGCCTGGGTGATTGGTACCAGCAAGACACTACCCAACAAGGACTCGATCTCTTTAGGGAAATGGAGGAAACCGTTGGCAGAGAGAAAGAAAATCTCCTGAGTTCCTTTCTCTTGTTTATACCTCACCGTCTCCTCTGAACGCAGTGATTCATCCTGGATGCAGTTTCATGGTCAACCATGTCTCACCCAAGTGAGCCTTGACAGTGCTGACAGGCTCACCTTCAAAGGGGCCGTCATCGTCAAGTCTGATACTGTACTCAATCAGACTCTTTACACTGGTATTTCCAGCAGGGAGCTCTTAGATCATGGCCTATGGCATGTCGGTCAATTGTAACGCTTCAACATGGCATAAATCCACGTTCCTTTACCAGCTTCTGTAAGCTGAGATATTATTTGTACAGTATATAGGCAGTGGTCACAAGTTGACTAAGAAGAGTAAAAACAGAGAAAGATTTGCATTTATACAGCGCCTTTCATGACCACCGGACGTCTCAAAGTGCTTTACAGCCAATGAAGTACTTTTGGAGTGTAGTCACTGTTGGAATGTGGGAAACACGGCAGCCAACTTGCGCACAGCAAGCTCCCACAAACAACAATATGATAATGACCAGAAAATCTGCTTTTATGTTATGTAGATTGAGGGATAAATGTTGGCCAAAACACCCAGGGATAACTCCCCTGCTCTTCTTCGAAATAGTGCCATGGGATCTTTTACGTCCACCTGAAATGGCAGACGGGGCCTCAGTTTAACATCTCATCCAAAAGACAGCACCTCCAACAATGCAGCACTCCACTGGAGTGTCAGCCTGGATTTATGTACTCAAGTTACCAGCGTGGGATTTGAACCTACAACCATTCTGACTCAGAGGTATGTGTGCTTCCCATTGAGCCACAGCTGACAGAGCTTCAATGATTATACATTGCATACACTGTCTCATTGTGACCTCCTGCTAAGTGATTATAGAAGGAGGTTTTTGGCAGACAGGATTGATTGAACAGGAACTGGTTTAAGTACTTCCATTTTACAGCATCTCTCACAGTTGTGAGTTAATTAATTGTCCAGCCATCCACTAAATATGCAATCAATTCATCGGCACAAATCCCACAATCCCTCTGCGCTCGAATCTCCTGGTGATGTTTTCAAGCAAATTTACAGCACTGGGACCCTCTTCAGCTGCTCCTTAATGGCCACAGCAAGCCATTAAAGCTCATGCCTATCTTGTTATGACAGTCAGTCCTTAGTGTCTTCACAACTTCAAACAAACACTGGGCAAAGAAAAAGATTGAGTGAAATTGCTTCCTGCCTGTGGGGTCTCGGCCAAAGATAACATGAAAAGAAACAACTCGATGTGTTAGCGACCTGTGTATTTGCAACCATGCTTATCGTGTCATTAGTAAAGGCCCATGGGAAGGGTCTCCAGGCTGACGGCCTGCTCCAATCCCCTCGGGGTAACTTTAGCCCTTCAGCAGAAGGAGAACCACAGACAAACAGACCGAGAAGCACTTTGCAGATAAAGGTTCAATGTGAGGAAATAAAGATGGTTTGAAGTGCTTACGGGGGGGACACCATTCTGAAATAAAACAGGCTTTATTACAAGGAGCATAAAGGAATGGGCCCTTTGGAGAAGACCACAGAGAAAAGATGAAAGGTTCCTCACTGCTCACAAAGTGAGATTACACTTTGCAAGTATTTAAATGCACCAGGAGTTTTTTTTGTTGATAATTCTCTTCATTGAGTCTCCAGCTTGCAAGTGGAAGATAACTAAACAGTTCCTCTTATCAAAAGTGCAAGTACACGTCAAGCCAAAAGATGAGTTTTGCAAAGGGAAATTTTCTCAAGACGATCTTTTGATCCAAACTGCGACCAGTGTGACACATTGATCCACTGGTTCTCCCAAAATAATACCGACATCCTCAGCGACTTTCTCCGACTGGAAATCCTGAGCTTACCGCCGCATTTCTGTTTGAAAAGAAAGTTGTGTTTGAGCAAAAGTGTTTCATGTAAATCGTGCAACGACACAGTACAATTCTTCAGCTGAACGAGCAGTGATCACAGTTTTCAGCAGCTCTGGTTCTCAGTGGTTCAGCCAACATAAAACTCACTTTCCAGCTTTACCCATAGCAATATAATGGCCCTGAAATTCCAGGCTCCCCGGGTCCGTACGGAGTTCCTATGGACCCGGGAAGGCTTCGGAAATGCCGGTTTCCAGTGCGCAATGCGCATGCGCGGAAAACCGGCTTTTCCGATCGGTCAAGTTTCTGGCTTGACAGACGGCCACACCTCGGGAGCGAGGACACCTGTAAGTGTAAATTTCCGATATTTACACTTACAAATGTCCTCAAAAATCTTGCGCCTGAAAAAGCAGGCGCATAGCCTACTTTTATAGGTGCAAGTGTTTTAAAAAACACAAAAACATCTCAAAAATAAAGTTATTAAAACATATATTATCATTAAAAACCCTCCCCACAATGGTAAGTTTATTTTTTAAAACTTTTTTAAAAATCGGGAAATAATTTTTTTTAAGACATTAATTTAATGTAATTATTTTCTCTTTTTTATTCGTGTTTTGGGTGTTTGGGGCTGTGTTTTGGATGTTTCGGGCTCTATCGCAATCATAGTAATAGGAGTTTAGGACCCTGTGGAACTCCTATTACTATCATACCTTATCTGATTGGCTGCCCAGAGCCATGTGAGTCCAGCTTGAGGCCTGCGCGTGCGTCGACATGCACACGCTGCATCTCGCAGTCAGGGCAGGCCACAGCATCAGAAGGTCCAACGTGGGCACCAGCTTAAGGTAGGTGCGTATTTTTTCTCTAAAATGCCCGCAGGAAGGCCAAACCAGAATTTCAGGGCCAATATGAGGTGAATCCAGTATAGACTGAACCGGCAATGTATATCATGCTGAGGGATCACTTCAGTGTTATGCCATATACGTGCGCGGTTTGATTTAGGGTCAGGTATGTTGGCCTATACCTATCGATAACTTTTTACTGATGCTTCAAGCAGAACAACAACCTGCATTAATATAGCGGTTTTAACATAATAAAACCTCCCAAACCGCTTCACAGGAGCGTTATCGAACAACATTTGACACGGAGCCACATAAGAAGATATTAGGATCGGTGACTAAAAGCTTGGTCATAGAGGTAGGTTTTAAGGAGCGTCTTAAAGGAAGAGGGCGAGGTAGAGACGGAGTGGTTTAAGGAGAATTTCCAGAACTCAGGGCCTCGGCAGCTCTCGGCACAGCCACCACTTGTGGAGCAAAGAAAACCAACAATTAAAAGGAGGCGAGAATGGGTGCCTTTATAGTGCTCCTTGTGGGCCAGGAGCAGCAAGAGCCTTTGCCCCGGCCCACCGAGCTTATTTTCTTCCAGCTCCGCGATCGGCGGCTCCCCTGCAATCTCCTCATATTAAACGTTGGTTCATTAACAGAGCAGTTATGATGGACCTTTATAAAACACTAGTTCAGCCTCAACTGGAGTATTGCGTCTCGTTCTGAGCACCGCACTTTCGGAAGGATGTGACGACCTTAGTGAGTGCGCTGAAAGGATTTACAAGAATTGTTCCAGGGATGAGGGACTTCAGTTACGTGGATAGACTGGAGAAGCTGGGGTTGTCCTCCTTGGAGCAGAGAAGGTTGAGAGGAGATTTGATAGAGGTGTTCAAAATAATGAGGGATCTGGACAGAGTAGATAGAGATAAACTGTTCCCATTGGCAGAAGGGCTGAGAGCCAGAGGACACAGATTTAAGGTGATTGACACTGCCTGAAAGGATGGTGGAGGCAGATTCAAAAGGGAATTGAATAAGTACCCGGAAGAAAAACATTTGCAGGGCTACGGGGAAAGGGTGGGGGAGTGGGACTAGTTGAGGTGCTCTTGCAGAGAGCCAGCACGGACTGGACAGGTTGAATGGCCTCCTTCTGTGCTGTAACCGTTCTATGATTCTATTATCAGGGCCAGAGTAGTCTCCTGTACTGGTTTGGATCTAAAAGGATCGGAGAACAATTTTCCAGATTCTTTTCCCTAATTGGCCTGGGTTTGCATCTGTCATTTTTGCCTATCCCAGGAGATTATATTGCTTTTGGTTGGGATGGGGAACCACTCTCCCTAAGCGGTGCGTGCACGCGATCACACTGCCGCGCAGCGATCGGGGGCCTCCGCGCAGGCCGCTCACAAGCTGGAAGAGATATCACGCATTTAAAGCGATACACGCACAGAAAAAGTATTCGAGAGAACATTGGTGGGGAGTGTCTATAGCAGCTGTGTGGGACAGGCTGGATGGACCAGTCTGCCTTTTCCTGTCCATCATTGTCGTATGTTCCTCTGGGGCTGATTTTCAGCACCTCACTGCCCACTGCCGCCGACATTACTCCTGCAGATCCGCCCAGTGCCACTTTCAGGGTGGCCTGGAGCGGGGGGTGGGAGGGGAGAGCTGCCGGGAACCGCCCACTGACGTCAGCGGACGGCCGAGTGGCGCAACTGAGCTCCCGCCCGCCGAGCTCCCAGATTCCTGTGGGCGGGACACGGGGGCAGAACGGGGGTAGGCCGCTGGCTGTAGGCTGGCCCGTCCCCGACGGTGAGTATGAAGAACCCGAAAAAAAGGAAAGTGAACATTTTAATACTTTCTTTCAACAGCGACTTCCCTGGGTGGGGTTCCCCTGAAGGTCTTTGGAAACCCTTTTTATGTTTTGCTGGGTTTTATTTTCAGCTCTTCGACCCTCCGTGGGCCCGACTCCATCCTCAGCGGCACTTGGGCGGCAAGCGCCTTCTGCCGCCGAGAATGCACCCTCCCGCCCACTACCGCCCAGATTGGCGGTGTACGTCTTCCATTTGCCGCCCGCCGACCTTCGAGGGACCTTGGCCGTGAATATCCCGCCCAAAGTACCGTCCGGTACCTCGGCGGCCATCGGCGGCACTTTGGGCGGCATTTGGGCGGGCGGGGGCCTTGCTGAAAATCGGCCCCTTTGTATCTATCGCCTGGAATTTACTGGGAGCAGTTTGCACTCCCACCAGCGTAACTTTACCGGAAGTGCGACTGAAACTCTGTTTGTGCTCTGAAATTGGGTTTCCACCGCATTTCCAGCATATTGACAGCAGCGCCACGGGAAGTCCAAACCGAGGTCTTTCTGCAATCTCCTGCATTCTCCCTCGGTTTGCCGTGCCCCTAATTCAGCATCAACAAACCCCCAGATGATTCCAGAAGCAAAATACTGCGGATGCTGGAAATCTGGACTAAAAACAGAAAATACTGGAAACACTCAGTGGGTCAAGGCAGCATCTGTGGAGCGAGAAACAGAGTTAACGTTTCAGGTCGGTGACCCTTTCTCAGCAACATTTTCCAGTTCTGACGAAGGCTCGGCGACCCGAAATGTTAACTCTGTTTCTCCCTCTGCAGTTGCTGCCTGACCTGCTGAGTATTCCCAGAATTTTCCCCTCTTAGTCCCAATTATTCCACTGTGCTTATTTCTAATTCACAAACAATTGGAAAGCAAAAGAGATCCCAGCACATATTCCAGGTCACATCACTACCTGACATCCCAGGAATATCCTTTTACTGTTATTTTTTGCTTTCTATCCCCTAACCATCCTTCTATCCATGCAGTTACACACTCCCTTTAATACCACGTGGATTAATTTTGTAACTAGTTTCTAATATGGCATTTTATTAAATGCTTTCTGTAAATCTTCTAAAAAATCCACTGCAGACCCTTATCTGTACGAGAATTCCTCAAAAATTCAATTAAATTAGCCAAGCCCAACTTAAGAACTTAGGTACATAAGAACATAAGAAATCATGTTAATCTCAAGCATAAGTGACATGATTATACATTACAACATCATTGCACTATGTATAAGAGCAAAAGAAATAGAAGCAGGTGTAAGCCATTCAGCCCCTCGAGCCTGCTCCGACATTCTATAAGATCATGGCTGATCTTCTACCTCAAGTCCACTTTCCTGCACAATTCCCATATCCCTTGATTCCCTTAGTATCCAAAAATCTATCCATCTCTGTCTTGAATATACTGAATGACTGAGCATCCACAGCTCTCTGGGGGAGACAATTCCCAAGATTCACAACTCTCTGAGTGAAGAAATTTCTCCTCATCACAGTCCTAAATGGCCGACCCCTTAACCTGAGACTGTGACCCCTGGTTCTCGACTCCCTGGCCAGGGGAAACAGTCTCTCAGCATCTGCACAGTGAAGCCCTATATGTTTCAATAAGGTTATCTCTCGTTCTTCTAAAGTCTCGGAAATATAGGCCTAGTCTACTCAATCTTGCCCTTTACAAAATTCCTGCTGATGGTTCCTGATTGGTCTATGCCAGTGCATGTGTGTTCATAGAAACATAGAAAGTAGGTGCAGGAGTAGGCCATTCGGCCCTTCGAGCCTGCACCACCATTCAATATGATCATGGCTGATCATTCCCTCAGTACCCCATTCCTGTTTTCTTTCCATACCCTTTGATTCCTTTAGCCGTAAGGGCTATATCTAACTCCCTTTTGAATATATCTAACGAACTGGCCTCAACAACTTTCTGTGGTAGAGAATTCCACAGGTTCACAATTCTCTGAGTGAAGAAGTTTCTCCTCATCTCAATCCTAAATGGCGTACCCCTTATCTTTAGACTGTGACCCCTGGTTCTGGACTTCCCCAACATCGGGAACATTCTTCCTGCATCTAACCTGTTCAGTCTGGTCAGAATTTTATATGTTTCTATGAACTCCCCTCTCATTCTTCTAAATTCCAGTGAATATAAGCCTAGTTGATCCAGTCTTTCTTCATGTGTCAGTCCTGCCATCTTGGGAATCAGACTGGTGAACCTTCGCTGCACTCCCTCAATAGCAAGAATGTCCTTTCTCATCTATGATGGCCATTAAAGTCAAATAGCCAGCCAACATTCCTTGATAAGAATTACTTACAAAAAATGGACAGTAGGATAAGACACTGGAGGATGTACTATAGGATATGATAAATGTCTTCATATAAAATTATTAGAGCATGGATCACCATGGGGAATAATTGAGGCATAGACTGTGTATTCTCTTGAGGAAAAAATGGATAAATAATTAAAACTGAGGAAACCAGGTGGCCACGGGGAGAACGGAGAGCTTATAATTGTATACAAGAGTCAGCACCTTTAAAAGTGGAGCAGAGAAAATTTAAATAAATATATAATCACCAGAAGCTTATGAGTTTAATGTATCTCACGTGTGAAACTTTGATTTTTGTGTTTTCAACTTCCCCATGTTTCAATGGGAATGCAATGTTCCATAACAGTCAGATAACTGTCACGTTAAGGCATCTAATTTGCTCAATAATCTTTAATAATGTGTCAATGCATGCACAAAAGTTAGGCAACACTACCACCTGGTGGGTTGTATGGATGTAGCTTTTACAAGTATTGATTGACAAAAATGTACCGACGTCGCCCCCTGCTGGTTACACAGAGTAACACAATGCACATATTTAAGCACAAACTATTAATTTCCTTCTTCTGAAAAACTCAATCCTATAGAAAACACTTAATCTAAAAACAGATTAACTGGTCGTTATCAGATTGCTGTTCATGGGAGCTTGATGTGAGTAAATTGGTTGCCACGTTTCCTACCGTACAACAGTGACCATACTACAAATCATCATCATAGGCAGTCCCTCGGAATCAAAGGAAGACTTGCTTCCACTCTTAACATGAGTCCTTAGGTGGCTGTACAGTCGAATACAAGAACCACAGTCTCTGTCACAGGTGGGACAGATAGTCATTGAGGGAAAGGGTGGGTGGGGAGTCTGATTTGCCGCACGCTCCTTCCGCTGCCTGCGCTTGATTGCTGCAGGCTCTCGGCGACGAGACTCGAGGAGCTCAGCGCCCTCCCGGATGCACTTCCTGCACTTTGGGCGGTCTTTGGCCAGGGGCCCCCAGGTGTCAGTGGGGACGCCGCACTCCACCAGGGAGGCTTTGAGGGTGCCCTTGTAACGCTTCTGCTGCCCACCTTTGGCTCGTTTGTCGTGAAGGCGTTCCAAGTAGAACGCTTGCTTTGGGAGTCTCGTGTCTGGCATGCGAATGACGTGGCCTGCCCTGTCACCAAGCTCATGGTTTATAGGGCTGTAGTAATACCAGCCCTCCTGTATGGCTCAGACCATGTACAGCAGACACCTCAAGTCACTGGAGAAATACCAGCATCGATGGCTCCATAAGATCCCAACAAATCCCCTGGGAGGACAGACGTACCAACATTCGTATCCTCGTCCAGGCCAACGTATTACAAAAGTACTTCATTTGCTTTGGGGTGTCCCAAGGTTGTGAAAGGTGCTATGCAAATGTAAGTCTTGCTTCTTTCTTTCTTTGCATATGGGCTTGTCAAGCCCATAATGTCTGGATTAAAAGCCTCAAAAAACACTCACTTCAAGCAAGTTATCACATCGTTAGCCCATTCATTTCAGAGTTTGTTTAAATTTGAAAACTCTGCTGCTGGTAAATATCTGACGCACTCTTTCAATGTCAATGTCCGGGGGATAAGATTGTCACATTATCGTCTCCTAGTTTGGGAGTCTAACAATGGTGAAGCTTTTCTATCCCTATACAACAGGGATGTGTGACCTGTTGTGCTAGCCCTCAAAACCCTGCCCTTCGACCCTCAAAGACAAGGCAACTCAGTCCTATGCGTACTTATGATTTCTTATTTTGTTAACCTTAGGCATCGCTCTTAGTACTGTTCCTTCGCTGATGAATAAATCGAAACACTGATTTGAACACAACATCAGCAACCACACAACTTGAGAAAACTGCAGCTTAATGGGAACAAGGAATAGACGTTTACAAGCGGCTCAGTGGTGAACAACACTGCTGTAATGAAAAGATAGAAGGACAATTTCATTTTGTTGCTACATACATGAATTGCGCCAGAGTTAGATTTACACTGCTGAACCTGATTAACCTAAGTGCTCTAAAGTCGGACATACTCAGCTAAATACAATCACCGCTAGATTAATGGTCCTTTACATCCCCCTCTCTTTATTGAGAACTATGTAAATTGTTAGCAATAATGCTAACAAGTTCAGTGCATTTATCACTGTGCCTGTGCAATGCACCAGCAAATCTCCATTTATGGATTCACCATTTTTCCCTTTTAAAACAAAATTGAAAGACTGCATAACTCTTGGAGCTGGAAATGTTAATATGGTGGTCATTTATGATATATTATTTCAGTAAATCTTGACGGTTGCAGTGAAACGAATGTTGGCTCAATTACTTGAGCGAGTGAATGGCCAACAGAGGGTGCAAGATGCTAATTTGTGAAGCAGCAGCAGTATGTGGGATATTCTCTGGTTGAAGCCAGCCTCCTCCTTCCCAGCGCACATTCCTTCCACAGATTATCTTCCAATTGATCAGGTCCATTTTATGTAGGATCCTTCATAAGCCTAAAGAGAAGACATTTATACTGGACTGGATTCAGCCTAAGCTGACAAAAATCCCAGTTTTCTGAGGCCCTGATGGTGGGTCAGTGAACCATAAATAAAATCAATTTTTGCTTTCGTCATCTGCTAATTCTCCCTTTAAATCTGCTGGTAGGTTTGAAGTAGTTTAACTGATGGTTTACAGATCGAAGTATTCCAGAGACTTGAGCATAAAAAGCTGCGTTGACACTCCATTGCAGTGCAGAGCGAGTACTGCACTGTCGGAGGTGGTGTCTTTCGGCAAACTGAAGCCCCGTCTGCTCTCTCAGGTGGACCGCAAAAGATCCCATGGCACTGTTTCGAAGAAGAGCAGGGGAGTTATCCCCGGTGTCCTGGCCAATATTTATTCGTCAATCAACATAACAAAAACAGATTATCTGGTCATTATCACATAATGTGTGCAAGTTGGCTGCCATATTTCCCACATTACAACAGTGACTACACTACAAAAGTACTTAATTGGCTGTAAAGCGCATTGGGACGTCCAATGCTCGTGAAATATAAATCCAAGTCCTCTTTTTTCTTAAGTGTCCAATTTACCATGAGCAATTTTCAGGATCAGAAATAGACTGCATTACAGGCATGTGAAAGCTCACATTACATATGGACATTATTCGAATAATGTCCCATCAAAAATCTCTCAATCTTCGGGCATAATTAACACCCATACTAACTGGGTGCTTTTATGGGAAACAAATCTGTCCTACTTTGCAAAATGACCTCAAGCTCGGGTGCGCTTGGTTACTGATAGCCAATTCTTGCAGTTATGGAAGACAAGTAAGCACTGTACTGCTTGCACTGCTGTTTGCTTTCTTTGGTCCAGTCTCATCAGAGTCATGCAGTGTCGGCCGTTGCTACCGTAGCAGGGAAACCAGAGGTGGGAGGATGGGAAACCCTTTTGGCGTGCGAATCACACCTGGGTGAAGAGGATCAAGTCATGAGGGACTACGTTTTGTCTATGTATTTCTTCTTGAGATTGGGGCAATGTGGGCAAGGCAGTATTTATTGCCCATCCCTCGTCACCCTGCTGACAAACCATGTAGTATGGGACTGCAGTCACATGTTCGACCAACCAGGTAGCAGGGACAGGTGCCTTTCCTGAAGGGCAGTTGTGAATCAGTTGGGTTTTTACCACAACCCAGCAGCTTTTATGGCCATTTTTTTTGGCACCAACCACACAAGTTACCAGATTCATTAAATTCAACTTCACAAATTGCCACGGTGGGATTTGAACTCACCAACCTATTTCATTCGTTGCCAGGATGTGGGCGTCGCAGGCAAGACCAGCATTTATTGCCCTTCCCTAATTGCCCTTGGGAAGGTGGTGAGATGCCTTCTTGAACCGCTGCAGTCCTTGTAGTGGATGGAATATAACTGAATGGCTCGCTGGGCCATTTCAGAGGGCAGTTAAGAGTCAACCACATCGGTGGAGTCACGTACAGGCCAGACCGGGTAAGATCGGCAGAGTTCCTTCCCTTAAGGAACATTAGTGAACCAGATGGGTTTTTGCAAAAATCCAGTAGTTTCATGGTCACCATGTCTAATACTAGCTTTTTAATTCCAGATTTATTTAATTAACTGAATTTAAATTCCCCAGCTGTCATGGGGGAGTGGAATTTCAATCCACGTCTCCAGATCATTAGTCCAGGCCTCTGGAGTACTAGTCCCGTAACGTAACCACTATGCTATCATACCCCCGGATTAGTATCCCAGCACCACAACCATTCGATTACCATGCACAAGTGCAAAGCGCTTCTTAGGGGTTATACGCATTCTCAACGCTATCCCAGGACCCGAGTCTACAGGCCAGTCATACCTTGGAATGTCTCCGGTACCTCCACATGAGATAGGTAGTAACCTGGGAACTACACCGTGTGGTAACTTGGCAGATAATGTCGCTGAAGATGCAACTGATAGACAGCTACATTGAGACCAGAGCTTGTGCGAGCCTAGCACTTACTCCCTTACAGTCAAACTACCAAAAACAGCGATGGTAATTAGCCACTGAGATAGCCAGAAGAAAAAACTCATGGACAGATTGGACAAACACATATTATCAAGAATTACATCAGATTACATCGGATATATGGCACAGAAACAGGCCATTCGGCCTAACCAGGCCAATGCCAGAGTTTATGCTCCACTCGAGTCTCCTCCCGTCTTTCCTTTTCTAAATCTATCAGCATAACCCTCTATTCCCTTCTCCCTCATATGCTTGTCTAGCCTCCCCTTAAATGCATCGATACTATTCACTGTGGTAGACTTCCTGTGGTAGCGAGTTCCACATTCTCACCACTCTTTGGGTAAATAGGTTTCTTCTGAATTCCCTACTGGATTTCTAGATGACTATCTTATATCAATGGCCTATAGTTATGCTCTTCCCCACAAGTGGAAACATTCTCTCTGTATCCACTCTATCAAAGCCTTTCATAATCTGAAACACTTCTATTAAATCACCATTCAGCCTTTTTTTCATATTTCTTTCTTTAATATTTCTCTAGATCTGCGTGCACGTCTGAGACACAAACTCCCAAATAAGTGTACAAAACTGTAACAATATGCTCGAGAGGAATGCTGTAAAGTTTGCAGGGCTGCTGCTTTCATATCTGGCTTGCACGTTATCTTGTTAGGAAGCCAAAGGGCTGAGGAATAAACACCAGTAATTTGCTTATAAATGTTGGGACAGATTCACAGCAGCCACTCAATAATTTCAGCTCCAACTATTTCTATTCGTGTCACTTAATAATACCCTCCCTGGACAGTGTCACATGCAACCCTTTCGTTTATTAGTGGTGATGGTTTTCTAAAAAGAGGGTTAGACGCCAAAAATAAAGGGTGATAATCCAAAGTCCTTGCATTTTCTATCAGTCTGCACTCCCTGTGCCTCCCACTGATGTCTCGCCCTCACATTTTTAATTCATGGCTGCCACACTGTCGTAATTTGTTTTTAGCCCAAGTCTCAAAGCTTGTTGCTCAGAAGAATAAATATGGCATCTGAAACTCCGCTTGCTTAAAGTTGCTGCAAGTCTAAACTTTAAAGAGTTGGCTGCAAATGTCGGTGCCACTGAACGCGCGGCAGTGAATTGGCAATGACCTTCCAAAGCAGATGGCAACCATGAAAGGACTAATAGAAACATAGAAACAGAGAAATTTACAGCGCAGAAGGAGGCCATTTCGGCCCATTGTGTCCGTGCCGGCCGACAAAGAGCCACACGGCCCTCAGTCAGCAGCCCTGAAGGTTACATATAAACCTATGAATAATGAACAATTGCGGAAGGGTAAAGAGCATCCAGCCCAACTAGTCCGCCCCACGCAACTGCGACAACCCTTACATTGAAACATTCTACACTCCACCCCAACCGGAGCCATGTGATCTCCTGGGAAATGCAAAAACCAGATAAAAACCCAGGGGAAAAATAATTGGGGGAAAATAATGGAAGAACAGAAGACATTACCGTAGTAATATCAGGGAGGTTGTAGGAGTTACTGCTAGTGATGCACCAAGCCCAGCGAATATTTCCAAAGCAAAACACTGCGGATGCTGGAATCGGAAATAAAAACAGAAAATGCTGGAAATACTCAGCAGGTCAGGCATTCTGTCGAGCGCGAAACAGAGTTAACGTTTCAGGTCGATGACCCTTCCTCAGAACTGGACAGTGTCACATGCAACTCTTTCGTTTATTAGTGGTGATGGTTTTCTAAAAAGAGGGTTAGACACCAAACATAAGGGTGTTAATCCAAAGTCCTTGGGCTGGATTTCGGTTGCCTATAGCCTCGATTAGCGGCCAGAGGGGACGTTAATGCGAGTGTTTGAGCTTAGTGACCGGGCGCGTAGCTTTTAGCACCCTGACGGAAAGTTTATTAGAGACTCACCGGGGGTGTTAACGAGTAGCACCTGACTGCTAACGATCACTCCGATCATGACGTATTCCTCGCGCCCCAGTCGGTAACTTCGGTGCGCGCGCCTCATTGAGCGCTCGCCAATAACAACGTCTAGAAAAACAGTCGGTGTCGTCTTGCCGAGTCGTTAACTGGTGGCTACTTAAAGGGATGAGGAAGTGCTTCCCTCGGAGGTCACAGTCAGTGCAACGTTTACACACAGCACGGTGCGTGAGCCTCTGAGTTTGCAGCGGCAGACAGACATAACAGTACAAGTTGGAAACAAGTGATTTTGAAAACTTTAGACTCAGCTTTTCCCGGGATCTGATTCAGTGTTCCGCGCATGCGCAATGGGCCCGCCAAAAGTACCGACCAATCTTTGGTTATCGCCCTCCCAGCTCTGGTGTGCAACAGCCGATTTATTGCCCCTGTCAGCTCTTTGACCAAGTCCGACAAATTTCTGGGCGGGCGGCGCAAACTTTTTCAAGGTGCTAAAAGTACCGCTCCGCCTGGATTAACACCACAACAGAAGCACGACCGAATTTTTCCCCCCTTGCATTTTCTATCAGTCTGCTTTGGCGAAGGGTAATCGACCGGAAACCTTGATGCTGACTAACCTGCTGAGTACTTCCAGCATTTTCTGTTTTTATGAATGTTTCCAAAGGTTGAGATACCTGTTAAGGACAGGCACATTAACAACAATGAGGTTACTACCATATAGAAAGCATGGTGCAGCCACGGAACATCGCCGATCTATGAACATCACAGTGAGGGTGATGTAACTTTAGACCACGGATTGGGAGCTGATCGAGGAGATTAAGGAAGTGGCTATGTGTTGAAGAGTTACACTTCAACGCGTAACCATTTGCTCCCTTCAATCAGTTCGCCTGTCTGTGTCCTCAGTGCATTCAGGTCAACGCGCGTGATTTATTGACCTGGAAATAACACAGGAACCGCTTTATTTTAAAATAGTCGATCTAAATTTGAATTCGAATGTACCAGGCACAGTGCAAAGCTCAAAGGGAGCGCTGGCTGGAATATCATAGACCTTCAATGCCTCGTGTTCTGCTCATTCTCACCAGGAGTATTCAGTCACCGAATCAGCTTTATTTTGTTTTCTATTTATTCTTGGGACATGTGCAGACAATATTTATTCCCAGCGAAGAAAGACTTATATTTAATCTATACCCTTCCACTGAGCTATTTTCTTGGATAGTTTGATCGAATATTAATAGCTTGATTGTTGTAAGGTTATGCTGGATGTTCTCAGGTATAATACTGGTAAAATTATTGTGATCAGGAAATGCTTTATAAGAACATAAGAACATAAGAAATAGGAACAGGAGTCGGCCATATGGCCCCTCGAGCCTGCTCCGCCATTCAATAAGATCATGACTGATCTGATCATGGACTCAGCTCCACTTCCCCGCCTGCTCCCCATAACCCCTTAGCCACTTATCGCTCAAGAAACTGTCTATTTCTGCCTTAAATTTATTCAATGTCCCAGCTTCCACAGCTCTCCAAGGCAGCAAATTCCACAGATTTACAACCCTCTGAGAAAATAAATTTCTCATCTCTGTTTTAAATGGGCAGCCCCTTCTTCTAAGACCCTCTAGTTCTAGTCTCCCCCATCAGTAGAAACATCCTCTCTGCATCCACCTTGTCAAGCCCCCTCATAACCTGATACGTTTTGATAAGATCACCTCTCATTCTTCTGAATTCCAATGAGTAGAGGCCCAATCTACTCAACCATTCCTCATAAATCAACCCCCTCATCCCGGAATCAACCTAATGAACCTTCTCTGAACTGCCTCCAAAGCAAGTATATCCTTTCGTAAATATGGAAACCACGCAGTATTCCAGGTGCGGCCTCACCAATACCTTATATAGCTGTATCAAGACTTCCCAGCTTTTATATTCCATCTCCTTTGCAATAAAGGCCAAGATACCATTGGCCTTCCAGATCACTTGCTGTACCTGCATACTATCCTTTTGTGTTTCATGCACAAGTACCCCCAGGTCCCGCTGTACTGCAGCACTTTGCAATCTTTCTCCATTTAAATAATAACTTGCTCTTTTATTTTTTTCTGCCAAAGTGCATGACCTCACACTTTCCGACATTATACTCCATCTGCCAAATTTTTGCCCACTCACTTAGCCTGTCTATGTCCTTTTGCAGATTTTTTGTGTCCTCCTCACACATTGCTTTTCCTCCCATCTTTGTATCATCAGCAAACTTGGCTACATTACACTCAGTCTCTTCTTCCAAGTTGTTAATATAGATTGTAAATAGTTGGGGTCCCAGCACTGATCCCTGCGGCACCCCACTAGTTACTGGTTGCCAACCAGAGAATGAACCATTTATCCCGACTCTCTGTTCTCTGTTAGTTAGCCAAACCTCTATCCATGCTAATATATTACCCCCAACTCCGTGAACTTTTATCTTATGCAGTAACCTTTTATGTGGCACCTTGTCAAATGCTTCCTGGAAGTCCAAATACACCACATCCACTGGTTCCCCTTTATCCACCCTGTTCGTTACATCCTCAAAGAACTCCAGCAAATTTGTCAAATATGACTTCCCCTTCACAAATCCATGCTGACTCTGCCAGACCGAATTTTGCTTTTCCAAATGTCCTTTATGTCATAGTGAGTTTTGGTGATGTAGTGGCACAATTCATTGGCGTCGCAATCCATGTGACGCTAAAAAAGGAAGGGTAGGATGATATAACTTTAGACCACAGATTGAGAGCTGATTGAGGAGATTAAGGAAGCGGTTATATGTTGAAGAGTCACACTTCAACGCATAGCCATTTGTTCCCTTCAATGACTTCTCCTGTACGTCCTCAAAGAGCGAGTCTCGGATTTCAGCTGTGATAAGGGGAGATGCTGTTCAGAGGCCAAACAGCTCTCTACAACAAAAGAAGAGAAGCAGAGGTTTGTTCTTCCATGATATCCTGGTATGCCGACAAGTTCCAACATAATTGCACAGGCAGAATCCTCTTAGTATTTAGATCCTTTTTTTTAGGTTTTCTCATAGGCCAGTTGGAGCAGAGGTGGCCCTCTGGACTTCCCAAGGAAACCTTGGGTCACACTTGCCCTGGGCTTCCCCCCCACCCCTGATCACAATTGCCCCTTTCCCCTGCACCCCATCCAACACTTACCTAACCTCCAGCAACCACTCCCATTGGACTCCAATGGTGACTTGCAGCTGTCCGGATAGGTCATGACTCTACGTAGGTTGCGAAGGGTAGAATCTGTTGAAATTTAGGAAGTGAGGCACGGCCATCAAAATCGGCTGGGCCTTGGCACCTCCAGTGTTTCCGGGTGTGTCGCCCGCTTTGGATCTCCAGTGGAGCATCCCGTTCCCAAGGCTGGTGTGCAGTATAGACACCGGCGCAGACCAGTTGGGCCGAATCTGTAACAGTGCTGTAAATCTATGTAATGACTGAAGTAAAGTCTCACTTCTCCAAATGCGGAGAAGCTATTCAGAACAGTCGTGCAAAACCATGACCAGTAAGATCTTTGTGATGCTGTATAATGTACAGGACTCCGTGGTCACCACAATTAGGCCTGTCGTTGCCGATGGTGCGTCTTTGATTTTGAGGGATGGGTGGGAGATCAGGCAAAGATCACATTCACCTTTGCACCCATCCCATTTTCTGCCATTTTTTCTGACATATTTCAATGAGGTGGTAATGATGGGGAGATGTCATATGTCCCACTTTCTGTCACAGCCTTATTGTTTGGGTTAGTTTTTTTTGTTTTTGTCACTTACTGTGCCATCTACTTTTGTAACATTGGCTGAGGGGCTACCATTCACCCACCACCACAGGGGACAATGGGAGTTCACCGTTACCTTTGATTCTTGGAAGAAGAGGAGGAGCATAGAGGGAGGCCAGGCCACAGTACCTGCCCACTCATAACCCCACACCAGAGTACACAGGCCGAGCCACATCTAATTGCAATGACGGAGGAGCAGTACTTTCCAAAGTAAACAGTCGTAGAGTTATACCACATGCTGCACGCGGATCTGCAGCCATCTCCACCACAGGCTACACTTTGCCAAAGGCTGCTAAGGTTACAGCCGCCCTTAGCTTCATTGTCATAGGGAAGTCCTGGGTGCCACTGGAGCATTTGTAACATTGGCTAAACCATCATCATAGGCAGTCCCTCGAAACGAGGATGACTTGCTTCCACGCCAAAGAAAAGGATGTTCACAGGTGTTTCGAATGAAGAACCCGAACTACATCCTCAAGGGTGGAAGATGCCGGCGCGTGGCTTTATTAACGCGTGGTGGCTGTTGCACACCAGCCATCACACGGGCTTGACAGACCTCGGTCTTGGTCCAGTGGCAAGGATTGACTAAATAACAGTGCACAGATGCACCAAGCATGCCATAGATATGTTCTTCTGTAGCTTTCCATGGAGAACTGGCATCAACATGAGAACGTAATAGCATGAGAACATTTCCCCAAGGTCCAAAGGGCGACCAGACATGCTCTGTCCATCAATAGCCGGATGCATGTCAGCAGGAAAGGATATCACTCTGAACAGCTCATTTGCAATCAGTAGCATAACATCATTGAAGTTCACCATGCCATCAGAGAAAGCCAAGTCCTTGGGTGGATCCTTGGAGGTGATGTTTATCCTCTACAGCCACAGCTCCTGTTGACACCTACCACCTTTCCTGGGACCACAGCCCAGCAGTATTGCAAGGTACATTTATCGAGCGCATTACTGAGGGAGTGCTGCACTGTTGGTGATGCCGTCTTTTGGATGAGATGTTAAACGGAGGTCCCTTCTGCCCTCTTAGGCTGTACAAATAAATTAGGGATGCTGCTCTAATTCTGGATCTTTTGCAGCAACACATTGGTTTGAGAAGATGCTACAAGAGCAAAACAAAAATACACCATTGTTTAAAAAGAAAAATCACTTGCATTGCGCCTTTCACAACCACCAGACGTCCCAAAGCACTTTACAACCAATGAGGTAATTTTTGGCGTCTGGTCATTGCTGTAATGTGGGAAACGTGGCAGCCAATTTGCATACAGCAAGCTCCAACAAACAGCAATGTGATAATGAGCAGATAATCTATTTTAGTGATGTTGATTGAGGGATAAATATTGGCCAGGACACCGGGAACAATACCTTTGCTCTTCTTCAAAATAGTGCCATGGGATCTTTTACATCCACCCCAGTGAGAGTAGACAGGGCCTCGGTTTAACGTCTGATATGAAAAATGGCACTGGAAAGTCAGCTTAGATTTTGTCCTCAAGTCCCAATAGTGGGACATACCCACAGCCTTCTGACTCAGAGGAAAGAGTGCTACCCACTAAGTCATAGCCGACACACGACATGCTAATGAAAACATAGTGTTAAAAGTACCATTAAGTAACTCTTTCATTGCTTGAGAACTGAGTCTGAACCATGTTGCAACCATTTGTATTGAGGCATATGCTGATCTTTATATAACTCATGTGGGCGCACAGATACAATCAATCCCTTTACAGTTAGTAACCTGCCTCCCACAGATTTCACTCAATCATCACCAACAGCGCTAATCAGGAACGCATAGTGAAACATTAGTAAGGCAACACTGCTGTTTTATTTCTTATGAACTTTTCACTGTAATTGAAGATTGTTATAAAGTTTATGTAACTTTTATACTGATCCTTATCTATTACACAGAGCAGGATTCCAACCAAAACACTTGGACACTGCATGCTAAGATTCCACTCTGTACGTGTTGGAATACAACACCCTAATAGGCCATTCAGGAACTATGCTACATTGCCATGAACCAACTACAACTGGGGAAAACCTATCCCATCTTTTTGGAGGAGCAGTGCGAGCAAGCTTGCATTTATATAGCGGCTTTCATGACCTACGGATGTCCCAAAGCGCTTCATGGCCAATTAAGTACTTTTGAAGTGCAGGTTTTTTTTTATTCATTCACAGGCTGGCCGTTGCGGGCCAGCGTTTATTGCCCATCCCTAAATGCCCTCAAGACGGTGGTGGTGAGCCACTTTTGTGAATACAACTGCGTGCAGTTAAAAGTCAACCACATTGCTGTGGGTCTGGAGTCACATATAGGCCAGACCGGGTAAGGGCGGCAGATTTCCTTCCTGAAAGAACATGAGTGAACCAGATGGGTTTTTACGACAATCCGGTAGTTAATTGATCACTATTACAGAAACTAGCTTTTTATTCCAGATTTACTTAATTATTTGAATTTAAATTTTCCAGCTGCTGTGATGGAAATTTGAACTCATGTCTCTGGATCATTACTGGATTACTAGTCAAGTAACATAACCACCATGCTACCGTACCCAATACCGTTACTGAGGTAAGGCAACCTGCAGTTTGGGTTTAGTTTTATCAAACAGACAGATTTATCAGCTGACATACTAGAAAAGAGCTGGTTGGTGATTAAAAAGGTTTAAAATGTAAAGGACTGCCTGCAGTGGTACTGAGTCACGCGGAGCAGGAAGGTCTCAGGTTGTCAGCGCGAAGCCAGAGTGGCAATTGGCGCTGGGTGAGGTGGGGGAGGAACGTGCTAGGTTTAACAGCTTTCATTATCCAGAGACTTCAGCCGGAGCATGTGATGTGTGAGCATTTAATTATGTCATTAGTTTGCACCACATTAACAGGATGGTAATCACACTGTGTTAACACATGTAGATGCCCCATATTAAAAAGTAAAGCTTGCCATTGCACACTGCTAGCATCAAGCATGCACAACTGTGGTTGTTAAGGAGTACAATATGTATCTACATGCAAAGTGTCAGCTGTTGCTCAGTCGGTGCACAAGACTCCCGGAGCAGGACCTCGTCATCTATGTCTGCCCTTGCTGATAGTAGGCTACCGAGGTCTGGAAAATGGTCGACGTTGCCCAAAGCCTCGCCGTGGATCGGGCAGGCCCCATCGTCCACATCGCCGACACAAGACTCCCAAAGCAAGTGCTCTACTCGGAAATCCTACACGGCAAGCGAGCCCCAGGTGGGCAGAGCAAACATTTCAAGGACACCCTCAAAGCCTCCTTGATTAAGTGCAACATCCCCACCGACACCTGGGAATCCCTGGCCCAAGACCACCCTAATTGGAGAAAGAACATCTGGGAGGGCGCTGAGCACCTCGAGTCTCGTCATTGAGAGCATGCAGAAAGCAAGCACAGGCAGCGGAAGGAGCGTGCGGCAAACCAGACTCCCTGCCCCCCCTTTCCTTCAACCACTGTCTGTCCCACCTGTGACAGAGAGACTGTAATTCCCGTAGTGGACTGTTCAGCCACCTGAGAACTCATTTTTAGAGTGGAAGCAAGTCTTCCTCGATTTCGAGGGACTGCCTATGATGATGATGATGATGAGCACCCTCACCTCTAGTCAGAAGGTTGTGGGTTCATGTCCCACTCCAGAGACTTGAGCACATAAATCTATGCTGACACTCCAGTGCAGTGCTGAGGGAGTGCTGCACTGTCTGAGGTGCCATCTTTCAGATGAAATGTTAAACCAAGGCCCTGTCTGCTCTCTCAGGTGGAAGTAAAAGATCTCATGGCCAATATTCATAATATTCATCCCTCAATCAACATCACTGAAACAGATTATCTGGTCAGTATCTTATTGCTGTTTGTGAGAGCTTGCTGTGCGCAAATTGGTTACTGCGTTTCCTACATTACAACAGCGACTACACCTCAAAAAGTACTTCATTGGCTGTAAAGTGCTTTGGGACATCTGGTGGTCGTGAAAGGCGCTATATAAACGCAAGTGTTTTGTTCTTTTTATTAAAAGGTAAGACAGCATTCCACCGTGCTGCACTAATGGACACTCCGTGCAATCTCACTTGACAAGCTCATTTAATGTTACACCATCAGCAAACACAATGTGGTAGTGCATGCTGTTAACCTGTACAAGAAGGAGCTGTGCTGTGTGGACAGGCTCAAGACCAAGGTGCAAAATTGTTTTCAGTCCAGCATTCTTTTCCACCCCCCTCACAATTTTGCATTACATAACGGAATACTTTCTTCGCGTGTGTCTGATAGAAACCGATTCTGCCAAATGTTCCTACGCATTCCTGCAACAGCGATGTTTTCATACTTGCTTCGATTGTTGACTTTTTGTCCCACTTTCAAACGTAATAATAATTGCAGCAGAATCCACGCTGTTGCTCTATGTTTCTCTTGTGGAATTCATCCTCCTCCCATCATCAGAAATCCATCACACAGGCCAGCTTCAAAGTGTTCAGTATAATTATCTTATAAACACCACCTGCATTCTCAACATTTCATACAGTTTATTGCTGTTCTGATATCCTAAATTATATTTTAATACAATTTATGGATGGAACTTTATTAGTCTTCTGTATTTTGCCTTGATTAAAGTTGTTACTGCTTTTTGCAGCTGTAATATTAGACTGTGTTCCTATGTTCCTATGGGGAGAGCTTTCTCCAGGACCCCTTGCAAGCAATTAATTACCCTAATTAAAACATTTAATAAAATACAAATCAGTCGTATGTAATTTCAAGGTGTTCTCTTGTTACTGCAATTACAATGCACAGCTCCAGAGAACGCTTGAGTATTTTATTTCCTTTGAAACTTCAAAAGTTCACAATAAAAACTATTAAAATGCATCTCTTCGAATTGCTAAATGTTATATCACACAAAGCAGAATTAGAAAAGTGCACAGAATCAAAGCGTGTCGAGTTCAATGCATGCTCAACGAAAAACAAATTATTTTGCAATCCTTGTTTTTTATTTTAATTTCACGGAATAATTGTTCCTGTAGGTTTTCAAAGGATTAAATATCCATTCAACGATCATACAGCTAGCAGGAAAAAGTTATCAGTAGAGTTTATATGACAATCAATTGGCAGATTAATCAATTAGAAACCAGAAATATCAAGCATTTCCCAGGAAGCTGACATTTCAGATCCCCTCACTAACTTTCACACATCAGTTGCCGAGGCCTTTACTCTCTCTGAGGGCTGCACAATTTTCTCTGTTATTGCTTCCTGGCACTTCAGCTTTGAAGTGGCAAAATAAAGAGTCTTTCAGCGAGAAATCAATTCCCTCTTTCAGCCCAGCTTCATCTGCTCCCTCCGCTGTTCCCTGTGGAGATGAAGAGGTATTCTCGTCCCAGCAACCGCAGTATTCGTGCTGGATATGTGCGTACTGGATGGGCTCGGCTTTAGGCTGACAACCTGGGGCCTAGTCCTGGTGACATTTTAACTCCGATTAGATTGTAGGCCTCTAAATGCATAGAGCTTGGCGCTGGATGGTTGTCAGGGCGACATGCTCCTCGGCAGGCCACAAGCCTGAGGTGATGGCTGCTATATCCATGAAACCAATTCTTTCAGACAAGTTTCGATTGCCGCTAAGAACACAGGCTTCTTTTCTTCAAATCAAGGTTCATAATGTTCTCCTACTGTGTGCTAAGGTGCTTACTGAGAGGAAAATTTGACTCAGATGTGAGGCTAATATTCTTCAGCTCAGTTTACCTCAGTCTAATCCTGACTCAGTTGTTCAAACTTTAAGCAAGTCATTTTCATTACAAATATCCTATTATGTAGAAACATGCCCTATATATAGAGTGAAATGCCACTTACTTTGAAAGGCAAGTAATCCTTGCAGTGCTGACATTGTTCACAAACTCTGTGTGTCTTCTCAGTCACAAAACATTTGTTTTAAAAATAACACTAACAACCAGTTCACAGATTAATAAATAATATTTCACCGACGTTTACAACAGACTCATTTCGGCAAAGCACCTTCGATAATTTTTGTTACAATTTCAAGATCTTTATTACTCCTTTATTTTCTATATATAAATATATGCAGACAGAAATAGAAGTTAAACTGAATTTAACCAAATCTGACTAAAAATAATTGTGTATTGAGGAATGCGAACAGGGCAAGATTGAGGTAAGGATTGACGTGGGTTTTAGACTGCTGAAACGGTATAGTGTAAAAATTATAAGAATTCTAAAATGAATGATATTCTATTATCTTATCTGTAGCTGCAAGTGTTGGGATTTCCATCTAAAACACAGCAGCACATTAATGGATAGGCCGGGCGTGTGGAGAAAACTCCAGAGACTTGACCACAAAATCTAGGCCGACAGTCCAGTGCGGTGCTGATGGAGTGTCTTTTTCAGATGGGACGTTAAACCGAGGTCTCATCTGCTCTCTCAGGTGGACGTAAAAGATCCCATGACACTATTTCAAAGCAGGGGAGTTATCCCCGGTGTCCTGGCCAATATTTATCCCTCGATCAACATAACAAAAAAAAACAGATTATCTGGTCATTATCACATTGCTATTTGTGGGAGCTTGCTGTGCGCAAATTTCCCACATTGCAACAGCGAATACACTCCAAAAGTACTTCGTTGGCTGTAAAGCGCTTTGGGACAGCCGGTGCTTGTGAAAGGCGCTATATAAATGCAAGCCTTTCTGTTCTTTAAAGCACTGTAGAGACACAGACATGGAGCACTTGGCACGCAAAATGTGAGATTGGTATCTGAATGAATCAATATCTGGAATTTACATTTTTAAATTCAGTTTGGCAGTCACATATGGAGGACAAGCACAGAAACCATTTGATCAACTAAACCTGTAACAAACTGCTGTAATTTTTTTACTGATTCTAGGAATTACAGTTGGGTTTAAAGCCTGGATTTTTCAAAACCCTGCTGATGGCCTGGGATCCTATTGGCAGGGAGCACAGATCAGAAAATCTGCCCCCCAAACTTTACATTCCTCTGCCACACCAGGCCTGATTTTCCAATGAGTTGAATTTGACACTTAAAATTGGCCATAGTGCAGGCATGCAAAGTCCGGCCTACCAGAGCAGGTCTATTCAAGTTAGACCCCATGCCAAATTTCCTAACGGCAAGAAAGGCTCCACCTACAGTGCAGTCCTCTCCCATTAAGCCTGGGGGGGCTCGACTGTTGAAGTGAATTATCTAGAGGGAGGTTGAACAAGATATATATCCACTTTTATTGTTATTTTGATGGACTAGGAATCTCCGTATTGCATTGAACTCCGTGTTGGTTGTACAGCAGTTTGCAGCAACCAACAGATGAACAATTATCCATTGCCTGCAGTTTTCCTATTGCTACACAAGGTTATGGGAAAGTAACAATCCCTTTGGGTATTCCAAAAACTGGAAGTGTGGGATGAATTCATGGAATTAACTGAATCATAGAATCAAAAAATGATACAGCACGGAAAGAGCTGACTAATTAATCCCATTCTCCTGCCCTTTCCCCATAGCCCTTCAAATCTTTCCCCTTAAAATATTTATCCAATTCCCTTTGAAAGATATTATTGAATCTTTTTCCACCGCCTTTTCAGGCAGTGCATTCCAGATCGTAACAACTCACTGCGTAAAACAATTTCTCCTCATCTCGCCTCTGGTTCTTTCGTCATTTACCTTAAATCTGTGTTCTCTGGTTACCGACCCTTCCGCCACTGGAAACACTTTCTCCTATTTACTCTATCAAAACCGTTCATGATTTTGAACACCTCTACTAAATCTCCCCTTAAACTTTCTCTGCTCTAAGGAGAACAAACCCAGTCTGTCTAGTCTGTCTACATAACTGAAGTCCCGCATCCTCGGTACCAATCTATGGAGAAATGAGATAGATTTCTTTCAGAGAATAACATTTTGAGATAGAGTATATGAGTAATTCAAAACAGAAAATATGGGGCAGCATGTTTGGGAGAAACAGGTTTCTTGCCGCACGTTTGGATCTGTTGTAGACTAATTGATAGATTGTCACGATTAGTCAACAACCCATCGTCATTGTATCATTACCAGATGGTAGAAGGTGAACTGGATGGATCTTGGTCCTTTATCATCTAGCAATTGCTACGTCCCTGTGAGATCATAAGGAGGCACCATCTACAACTGCGAAAGAACCTCACGAGCTACATGCATTCTTGCCAATACCCCAGGACCTGAGTTTACAGACCATGGCATTCGTACCTGGGGATGTCAGAGCAGTGACCAATTAGTGCCAATTAATGCAAGCTGATCTTCAGATGACATCACAAAAAGTGCAACACTCCCTATAGCTGTAAAGATGGCATCAGCTGTAACTTGTTATGCCACAGGATTGCTCCAAATCACCACAGATGGCACTGGCCAAATCGGCCAGTCTATTATGCAAGGATGTGTAATTCAAATCAGTTACCCTGTGTGGCCAAGGAAAATACGTGCGTCACTTTTCCAGTTGAAAGAACTGGAGAGTACGGAACACTTACTGAGTGGCAGGGTTTCCTGCCATACTGACAAAACATCATCCTGGATGTTAACAGCTGTGTCTTTGGGAGAACCTAGGACTCTTTCATTCTACAACACTTCATAGAAACAGGAGTAGGCCATTCAGCTCCGCGAGCCTGCTCCGCTATTCAATTAGATCATGGCTGGTCTGCACCTCAACTCCATTTACCCGCCTTAGCTCCATGTCCCTTGATACCTTTAACTAACAAAAGTCTATCAGTCTGGATCTTGAAAGCTCCAATTGTCCCAGCATCACAGCCTTTTGGGGCACAAAATTCCAGGCTTCTACTACCGTTTGCTTGATGCACCAATTGTTCGCGACGTCCATCAGAATGAGTGATTTGCTTCTGCGAGACCCCAAAGTGAAACAGAGCACAAATAAAATGAAGCTGATGTCACCACCAGAGTTGCTGCAAAGCACATCTGATTTATGGGTTATGGGGAGCGGGCAGGGAAGTGGTGTTGAGGCCAAGATCAGATCAGCCATGATCTTATTGAATGACGGAGCAGGCTCGAGGGGCGAAATGGCCTATTCCTGCTCCTATTTCTTATGTTGTTATGATTTGTAGGAGAGCTTTGCTGCACTGACATTTAAAAGCTGCCTCGCCCTTTGAACCATGGACTCCTTATGGGAATTCCTCTTAATCTGGCTTAAATGAATAAACCTGTTGCACACTAAATTTTACTTTCCCGATCACCCCCATCCTCACTGGCTTTTCTGTACCTCATTGAGCTGATCTTGTATATCATTTAGCGATTTTCTGCTTTTCTTTTAAACAAGTTGCAAATCATTCAACCCAAATCATCTTCTCTCTGTGCTTATTTTTCTTTTTATTCGCTCTATTAAAAGGCTTGTCTATGTTTCAGTTTTCAGCTCTGATAAAGTGCTCGACTCAAAATTGTAACTTTTATCTTAACTTATGGCTATTCTGCGCTTGGGTGTATGCTCATGAGATTGGCTGGAAATTTCAGCGTAACTTGACATCAGCAGAATGGGCGCAGGAAAGGGCGTAATTTCGGGTGCAACTTCCAGATTCGGCCCCGCAGGAAATTCCAGACCATCATAACAGTCTGTATTTGTTCAGAAACAGTCGTGAGGAATTTCTTGTAAGAAGTCGTAAAACCTTCGCCAAGGGTACATTTTCAAATTCCCACAGGCACAGTGACATGGCATGTCGGTTAGAGAACTTGATTGTCAGACCACTGCCCATAATGCATCTCACAGGCACCTCCACGGAGATGCAAGAGGTGGGCAAATGTAGCTCTTGCTGAAAAGAAGCAAGAGCATTATCGTGTAAGAATAGAAGTGTTTATTAATGATTAAAATTGATTCTGTGTATGTATAAATGTTAAAAGTGTAGGTTATACGGAAAGGCCTGTTTGTGTTGAAACAAAATGAAAGCCCACAGTTTGCCAGCATGGGCTGAGTTTTGAAAGAAACAAAATTGAAGCCCACAGAGCTGCCGCATGGGTTTTGTGTATTGGAAAGCCATTTAAATCAATCAAGAGATGGCTGAGCCAGGCCAGACAGCTACATGTGTGAGGAGAGCCAATAAGGAACTGCCCTGGAACCAAGGTCCAATCGTGAGGCTGTCGGAGGGACAATGGCTTTGAGAGGTATAAAGAACTCAGCCAAAGATTATCTCTCTCTCCTCAACCAGCCAGCCAAAGGGAAGTAACGTATATCACTCTTTATTATAACCTCATTGTATCTGTTGTATGTGCATGTGTGCGGGTTTTTTTAATAAACTGTTCCAATTGTTTTAGAAGAATTGTCTCACTGTCAAATTTACTGCCAGAGATTTAGAAATCTTACAATCGTGATATTAAAGTGAGGCCTAACGAGAGCCAAATAGGCATATGTGCAGCTTCATGTGATTCAGGTTGGTTTTGCAGTTCTTCTTTTACAATTCCGCACCACTTCATACCAGAGAACTTTGCAGGGAATTCATCCTATTGTCTTCAAGATGCAGTAAGCATAGAAAAGTCAAGTTGGTTGTGGTGGTATTTTATCCCATAATTTAGGTTCCTATTTAGTGGCCCTGAGAAATGTGTCCAAAACCCTGAAAAGGATGAACAGGCTGGATCTCATTTCTCTTGAAAACAGAAGGCTGAGGTGTGACCTAATAGAAGTCTTTAAAATTATACAAGGTTTTGATAGAGTAGACACAGAGAGAATGCTTCCACTTATGGGGAAGAGCATAACAAAAGGCTATCAATAGAAATTAAATGGAAATTCAGAAGAAACTTCTTTACCCAGAGAGTGGTGAGAATGTGGAACTCGCTACCACAGGGAGTGGTTAAAGAGAACAGTATAGCTACATTTAAAGGGAGGCTAGATAAGTATATGAGGGAGAAGAGAATAGAGAGTTATGGTGATAGTGTTAGATGAGGAAAGACGGGAGGAGGCTCGAGTTGAGCATAAACGCCGGCATGGACTGGTTGGGACAAATGGCCGTATAGTCTATGTAATCCTTTGTAAAAAATCACCAATGAATGAGTTACTTGTTCACACACAATCTAAGCTGTCGCGTTTAACAATATAGGTACAGAATCAGCAAACCATGCAAAGACAAATTTGCTTTTACATGACAGAAATGATCCTTACCTGTCAAACACTGCGGTTTGCATGGCTATACTTGTTCATTTTTATCTGATTCTGCGCTTTCTGATGATCGCTGCGTAAGGTTGAATTAAATAGTTGATTTACAATTGAGGTCTTTGAAGTTGAATGACCTTAAAGAGAAATTTTTTTTTGGAACAATATGAGCTGGGAATTATAGGTGCAATGTTTTTTATAAATTGAAAGATCGTGCAAAATTTATTTTATACTCGGTGTCTAGAATCAGGCGTTTGCGGAACTCCAACACTTGAAAAAATTTTCACATCTTAAGCAAATGCTATGTTTAAAATGTTTATACATGTTCAGTGTTCCCTGGAACCCTGTTAGATTTCTGGTTCCAAGTTGTCTGGTCAGCCAGTTTCAGAGAATTTCACTATAATGAGGTTGCTTCAAATCTGAATTTGAATCTAAAGAGAATTGTTTGCTCAGCATCCACTCAAACACAACAGTTTCCCACTGTGATACCACGCCAGGTAATACACCTTTAGCATCAAATTTAAAAATAAATCAGTTATATTTTATGCCAAATAAAGTCTGAATGAACTTATAACAAAAATAATGCAGAATCGAATTATTCAGTTACTCACATGCCTGTTTCCCATTAAAAATAGTGCTTCTATTTTTCTCCGCTTTTTTCTTATGCCTTTTATATCATACTACGCTTTTAAGATCTCTTAATCTGTTGTACCAATTAGAAATCCTATTCACTTGTCCATGATTCCACATGGCATGTGGCATTGCATGGTTGTGAAATGATGACAGTAATTGCATTACATTTGGTGTCTCCTTTCCCACAATAGAAAAAAACTCGGTCTGTTTTGACTCACTGACAGTACAGGTTTCTTTCTGCCGCAAAGTAAGGCATCATAAGCTGCAGAAGCTGTGCGAATAATTTATCTGCTCTCCTGGTTGGAGAGTACGGTCATTTATAATCAGCAATAGAAGGAGGATTCAGAATGGCAAAGCAAGGAATCGGGTTCAAACCAAACATTAGCTTGAAAGGGAAGGCCATAGAATTTTGGGCAAAAACAATGAAGTTGATTGTGTGTTAAATTTATCTTTCGGCGTTTGGTGTTCAGAACATTTCTTTCCGTGTTGTAATTCGAATGTTTGCAATTTCTGGTTTTGAAATAGATGTTGGCATTGCGGATGAGAGCAATGAGCACCGAGACAAGTTTGAATGTTCATTTCTTTGTAAATGCAACCAAGAACAGAGATAAACCAGTGCTTAGTGATTAGAACAATGAGGACAGTATGTTCTGCTGTTTTGTCCACATCATCAGCAATAGGAATGAGCCATTTGGCTGAAGTGTGCAATAATGGGACTTGTTTCTGTCCACTGTCAAAGTCTGTTGGACATTAACTTGGTTGGAGTTTTAACGCTCATGAAGACACCTCTATTTTTTTGTTTTATGCAGAGGCTATGGGATTATGAGTGAGTGAAGAGAATAAACCTTCACATAAGACAATAGTCACGCATGCAGCAGAAAATTTATTTGAGGGAAATGATAAAAGCTGCATTATATAAGTTTATCTTCACTAAGGACAACTACTAAATAAAGACAACATTCAAGTCTCAGGAACTAGCAGCTTGTCTCAACTACTTCAGCCTCAAATGTATGCGAATTTAATCAATGATAGAAGAAAGTAAGGTTTGGTTTTAACAGCTATTTGTCCTACCCCCCAAGGTAATGCGATGAGTTGAGAATGGCAACTTCCAACTCCAACCAAAAAAGCTGATTTTTCTTGTGAAACAATGACAAGCTGACACATGGGTTGATGCATTGGCACACATGCTATAAACTGTTTTCCAAGCCAGATTTTGGTGCTAGTACTTAATGCAATACTCTGCCTCTCTCTGCCCACCCTTCCCCCTCTCCCCTCCAAGACCAGACACGCTCCTCATGTACTGTTACAGTGTGTAACAGAATGTATGTGTCTGGTAGATGTCTATACCGATACTAACGAAAAACTTATGTTTAGGCCTGAGAGACTACCTAGAATCATTCCTTCAGAGTAAAATTCTGGCCTTGTCAGATCAATTGACATGCTGCAGAAATGCTACTGTTGACCCTGCAGTCTGAAAATCACAAGGTAAAAAGTTCAAGGGGGTATAAATCTTGCTCGTCACCTGTGGCTAATGCTCTCTTTGTCATTTTCGGAAAGTGGGCATTTATTCTGCTGTCTTTGGTTTTATTTTCACATATTGTTCTGATCTGGTTACTTCACTTGATTTTCCCAGAGTTAAATGTACTTCATTTCCCAAGGCCCTGATCTAGTTCCAATAATAATGCCTTGTCATACTGCAATACACTCACTAGCAACTGAAAAGGGGAAGCGTTCACTGTATTGGATCGAAGATCCTAAATGGCACAAGCGCATTCTCATGTAGTACTTTGAATATCGTGTCCGGCAGAAACTGACAAGAAAATAATTGTTTTAACCGTATAAAATGTAGGATTAAAAATGAGTGAAGTGTGTACTTTTAACTGCACGGCATGGGTCTTTACAAAGCTACATTTATATAGGGCACTGTAAG
Organism: Pristiophorus japonicus; assembly: GCF_044704955.1. Lineage (NCBI taxonomy): Eukaryota > Metazoa > Chordata > Chondrichthyes > Pristiophoridae > Pristiophorus > Pristiophorus japonicus. The sequence continues at coordinate 200,701,084 of NC_091987.1, forward strand.
TTTATTGCAGTAAGAAAGGACTTGATGCTATTTTCTTTTCTTTCGTTTTTATTATTCTCTTCCATTCTTTCTGTTGTGAGAACAGCAATTGGCCTCCCTTTAATTGTTCCTGTTCCTTAAAGCAGTGTGGCTGGAGCTTCACATTTGTCATTGTAGCTGAGGGCAAAGCAATGTGAACATTCTGCCGAATGGGTAAAAGACTACACTGACCTCCTCGCTATAGAAATTAAGTGGTTTGAGATGGGAAGCTGAATGTTGCTCTTGACATGTATGCTAGGATGACCATACATCCCTGTTTTCCGGGGACAGTCCTCAGATGAGGTACAGGGCCCAAAATTCCACATTGTAAAATAGCTCCTTTTTTTGGCGTTTTTCCGATTAACGGACGTTTTTTTAGTCCGAAATAATGAGAGAGAAAAAAGTCGGAAATTTCAGCAAAATTATTTTTCATTTTGGGGCAGCACAGAAGTACCTCCGGTGGAGCTGATTTTTTTGCATCGAAAAAGTGAGGCCCGTTCTGCGCATGCGCAACATGCGACTTGAAGCATTTAGGTTTCCAAGGTAACGCGACGCAGAGATTTCGGCCAGAGAATACAACAGAGAAAATTAACACTGGGGGCAACATGTACAATTTAAATGTTTGCACCGAACTGTTGATGTCCCGTCTGCGCTGCTCACCGAGCTCGAGGCACACAGGGTCGGCACGCCAGCTGGCAGGATCGCTCCCTCAGCCGGACACAGGAGTTCAGCGTTCGGCTTTGTTTCCCAAGCTGGCGTTGGTAGCGCTGATTTCGATTGGACTCCAATTTGGTAAGGCAAGGTTTTAAAAAGTGATCTTTTGCCCTGTCCTTAAAAAAATCCTTATTGGTGAAACTCGCAAAAAGGGGCAAAAATGGCGTTATGGGTGGGTTTGACCCCGAGTGACGTCAGAAAAACGGTACTTAAAAAAATGGCCGTTGTCTGTTAAGGCTGGCGTTATACCATTGGTGAAACTAGC